>NC_134085.1:85630455-85987058 GCF_000715075.1 Nicotiana tabacum | reverse complement strand
CCAACCGTTCTAAAGAGTAGGTAGTACAAATAGGAATGAAGTGAGCGGACTTGGTCAGTCGATCCACAATCACCCAAATAGCATCAGACTTCTTCAAAGTCTGTGGGATCCCAACTACAAAGTCCATGGTGATCTGCTTCCACTTCCACTCTGGAATATCCATCTGTTGAAGTAAGCCACCTGGTCGTTGATGCTCATATTTCACCTGCTGACAATTGAGGCATCGAGCTGCAAATTCCACAATATACTTCTTCATTCTTCTCCACCAATAATGTTGTCTCAGATCCTGATACATCTGTCACGACCCAAACTAATGGGCCGCGACGGGTGCATGAGTCCTACTTGTCAAACACCCCTAAGCATGCGTCTAAGACATGAACCTGAATAATATCTACTGCATTATGAAAATAACATACATGAAGGAAACCTTCCATCAAGGCATATGTACGTATACATGCAGATTACAGTGGGCAAGCCGGCAAGGCTGCTATAGAAAACTATACATCCAAAACTAAAAGCCGACAAGGCCAGATACAACCCAACTAGACATACTGTCCACAGACCTCTAATAGAAATATAACTGTACAAAGACGGGACTGAGCCACGTCATACTCATATACATATATATATATATATATATATATATATATATATATATATATATATATATATATATATATATATATATATATATATATACACACACACCAAAATCAAAATCAAAAGCAGCTCCGGATCAAGTGGAACATGCCAACTCTCGCTGATCAGGGATCCTAAGAAGGGGGACTGTCAGCTTGCCTACCTGCACCTGCGAGCATGAAACGCAGGCCCCGTGAAATAGGGCATCAGTACGAAAAATGTACTGAGTATATAAGGCATGAAAATTAGTACGTAAATGACATAGATGAAACATGGAATAAAGAAATACATCTTTAAATCTGAATAACTTTGTAAATTCTAAAACGTTTATAACATCATGCAAATGTGTATAAATGACGTGTCATGCATAGGTATGGGTGTACATAATATCATCAAGACACTGAGGGCATCCTATCATATCGTCTCGCCCACTGTGGGCAACATCATAAACATATACCAGCTGATCAGGTGGTGGTTGTGTATATAATGTCGTAACCTTTTCCCATATCCCATATACATATATTTACATATATACGCGTATATAACACCATCTAGTCATGGGTCAATGCACATGTATAAATGGCTGAAATGCATGAAAAATACGTAATAATCTCTATATTCCTTCTGGATAAACTTTTTCAACTACGTATTATTTTGAGACCCATGAACAGAAGATAATAATAATTTTCATGGGGAATCAAGAATATAGACACCCATAATATTTCTATGAATAGAGTAATTTATGGAAACTATGTGGTTGCTTGTTTTTTCGATATAATTTGGACCATGCCAAAAGAATGAAGGGATGACCTAAACATACCTGGAGTAGGGAAAATTCTATATAATATTCCGTTGAAGAACCTTAGAACTCAAAGAAATCAAATTTCTGCTTTCTGAATCTTGAACGAAATTGTGCTATGATTTCTTGAAATGTTTGGACGAAATGGTTTCTGCTTTTGGTTTTAAACCAAAACAAAAGGTTGCTTGATACATCACAAGGAATTAATTTCCAGCCTTTCAAAGTAAGAATGAAATGCTTCTTTTTTTCTTTTTGAAAATGAGTAATGTCACTTTTTGTGTCCTTTGAATTATAAGACTTGTACATGTATCTTGATTTTGAATAATTATCATTTCTTGGGTTGCCACATAGGTTAAATGACCAAGCTTTGTAAATGACCAAACTTTTATTATAAGTTTTCAGTGGTTTACACGTTTTGGGCCTACTAAGCTTATATGACTAACTAGTCATATGCTTGAATAGTGGCATACTTCCACGTGGGGAGTGTGGTGAAGATTATAATCTTTACCCATGTATTAGTTAACTGGGTAATGTCCTGTTACCTGGTAATTAATTAATTACCCGCATAATTTAAAAAATTTCTCAAATTACTTAAAATTCTACTTATTTTTAATATACTTCATATATACTTTATACATTAAACATATCATATTATCTCAGCCATATGGTACCTTGTATGGTACTAGTCCATAATTATCAGGTAGTATCGCTCAACCCGTATTTTATCCCAAATTGGTCACTTGCAACGAAACTTATTTTATTTAATTCGTGTACCCTTTATCGTTCATGACACTTCTTTATTGCTTGTTATAAATAGCGTAAATGCGTTAAAATCAAGATAATCTCATCCCCGAGTCCACATCGATTAACTAAAAATGAAATTTTAACGTACGAAAATGCGAGATGTAACATCCTCCCCCCTTAGAAACATTCGTCCTCGAATTTTCAACTCCCCATGATCTATATAACTTTGGCAGGGTCGCCTTTGTAACAACACTACTACCAACTCTCCTTGTAGAAGCTTAATAATCCAACGCCACACCAGACCACAATTATCAATAACGACAATGGCCTCACATGACCAATGATAATAATTAACACCATAATCCATGACGTCTGAGTCGAATCCTTCTCTTGAGGAGGAAATAAGTAGGGATATCTAGACTTCATGTCTTCCTCGACCTCCCAATTCATTTCTTTCGCGTTGTTGTTTCTCCAAAGTACTTTCATCGAAGCTACGTCTTTAGTTCTCAATCTCCGAATCTGTCCGTCTAATATAACAATGGGAGTTTCTTCATATAATAGCTTCTCTGTGACCTGAACATTCTCAACTAACACAAATCTGGAAGGATCTCTGATACATTTACGGATCATAGACACATAAAAGACTGGATGTACAGACTCCTAGTCTGAAGGCAAGTCTAATTCATACACTACCTGACTTACTTTGCGTATGATCCTTTATGGTCCCATGTACCGAGTGCTAAGTTTTCTTTTTCTGTTGAACCTCATAACACCTTTCATTGATGATACCTTTTGGACTACCCAGTCGTCCACCTGAAATTTTGAGTCTCGTCATTGATTATCCACATAAGCCTTCTAATGGCTTTGAGCTGCCAATAGCCTTTCCTGTATAAGCTTAATTTTCTTGATTGTTTGTTGTGCCAATTCTGGTCCTACTAACATAGTTTCCCCAACATCGAACCACCCTATAGGCGACCTATACTTCCGTCCATAAAGACCTTCGTATGTAGCCATCTAAATACTGGAATGGTAACTATTTTTATATGCGAACTCAATAAGCGGCAGATGATCATCCCAGCTACCTTTGAAGTCTACTACACAAGCTCGTAACATATCCTCCAGTGTCTGAATAGCACGCTCAGCCTGACCGTCTATCTGGGGATGTAATATTGTACTAAGACTTACTTGAGTCCCCAACCCTTTTTGGAAGGACCTCCAAAAGTTAGCTGTAAATTAAGCTCCTCTATTCGAGATAATAGATACAGGGACACCATGAAGTCATATTATCTCCTTAATATAAAGCCTCACATAATCCTCTGAGGAATATGTAGTTCTAACGGGCAGAAAATGGGCTGACTTTGTAAGCCTATCAATAATCACCCATATCGAATCGAACTTACGCTGGGTACGACGTAAGCCCATGATGAAGTCCATATTGATTACTTCCCATTTCCAAGTTGGAATCTCCATAGCTTGCAGTAACCCACAATTTTTTTATGCTCAATCTTAACCTGCTGACTGTTAGGACACTGAGCCACAAACTCTTCTATATCCTTTTCATTTTGTCCTACCAATACACTTCCCTAATATCATGATACATCTTTGTTGCTCCTGGATGGATATAATAATGAGAGTAGTGAGTTTCTCCCATATCGTGGAAGGATTTTCTTCCCTTTCAGCACTTTTGTCAAAGTTGACTCAGAAGGGAGTAAAGTTTCAATGGACTGATGTTTGCGAACGAAGTTTCTAGGCATTAAAGAATAGATTAACTTCAGCACTGGTTCTAACGCTCCCAGAAGGGACCAATGGTTGTGTTATCTATTGCGACACTTCAGGCATTGGATTGGGTTGTGTGCTGATGCAGCATGGTAAGGTTGTGGCTTATGCTTCTAGACAACTAAGTTAATCTTGAACTTGTGATATGATTTGTTGAAATGTTTGGACGAAATGGTTTCTGTTTTTGGTTTTAAACCAAAACAGAAGGTTGCTTGATCCTTCACAAGGAATTAATTTCCAACCTTTCAATGTAAGAATGAAATCCTTCTCCTTCTTGTTCTTTCTTAAAATGAGTAACGTCACTTTTTGTGTCCTTTGAATTATAACACTTGTACATGGTTATTTAATTGCTTAGTCACTTAATGTGGTAAGCTAGTGTTGCCATTGGAGTATAATTAATTAAGTTTTATCAACCTATTAGTTTACTGGGTAATATCATGTTTCTCGGTAATTAATCAATTACCCGTATATTTTAAAAATTGTCTCAAATTACTTAAAATATTACTTATTTTTATAAAACTTCATATATACTTTATACATTATACATATAATATTATCACCACCATATGGTACCTTGTATGGTACTAGTCCATAATTATCGGGTAGTATCGCTCAACCTGTATTTTATCCCAAATTGGCCACTTTCAACGAAACTTGTTTTCTTTAATTCGTGTACAATTTATCCTTCATAACACTTCTTTATTGCTTGTTATAAATAGCATAAATGCATTAATCTCAAGATAATCCCATCTCCGAGTCCACGTCGGTTAACTGAAAACGAAATTTTAAAGTACAAAAATGTGAGATGTAACAACATCTTTTTGGCACCCGGGTGGATGGAGTACCGCGAGCTATGGGCCTCCTCTAAGATCAACTCCCGAAGCCCATCCATATTGGGCACACATATTCGGCCCTGCATCCTCAATACCCCATCGTCACCAATAGTCACATCTCTGGTATCGTCGTGCTGAACTATGTCCTTAAGGACAAGCAAATGAGGATCATCATACTGACGCTCTCTGATGCAATCAAATAAAGAAGACCGAGAAACCACACAAGCCAATACCCGGTTGGGCTCCGAAATATCCAACCTCACGAATCGATTGGCCAAGGCCTAAACATCAACTACAAGGGGTCTCTCCCCATCAGGACTATAGGCTAAACTCCCCATACTCACCGCCTTCATACTCAAGGCATCGACCACCCTATTGGCCTTTCTCGAATGGTACAAAATAGTGATATCATAGTCCTTTAGCAGCTCCAACCATCTCGGCTGCCTCAAATTGAGATTCTTTTGCTTGAAAATGTGCTGGAGGCTACGATGATCAGTAAACACCTCACAAGACACACTATACAAATAATGTCTTCAAATCATCAACGCGTGAATAATTGCAACCAACTTTAGATCATGAACATGGTAGTTCTTCTCATGGGGCTTCAACTGACGAGAAGCATATGCAATAACTCTACCCTTCTGCATCAACATATACCCAATACCAACTCTCGAGCTGTGGTCAAGGCAGTCTTGAGCTTCTGAAATCTCGCCTCACACTCATCCGACCACCTGAATGAAGCACCCTTTTGAGTTAATTTGGTCAAGGGTGATGCAATAGATGAAAATCCCTAAACAAATTGACGGTAATAACCCGCCAAACCAAGAAAGCTATGAATCTCTGTGGCTGAGGATGGTCTGGGCCAACTCTGAACTGCCTCTATCTTTTTCGGATCAACCTAAATACCCTCACTGGGCACCACGTGCCCCAGGAAAGCCACTGAACTGAGCCAAAACTCACATTTGGAGAACTTTGCATAAAGCTTCTCCTCCTTCAACCTCTACAACACAACTCTCAAATGCTCTGCGTGCTCCTCCTGACTACGTGAGTACACCAGAATATCGTCAATGAAAACAATCACAAATGAGTCAAGATAAGGCCGAAACACGTTGTTTATCAAATGCATGAACGCTGCTAGGGCATTGTCAGCCCAAAAGACATCACAACAAACTCACAATGACCATAACGGGTCCTGAAAGTTGTCTTAAGAATATCCAAGTCCCTGATCTTTAAGTGGTGATACCCTAAACGGAGATCAATCTTGGAGAATACCCTCGCTCCCTAAAGCTAGTCAAATAAATCATCAATACGAGGAAAATAATACTTATTCTTAATTGTAATTTCGTTCAACTACTTGTAATCAATGCACATTCTCATCGTGTCATCCTTTTTCTTCAAAAATAGAACAAGCGCACCCCACGGAGACACACTAGGCCGAATAAACCCCTTATCAAGGAGTTCCTAAAGCTGCTCCTTCAATTCTCTCAACTCCGCCGGTGCCATACGATACGGTGTAATGGAAATAGGTTGAGTGCCCATCACTAAATCAATACTAAAATCAATATCCTTGTCCGGTGACATGCCCGGCAGGTCTGCAGGAAACACACCGAGAAAATCCCTCAGTATCGGATCAAAATCAATACTATGAGTCTCTGCACTGACATCCCTCACAAAGGCTAAGTATGAAAGACAACCTTTCCCAACCATCCGCTGGGCCTTCAAGAACGAAATCACCCTACTGGGGACAAAATCAGTCGAACCTCGCCACTCAATCCATGGCACTCCATGCATAGGCAACGTCACTATATTAGCATGACAATCCATATAGCACGACACGGGGATAGACAATCCATGCCCAATATCACATCAAAGTCCACCATACATGTAACACCCCATGTTTTTGTACGTGAAAGTATGTTGTAAGTCAATTGGTGTAAGCTCGTAAATGAGATCTTCTTTGAAAGTATATAAAGTGATTAAATGTTGGTACACCCCGTACTTCAGACATCACTATCATTATAGGATTATTTAATGTAAACTCAAAAAGGACGAAATCCTTCTACAAGGATAAGAAAGTTTTACTGAAGTCTTAATAAAGTTAAGATGAATATGAGACTTTTTAAGCATGATTTAAATGAGTTTAAAGTCAATATATGAATATATATTATATTTGGATATGAAATATAAAGTTTGGGAAAAATCGGATTTAAGTTGCGGAAAGACCGACTAAGGATTTGCCTTGTAATGAAGCATTTTGAGCAATATATTTCATCTGTTATATGAGGTCTTTTTGGGACATATTATATATCAAAATTAAGGTCTTGGAACCTAGTTTCCAACGTTCTAAACCATTAATTCATACGACATTGGGGTAGAGAAATATGAATTTATATAATAGGGTCGCCAAGTCACGTCGCCGCACTTTAGAGAAACTATAAGTTTTATAGGCCAGTTGCGATGCAATTTTCTCCCAATCTATTAAGTGTTAAATTTATATATTTATATAGAATTAAATCCTTACGTGTCTAGTTTCCAAAGCCAGAAACCGTTTGTCAAGACGATGTATATCCCGTCATTATACATAGAAAACATACACCAAAACACTCTCAATTATCTCTAAGCGATGGTCCAAGATCCCAAGAAACAAACTAAAGGAAAATCAACTCAAAATCATCATCAAAGGTGTTAAAGACTATAAGAGAATGCTTCTACGATGTTGTGGTGTGATTGGGGGCTATTGTGAGCTTAGTTGAGATAGGGTTTCGATTTGTAGATGGCATCCAAGGTATGTATAACATATTCTTGATTGTGACTAAGTCTAATCTTGTGTTGGTTGTGTTGTTTGAGTGAAAAACCATAAGATAGCACTTGAAAGAACATGAGATATGGTTTTCTCTTTGGTTGGGCTGTTTTGTGGCTAAATATATGGTTTGTGGTTGCTGGAAATTGTGAGAAATAATTTGATAATGTTGTGGCTTCTATTGCTAAGCTTTTCTAGGTTTTAATTAAGTTGATTGAAGAAGAAAAGATGAAAAACAAGTGATTGACGGTAAAAATTAAGATGCAAGATGTATGGGGCTATTTTGGAAGGCATTTTTTGGATGTTTTAAACTAAAAATAATATGGTACATATAAGTATAATGTTCTAAAGGTTGTAAAGTAATTTATGAAATAAGAGTTGGATTCAATTCATATCTTGGTATGACTAAACACGAGCTTGCCGCTCAATATAATTGTTAAGATAATCGGAGAAACTCATATTGGATTGCATTGTTGTTGTTGCTATTATTGGTTATAGTTGTTGTTGTTGGGATGTTGATGACTCTTAGTAGTCTTTGGGATGTATTAAAAATAGGGAAGGTTCTTCCCAATATTTCTTAAGCCATACGACTAGCCAAATACGATGGTACGACATTATATGTTAACGGAAATATCATTTCACTTGTTGAAGATGCAAGATATTGTGTCGAGCTTGGTTGAGTAATAAAGAAGATGTCATGTAGGTATGTTAAGGCTATTCCTTATTTCTTTTGGCATGATCCGTACGATGCAAACGAAACGTGCAAATGCACAACTTCCAAAAATGACTATATTCATAGAAATGCTAGAGATGCTTATGTTCTTGATTATCCATGTGTCATATTATTCTATAATCTATTCATGGGTCTCAGAATAATACGTAAGTTGAAAGAGCTCACTTCATCATATTACTCGAAGGCATAATGGTTTTATGACATTCTAAGAGATTTTATTGACGTACTTCTCATGCATTGCATTTATGTACATTGACCCATAACCAGATAGCATTATATACGGGTATATATGTATATATATGTATATAGGATATGGGAAAATGTTATGGCGTTATATACGCACCACCACCTGATCAGTTGGTATACGTTGATGATTTTCCCACAATGGCCGAGATGATATGATGGGATGCACTCAGAGGCTTGATGATGTTATGAACAAATATACCCATGCATGATATGACATTTATATGCAAAAGCACTATATTAATAATATTAAATGATTCATAGAGTTATTCAGATATATATGTTGAGTTTTTACTCCATGTTTCTCTCATGTCTACTAGTTACATATTTTCATTCCTTACATACTCGGTACATTATTTTTACTGACGTCCCTTTTGCCTGGGGACGCTGCGTTTCATGCCCGCATGTCCTAATAGACAGGTCGAGAGTCCTCCAACTAGTCTATCAGCTCAGCGGAAGGTGTTGGTGCACTCCATTTGCTCCGGAGTTTCTTCTTTGGTCAGTATGATTAGTACATGTATTGATTGGTATGGCGGGATCCTGTCCCGAGCTTTATGATATTATGTATATTTAGAGGCTTTTAGATAGATGTCATGTATACGAATACTTGTATGGCTTTGTCGGCCTATATTTCGAGTATATAAAGAATCATGCCGGCCTTATAGGCCCGTACTTTGTATGTATAAGTTTGTATTCCCTCATGCTTTACTCCGGTTCATTTACCTATGGTAGAATGATATGAAAGATATGTTTTGTTGGTACTTGGTTGAGTAAGGTACCGGGTGCCTGTCGCGGCCCATCGGTTTGGGTCGTGACAAAAGTGGTATCAGAGTCATTCTGTCCTAGGGTGTCTACAAGCCGTGGCTAGTAGAGTCTTGTTTGTGGGTGTGTCATGCACCACACATATAAGCAGGAGGCTACAGGGCATTTAGGATTGTCACTCTTTCTTCTTACTCTTGATCGTGTGGTAGATATCACTTATAAGAATTCAAGTCCCGAACATCTATTCGTAATATGACGATGCCTACATTCGGAAAGACTATCGATAAGAGATATAGTTGTGGCATTGTTGATTTAGAGAAACTCAATTTTTGCATCATGCTTATGATGGATAAAGATGAGGTATTCAGCAGATCATGTGTATACTAAGACATGTAAAGCTTATTTATAAGGATCCCTACCGCAAGAACGCATAACCAATCTTATGGTAAAAAAGCAATGAAAAAAATCAAAAGGTACAAGTTTCAACCAGTAAAAGAAGCAAGATAAAGAAGGGTACGAGGCGCCCAATTAATGAAGGATAACGGTATTTACAACTCAGGCAGAAGAATATAAGCCTTTTGAGTTATCTTCAACAGTAACATAGGTATGTACAATTGGCAACACCAATATCAGTAATACCCTATAGGAGCTAATTTATATGGTTTAAGAAAAGGACGGGATATCAGAATCTGGCTGGGGTTAGAGTAACCCGAAATGGTGGATGAATTGTTTGTATTAGTTGACGTTTCCAAAGGATATTGCAGAAGTGCTAATAAATCTCCTCGCGAGACATCCAGATGGTGCACTCTAAAACAATACAACTAGATACAAATATGTACGCGGCAAAATCAGAAGATTTGATTTCTGGCTGTCACGTCACTTCAGAAGAATGCCTCGAGACCCCAAGGTCGAGAAGCCACGACCAAGTTCCTAACCTAGGGGCTCGTCAAGGCCCGACTTAGAAAAAATGGAGATCGAAGCTAGGACAAAGGGGGAAGCTCCCAAGGCACACTGCTAGTCCTGACAGGGTCGACCTATGCATAGCCTATGCTGAGGTGTCGCGTCAAGGCCATCCCATCTCCATACATTGTAATTAATCTTCACGTACTTGTAGCCGAGCTCCCCTCCTATGTAAGGGGGACTCACTCTACCTTGTAACGGACGTATGTTTCTCCATTTCTCCACAAGTGCAATAATCTCTCTCTCTCTCTCTCCCTTTCTTTCTAACCTGTTCGTTCTCATTGGCCCGATGTCACCTCGATATTCATTACTTTCTTACATGTTCTTCATCGTATGCCTTAGTATTGGCCATAAACAACCTTGTTTAATTACATCTTCAACTGTTATCCCATCCCCGACTATCCCTGGTAGCTCGAGCTTGACCCCGATGTTGACCCCGAGGTCCTTCATCGATCGGACCTATACCCGGGTAGCAGGCCCTACGGTTCTATTACTATCTCGGTTTAGCTAGTTTTTCATCATTAGATTCCATATTACTAGCATCAACTACTCTAACAACTAGCTCGAGAATAGATCACGTATTTTTAGAATCCCATTTACAAATTTAATTGTTGTTACAATTTTCACGATAAACAGTTTGGCGCCCACCGTGGGGCTAAAAATAATAGTGAATATTTTCTTGCTTGTTTCATTACACAAACGCACATTATCTTTTACAGTTTTTCTTGTCCAAGATCTCTTGATTTCAGGTCAAAATGTCTGGCTCGGTAAGCAAAGTCGAGAATGACCACTCTGAAAATCACAACGGAAATGGCGAGGTTGTTCCAATAGCTGGCACGACACCACGGAACCCCGATAACGTATCTAGGCCAATTCCAGCGGACACAGATTGACAGGACGCACAACAAGTAGACGAAACTTCTCACACAGACATGAGCATTCAGCATATCGACCAACAGGAAGCCCGACAAACCCCGGCTCGGGAAACACAGAAAGTTAGCCTTCATGATATTTTTGAAATATTGCAGGCACAGCAGTTGGCTATCGCTCAGCTACAGATCCATCTGAAGACTCCCAGCACAGCAACACCGAAAATAGCTCCTTACGCTGAACAAGTACCTGAAATACCAAGCAACGACAGATCGATAACAGACCCCGCCATAGCGAAGATGCTCGGGGACCTCTCTAAAAGGTTCGAGTCAGGTTTGTGGAGGCTCGTGCAACAGTTCTCCCCATGGGAAGCACTCCAGGAACCCTCTTCACAGAAATTCAGATCGCTGGAACTACCTAGGCGTGACTGGACCTCAGAAACCGACGAGTGCGCCACCGCTTACACATGCGCCGAGAAGGGCAGCGACCTTCAAGATGATAAGTTTGAGCCCGTATCGTTGAAGAAGTTCAGAGAAACACTCTCAAAAGAAACCATGATGTGGCGTCGCAGCCTAGCGCCCGACCTCACATACCCGCTTACCGTATCGGCAGATTTCTCCATAGAAGCGCACGTCGATGCCATCGAAGCAGTAATGGAAGAGCCCGATACATTAGAGGCCGAACAAAGAGGGAATGAAATACCACAAGAAGTCACGCCTCATCTTCTAATAGGACGAGTGAGATCGTCCCCGATTTTGGATGACTGGGCAACGTAAGTCTTCGCCTGAAGTTTAAACGAGGCATGCCTAACGACTCTAGATCATTTCAAATGACGCCTAGTTAGATACCCAGCCCATACCCGGCCATATGACCGTACCCGGCATCGGCCACGAATCAGGGCCATGGAAAATCGTCCGAGAGCCTCCACGGTCACGGTATACCCAAGCAGGCCCCCAGCAAAGAAACTAATGCCGAACAGGCGGAGATACCATCCACACGCCGCGAATGGGAGGAATGCCACAAGATACGACCTACCCCACAACGGTAGGGAAATATTTCTAAGGCAACATCCTCGAGGAACTTTAAGTAGAATTGGATCTGACAAGGCGCAACTAGTAGAATACGGTTTCAACATTGTTGTACCAAACATCATGATCACCATAAGCAAAAACAGCGACGTTGAGCAACTCAGGCTTATTCAACCAAGACCCTTTCAAAAGAACCACAACCCGACGTAGGAACCATAGGGCGCGCACGGCCGCGGGGTCAGAAATGGCACCCATCTTGGATAGACGACAACTGTGTTACTCAATGGAAATCACCGTCGAGCACTATCGAGCGGTCCGATTTTGATCCATCCCCAAGGAAGGAATGCAACCGGGAAGAGTGAAGTGAACAAGCCACGATGTTTTACCACGACAGTGAAGGAGCCGCGGCACCCTCCGTGGACTCATAAAATGGAAAGTGGAAATGTTCGCCGCCAAGAAAAGACGGGTCCAGGGAAGTATTATGGAGGAAACCCTTACATACAGGTAAAAAGACATCTAGACTTCGCCTCTGCATCACAATGACGCATTGGTAACCCTCTCCCTCGTTTGATCTATTTCAAATAAAACATGTGTTCATGCATTCAGGTGGTCTAATCACGCACAACAACAATGTTGGACCAGAGTCAATAGAGCGGTCTGAACAAATGGACCAAATCACTCTCGCATCCCGAATCCCTGGCAAAATCCTAATGGCAAATCACCACGAAGGCCATCCTCTTAATACGGCCCGTTTGGGCTCAGGCCAGGACATCAAGATCTGTTTCATCGGAGGAAGCGCAAAGAACGAACGTCTTATTTAGACGACCACCGGCACACCACCCGGAGACAGCGTTGGCCTCGTGTCGCCAAAATCATGGAACCCCTTGCAAAGGGCAGAACTAAAATAAGTCGACAGGGAGCAATACGCAACAAGAGAAAATTTCTCACCATATGACGCATCACCGGCATCAATGCGCCCGCCCTCGGAAGGATCAAAGGGTAAGCAAAACATCTTAGGCCAAGCCTGATAAGACATGGCGGAGGGCTGAACCAGGGGTCATGCCCCAAAAGAATAAGAACATACCAAATCTCAAAATGTCGCCTATACATCCCGCGGTGAGGAAAGACTGCTTTACTCCCTTGTTATTTTTTCACTAAACTACATGCAGATAGCTGGCTAGGATATTCGGAGATAGTAACTCCCCCCGGAAACCCCTAGGCCTCCGTCGGGCTTCCGCTCCAAAGAGGGCCTTGTCAACAAGATTATTAGCAGAGCAGTGTACCCCTAGAGGAGGATCAGATAAGGTTGCATGCCTTCTTCTACAGTCCAATGATGAGGGGATGATCTGCTTCTAAGGACACCGTCCCCTCGAGAGGACCGGGAAATGATACACTAAACCCCAATAGGGAGTTATGTACCGAATCGAATGATCCGAGAAGCTGCGCCCGCGCGGGCCAAGCTCACGACAATGAAACAATGTATGTCTACACCAAGCAATAAAAGGATATATTTTCAACATCTTATCCTCCAAGCAAGGAAATCTAAAATATACCCCCGATAGGGGCCTCTCACCAAACGTGTCCCGAGATACTCGGAGACTTAGCGTTAGTAATTTTGCACCCACACGACCCCAAGGTCGGAACACCGGGCTCATAAAACCCCTACAAGGCAACTCTGAGCTCACAAAAAGAAGTCTTCACGCTTAAAGAAATTCGATGACTCGGAGACTGCCAATCATCGCCAATCGCCATGCGCTGGAAAACCTGAAACTGTAAGACCCTTAGCGGACAAACTCGGCGTAACCAAATCTATTCTAAAAAAACTGTAAGACCTCAACAGGCATGACAAACTATAAGACCTCAACATGCATGAAAATTCCAAAGTTCAGGCTATACGTCGCATTTGTAAGAATCCCGAAAGGGCATACCCTTGGGGCAAACGCCTGAACTGTCACTCGGAATCAAAAATGGCTACGGCCAAACGCATATGACTATGGTTAAAACGGCTGATACAACCAAACTAACGCGACTCGAGGATGCCTGACCATCACTAAACAAAAATCGCAGGACACTACTTCGAATATACTTCGGAAAGAACCAGTTAAAACAAGCTTCCCTCAACAGGCAAAAACGAGCTTCGACCATGTGAGCTCCAAATCACAAGGATTCGACTTACGCAGCCTATGAGCTATGAACCTTCCGAGGTGCTCAAATATCGCCGATAACAACTTGAAATCGAGGTTCTCCGGAACCGATGACGGGTCAGGCAAAGATCTTTCAAAAGACCTTAAAGAGCCGAAAATAGAGCCTACAAAAAGTCCAAGCACAAAAACAGCATAAGAGCCATTGTTGCCAGCTAAGCAAGCCTCCGGGCCACATATTAAAAGATATGTATGACCAAACAATGTAAGAGCCATTGTCGCCAGCTAAAAAATTGACAACTTGATGATTAAAATGAGCTCGAATCGTAACCCGATTCGGACACCGGATCCAAAATAGTTAACTAAGAAAGCCTCCAGGCCACATATTAAAAGGTCTCTACGACCAAACAACATAAGAGCCATTGACGCCAGCTAAAAAATTGACAACTTAAGGGTCAATTCATGCTCGAATCGCAACGTAACTAGGAGAATGGACCTGAAATAGTTAAACTGCAACATGCCTAAGGGCACGACATAAATGCCACTATTACCAGCCGAGTGAGCCTCCGGGCCACACACCTACGAGGTCACTTCAACCAGAAGCACAAAAGGCCATCTCGATCTGCCCATGAAGGCAGGAAAGAACTTAAGGGTCGATTAAAGCTCTAATCGCAACACGACTCGGAGACTGGACCCGAAATAGTTAAACTGCAACATTCCCAAGGGCACAACATAAATACCACTATCGCCAGCCGAGTGAGCCTCCGAGCCACCCACCTGCAAGGTCACTTCGACCCGAAGCACAAAAGGCATCGCTATCTGCCCATGCAGGTAGGAAAGAACTTGAGGGTCAATTAAAGCTCGAATCGCGACGTAACTTGGAGACTGGACCCAAATTAGTCTAAATAGCAAATGCCCAACGGCAAGAAATGGGAGCAATTACTACCTGCCCGCACGAGCATAAAGGATTTAAGGTCAAGAAGGCTCAAGCCGAAGTCCGACTCGGAGACTAAGCCTAAACAGCCGGGCACAGCACGGAGACCCCAGCACCTGCTCACGTCAAGGATCGTACTTAAGAGCCCTCGGGCATGTCCGATCAGTTCCGGACCTACGAGGATCCCGCCAAACACCGAAATTAGCATGCCTGATCGAAATCAATAACAAAATAGAGGTACAGAAAAAATAAAGCTTCAAGTTTCATATTATATTACATACGCAAAAAAGGGTGCATTCTCCATCTACGGACATGCTCAACATATATCAAAAACAATGTGGCAAATCAGCGAAGTCTACACTCTACTCTAAAAGGCTACAGCTTGCTGGGTTCACTTTTTGCCTCATCATCAAGAAAAGACCGCACGTCACGCTTGTCTGCCTTTGCTCGAGCCAATTCCTCTGATAGAAGGAATCCCCTCGCACCAATCTCCTCGAGTACTTCTCTTTGGGATCGGCAATGAACATATTCTTCGATCCCATTCTCCCAGTCAAGGGCTCGCTTCAACTCGGCTTGAGCGTACGCAGCTTCTTTCATACAATTTGCCATCTCCTGATCAGCCTTGGTTCGGCCTAGTGCCGCTTCAGCCCGGGCATGAATTTTTTCATCCCTGATCTTTGAGAGATCAGATTCAAGTTTCCCGATCATATCCGCTTGAATTTGGCATTATCACAAGTCAAGTGGAGTTGGGCTTCGAAGGCGGGGACCTTGACCGAGGCTCCTGCCTCCTCTAAAGCTTGAGCTTGCACCTAAGACCTTAGCTCGTCACAGGCAATTCTAACACGGTCAACATCACCCTTGAGGTACTCCAGGGCCTCCGTCCTTTTTTACATATAATATAACAAAAAGGGGGTTAACCTTGAGGTCCAAAAGGAGCAAAGCACGAGTTGCAGGAAGTTACCTGCTCCATCAAACAGTTCTCATAATTCAAGCAACGGTACACCTCATATCGCCAATGCTGCAACTCAACTTCCTTCTCCTCGCTAAGGAGCCTAAGGTATTCGCCCTCGCCCAGAATTTTCTCAAGATTGGACCCTTGACGGAGCAGCTCGGACATAATCCCATCACAGGCCTGCATAAAGAAAGTTCAATAAAGGGAGAAGGACACGGAATATAGGGGAACTACGCCCAAACTCACCACAAACTGAAGCCGACAAACTTCTTTGAAGTCGTAACACACTCCTGTTGATCCTTCCTCTTCGGCCCTGGGAGAACCAACCTCGGGCACAATATGTTCACTCACAAGAACCGGCGATCGAAAAGCAGGTACTCCAGGAGCAGCAGACTCGGATGATGCCCTGTTTTCGGAAACACGAGCCCGACCAGAACCACTAAAAGCTCCATCACACCACGGATGCCGATCCACCTTATTGCCATCGTCCCTTGACTCGGAGGCCGGTGGCTCTTTCCCTTCTTGGGAAGAGCATTGCCTCATCCCAAGGAACCGCCCGATATCTGCAAGAGGCGAATCCAGTACAAATGAAAGGGGAAAACGTTACTTCAAATATACGAAGGCTAAGGCAAAGGAAGCGTGCGCACATACATTGGTATTTTGCAGCCCATCTGGCACGGAATACAGCTTGCCACCGATGCTCATCGCAGGTCGAATAGGTCTCCAGCCTCTGGACCTAGCTGGGCAGGTCAAGGGAGACAACGTTATTACGCAACTGATTTTCGCTATAGGCAAAATCTAAAAAAGCACCAGACGCTCCACTGACGTGCATAATTCCACCCTTCGGGAAATGGCAAAAGATCCATGGGGATAATGTCGACCGTCCGGACCCGGATAGACCAATCGGCCCACTCTCGACCCCCATCCTCTTCGTCGTCAGCTACAAAGGGCGTGGATGAACGACACCTTAAGGTTAGCAGGTCCTGGTGAAGAAAGGGATGGTATAGCCTGACGAGATGGTTAAGCATAAATTCAAGCCCAGCTTTCTCCATAAAGAACCTCATTCTCAGCACCACCCGCCAAAACGATGGATGTATCTGCACCAAAGTAACCTGATACTTCGGGCAAAAATCAAGTAAAACCCCATCAAAGGAACCAAACACGAAATGATATAGGTACACGCTCAAGAATCCATCAGTAGAGTCCGTAATACACTCATCCGGGGGAAGCACCTACAGCGCTACCCCCTCGCTCCATCCATAGTATCTTCTCACCATCTCCAAATGTTCCCCTCTTATCAAAGACATCGTCTTCAGAGCAGCACTCCCCGCTCCCTGCTGGACCAGCCCCAAGGTGGTTGCCATAACTATGGTAAAACTAACAGGTCAAATCAAGGGCGTGCGCCAACACTTCTTACGCCTGGAGAAATGATAAACCCTATGCCAAAGCAGGAGAGCAGCTATCTAAAAATAGTGAGGTCTGGCGAAGAAGCCGAAGTCACCCCATATATATGCGAGAAGCAGCAATGACTCACCTACCCGGAGTTAGTCCCGAGAAACCTACAACCTCGATGCAAATTTACGGGGTGATACCCAATCCCGAAAGCATCTTCGATGAGAGGCCTAGACTTGAGGAATTATCTGTATTATCTCCAATCTCGAGGTAGCGCTCTACCCTGAGGATCCCCGCCAAAGAGAAGTAAGACTTCGGAAAGCTTTCTATGCCATCACTCAACACGAGGCAGTACCTGGTGTCACGATTCCTTTTCTAGAAAAGAGGAATAAACACAAGAAGCTCCACGAAGATCGAGGCAACGCCTGAGTACAGGAAACTCCTCAGCAGAAGTTTGTTTTATACGTTTTAAAAGAGGGCTATCTACATCAAGATCAAAAGAGACCCTCGGGTACCCAAAGCTGACCTCAATTCAAGATAACATTCCCAAAGGCCCCAAAATTTGATGCATTAACCCCATACGACTCGGAGGGCCCCGATAGCTGATCCTATCAAATCAATCTAGGATTGGCCTGAGGTATGGCGGTGGATTCAAAAGAAAGCCATGTCGATCAATAGAGGATCAGAAAGAACGCTCGTCCCCAAGTCAGATATCAGCAGTCAACAAATAAAAGAAGGCATTCAAAGGGCCTCGAAGGGCATGAGAGCATACCGAAATGAGGAAAGTAGAAATCAATAAAGTGTATTCTTATTCATAAAATTTGTGTACAAATCGCCCTCGAGGGGTCCTTACATACAATTACAAAAGCCTATGGAGGACCTCTACGCCTAAAGGAAGAGACAAATGGATGCACACGCAAAGCCTGAAGACCGGTCCACCTTCGAAGGTCCACAACAGGCGCCACTGAACGCGCATCCTCAGGAGTTTCATCCCGACCTTCCTCACTAATATCCCCAAGGGGTAAGGTGGATGGTAGGTAGGGATGAAAAAAATGCCATAACTCTTCGAAGCTCAAGGACCCTCTTTGGCCAAGGGGGCCTCAGAGAGATAGCGGACCGAACAACCTTCAGTCCCACTTGCACGGCGATATAGAATCCACTTCTTGAAGTGTCTAGCCGTGCAAGCCCCCAACTCGGAGTAGAGCACCACGTCGAGCCGAGGTATGAATGTGAGCAGCGGTGTATAATTCGAGCCCCCTTTTGAGCAGCGGTGCATAATTCGAATGACTATCTACATGAGAGGAAAACCGTATCCCCGTTCATAATCATCTCGGGCCAATGGTAGTAGCCACAGTGAACATACTAACAACCACGGCAGTAGCGGGACTACGTGGTTGTGTTCGACGAAGGGAAACCCTGGTAGAAGGCCACAACACAGTCTAAGGAAACTCCGCCAAACAGCCTTGAGGCCATAAGCCACAAGCATAATGTTCAAAGGTAGAAGAAGATGGTAAGAGGGAATAGGCAAGCAAGCCAACAAAGGCACTGGGATAAGAAAGACAACGCCAGAACATCCCCAGTTAATGAATCATAGGAAAAACGAACCGGCAGCGGTACCTTCACCATGGAGAGCGGGAATCGTGAGTGCATTGAATGAAGTCGAAAATACATGAGCCCGTGGATGCCCCAGTCATCGCAAAGCTCACGCCAGGAGTTGCATCATCGGAATGACGTCATCGTAAGGAGCTCGAGGAGTCAGAATCATTTCCAATCACTTCATTATGGAAAATGTGGAGACTATCTGTACGCGACAAAATCAGAAGACTTGATTTCTTACTGTCAAGTCGCTTCGGAAGAATGCCTCGAGACCCCGAGGTCGGGAAGCCACTACAAAGTTCACCTCGATATTCATCACTTCTTACTTGTCTTCATCGTATGCCTTAGTATTGGCCATAAAGAGCCTTGTTTAATTATATCTTCAACTTTTATCCCATCATCGACTATCCCCGGTATCTCGAGCTCGACCCCCACGTCGACCCCAAGGTCTTTCATCGATCGGACCTATACCCGGGCAGCAGGCCCTACAGTTCTATTACTATCTCGTTTTAGCTAGTTTTTCATCATTACATTCCATATTACTAGCATCAACTAGTTCGGGAATAGATCACTTATTTTTAGAATCCCATTTACAAATTTAATTGTTGTTACCATTTTCACGGAAAACAAAATACTACAAAGATAGGCACTGGAAGCCTTGAAGGGATGAATATTACCTAAGTGTGGCTCTCGTCCCTAGTAGTAGGAGAATGTTAGGCAGCCCGAAGAGACAGTAGATGGAGAAAAGGAAGGTAAAAAATGAAAGAATGTCTTGTTAAAATTTTCAGGATAAAGTGATAAATAGAAATATTAGCAGGGAAGTAAGAAGAGGGATAATGAACCATTATGAGTGAGATGTTATACATGGATGGAAAAAGTAGAGTGTTACAGAACCTATAGTCAAATGAAGAAAGAGACGGGAGGTGATGGGCCTTAAGACAACAACAGAATATAGGCGATGCAGTCACATCCTTATTTCGAGAAATAAGTTCCCAACTCTAGCATGATTACTAGAAGGAAAAGTTAGACTCCAGAATAATAGAAATCAGTATGGATTTGTGAACAAGATAAACTAAACATGAATTAGGGACTGAGTGATTTGATAATAGTCGGCATCATGAAAATTATAGATTTCGTTCTGGCAATAATAGAATGGACAACAGAAGAAGATTCATGAGATATTCAGAGAATGGTCAATCAGGAAGACGCTTCCCTAAAGCAACCAATGTGAGCAAAGTTAAGCTTAAGGGACTATGTCTGCTAGTTACACTAAGTGCCACCCTCACGAGTAAGGAATTTCATTATCCGTGGTACAGAAGGATTACCACAAGGCGAGTAAGGGCCATCATAATGTGAGAAGAGGTAAAACATCTATAGGTAGATCGTTGTAGTGCTAAATATTAGTACTTCCCTAAAGGGGGGAATGTGGAGTGAGGTGGCACTAAGTCAGAATTAAGTGGTTCTAGTAATTATGGTATGGTAAAGGAAGAATGCGATAAAATGAAAAAGGGATGAGATTGCACTTATTCAAAGCCTACAGGTATGCTACGACACCAGAGTATTATGAAAACACGACGGCAAGGAGAGGAAGTAAGGGTTCTTTCCCAAGAGGTTATTGATTAATAAGGGGCTAGTGCGAGAGGTAAGTTAAGACAAAGGAAATGGCCTAGGAAAGATTATGCGGAATACTGATATAAGGATGGGTCAATGAGTAGTCATTAGTTGATTTAGGAAAAGCCTAGTTATGGCTAAACAAGAAGATATAGACAAATCAGCAGATCGTGAAACATAAACATAGGGAACCCCAATGTGGGGAATTTAGCCTCGCAGTTATGACATTGTCAACCTTGAAATATATCCATATATGAGTTGGGGAAGTTAAAAAGGTACCGTATGAGTGTTATAGAAATAAAAGAGAGTGCCACTTTGAAGATAGTCAAAATATTAGTTCAGAAATAACCTTACAAGCACAAGGGCATGGAGATAAGTAACTACAGGTAATTATACGCGAGGAAGAACATCAAAAATTCCGTCAGGCATACGACAAGCTCGTAGTCTTACAAGAGCCAGAGGATCCCCCCCTAAGTACTACAATGAAAGACTAGTTGAGGAAATAAGAAAGAAGGCTTCAACCAAAGCACAATGACCTAAAGAGGAAATGGTTGTGTAACAATAGTCTAACTACAAAATAGTATGCACTCCAAAAGAATGTCGCACCTACCATAGATAATGAGCGGGGAGTAAAACCAAAAGTAATATTTGATACCATATGAGTTGCACAAAAACTTCAGCATGCATATATGCACGAAAAAGGGCAAAAAGGCCAGGAAAAGCTATTACGAACATTTGAACAAAACTGAAATGGAAGGAAAGGAATTATTCGATTAATGGTCAGCCATAGAAGACTCCAGTATAAGTTAAAATAAGGAATTGGGTCCAGGTCATAGACAAAGGATTGAATCATTAGAAGATTATATCATGGTTTTCCATAGGGTCCATAAAAGGCTAAAGTAATAACTAAATGCCATGAGCCACAGATTGGAAGACAGCCTAAGCCTACATAAAGGCTAATCAGAAGGAAGAGGAAACTAAAGAGTTACATCAACTAAGTAAATTAGGAGTCTGCTAATTGGACCCAAAAAGTTACAGACATCATGATTGAGAACATTGTAGAATCACACTTAATATCAGAGGTACAAGAGAGATAGTACAATAGCCATATTCTATAATGGTCTACGATAAAGTCAGTTAGGAGAGTACCCGCCTCATAAGAAATCAGTATGAAGCTCCCACCAAATTATGTATACACTAGAGGTGCAAGTATTATAATAGAGCTTCAGGTTGTGGAGATAAATTATACCTATGTGGAAGGGAAGTTATGAAAGAGACATAATAACGTGAGGCGATGTTTTAAGGTAAGTAAGGAAAAGGTGAACAATGTACAAGATACTCAAATATAGAAGGTTATGAATATTCCATACTGCGGATAAGGGGCTAGAAGCGCGAGGATTCAGTATCCATAGCAGCGTCTTCAGTAGTATACCTTCCAGCCTATGGTTTCCAAGTACAGAAAGGTCTAATTAGAGAGTGAAAGAAGAGTTAGAGATGATGTGATTTCTCGATGTTCCAAAAAAGCATAAGGAAATAGGTCGCATGCTAAAGTATGATAGGATGAAAAGGTTTTAGAAAGACGGGAGTAAGGATAACAAAAGGGCAACTGAGAAGATGACGAAAATGGATAAGTCCTCGGGATTAAGCCCGTGAAAACAAGGGAGCGGATGGTTCCTCTAAGTTACAGAAAGCTCAGTATAGCCTAAATGAACTCAAAGGAGTCTAAGACTAGTAGCAATTAGAAGAGATGGAATGCTGCCCTGGTAGTAAAATGAGGGTGTGATTGTGATAAATAAAGGATGACGTTTGGGCCTTCGATTGAGTAATGACTTGAAGAGGATTTCATGAATTGTAAAGGACTAAAATACCCATATAAGGTGAGTCATATTGGGATACTATATAGTATGGTTATGGAAGTATAGTATCACCCCTAGGTGGATTAATCTAATTATTGCAGCTGCCCTCAATGAGGTGCGAGCCCTAGCGGCGGTGTTACATAAGATATTAAATTATCAGTGGTAAATGATGGATCAACATTAAGATGAATCAACAGTAGATAGAAAAAAGTCACAAAGTATGAGGTGAGATTAAGTCGTCGTTCTTAAGATGAACAAATAATTAGGAAGCACTAAAGGACTTAGATTTATACATATGGGATAAGTAACGAAAGTAACTTGGAGTTTGGTAGCAGACCTCAGTAACAATAAATCAAAGTAAGAAAGTATGACCTACGTAAATGCAGTAAAGTCATAGGAATGGATAACTAGGTCTAAAAAATAAGATATAACAATATTCACAAGTTCTACAAAGTACCGAGCGAAGAACATCAGTACACCTATAGATGCCGAGAGAGGCATCTTATTAAACTTTGTATATGTTTGCAAAGTAAGGCCTAGAGATTGGTTAAAAGCTGGAGGAAAAAAAAGGAGAGAAGAGTCGCATAGTCACATACAAGGTTAGTATCGTAGAAGCTGCATGATAGAAGGTAGCAATAGTTACGAGATTGGAAGTATTTCGATCAAGTCATGGTGTGGGAAAGAGGCCTAAAGGGGGAATGCCCTGGCCTTTGGATTTATTCACAAGACGGTTGCCTAGATAGCAAGGAGAGTACTTAAGTATTCACAAGAGCGATAGGTCATGAAAATGATAAATGCATCAGTCAACATTCGAGGACGAATGTTCCAAAGGGGAGAATGATGTTACATACCACATTTTCGTATGTTAAAGTTTCATCTCTAAATTGACATAGATCGAGGATGAGATTATATTGAGGTTAGCATATGCATGCTATTATTACAAGCGATAAGTAAGTGCCATGAGGGATAAGGGTACATGAATTAAAGAAAATGAGTTTCGTTGAAGGTTGTCAATTTGGGATAAAATAAAGGCTGAACGATAATAACTGATGTTTATGGACTAGTACCATGCAAGGTACCATATGACCATGATATTATGATGTATAAAGGTGTGTTAAAAGTGAGTAGAATTTTAAGTAATTTGAGATAATTCTTAATTATGTGGGTAATTGGTTAATTATCAGGTAGCATAATAATACCTAATTAATTACTAATTATAGGATAAGATTATAAAACCCTCCCCCAACCCATGTGGCAGAAAGCAACCACCCAAACCAAATGAGTCATTAGTTATGTCGGGTAGGTGGCAATTTAAGGTGTTAATTACAATACACCTCATGATAATATTGTAATGCAAAAGTACTACAATTAGTCATTAGCTAAAAGACACTTCTTACAAAATCTTCAACTAGTCATTACAACCAAAACGCTAAAAACATAATAATATGAAGCTTTCATCTTTCAAATAACATGAGCTTCATTTCAAATAACGTGATCTTCATTTCAAAAACGTGAGATTTCATACAAAGTGATACTACGTAATAGCAACGGGATTTTGCGATTGTAAGGGAGTATGGTACAATCCTTCTCAAGAATATCATACGGATTTACTCCTACTTCGACCCGCCATTACGTGTTCGTCACAAAAGATGTGTGTTAGAGGAATTTTCAAGAGAATCGGTCCAGGTATGTTAAGGCTATACCTTCTTTCTTTAGGTATGATCTATATGACACAAATGAAACGTGCAAATGCACAACTTCCATAAATGACTCTATTCATAGAAATGCTAGAGATACTTATGTTCTTGATTCTCCATGTATCATATTATTTTATCATCTGTTCATGGGTCTCAGAAAAATATTTAAGTTGAAAAGTTTACTTTATGGTATTATTCAAAGGTAAAATGGTCTTATGACACTCTGAAAGATTTTATTGACGTACTTCTCATTCATTGCATTCATGTATATTGACCCATGACCAGATGACATTATATATGCATATATATATATATATATATATATATATATATATATATATATATATATATATATATATATATATATATATATATATATATATATGTGTGTGTGTGTGTGTGTGTGTGTGTGTGTGTGCTTATGGCGTTATATACGCACCACCACCTGATCAGCTGGTATACGTTGATGATTTTCCCACAGTGGCCGAGATGATATGATGGGATGCCCTGTAACGACTGGCCGGTCGTTTCATTATTTATCGCTCTATTTCCCCCATTTCTTCTTCTTATTGTATTGTTCAGCTGCATTATGTGTTATCAGATTGGTTGGCTCGGGTTCGGAGAGGTTGTGGTAAGGTTTGAGACACTTAGTCTCTTTTGAGTAAGCTTAAGTTGGAAAAGTCAACTAGATGTTGACTCGTGTGAAAAGGGGCTCGGATGTGAATTTAGATGGATTGGATAGCTTTGGGAGGCTATTTGGGACATAGGAGCGTGATCGGAATGTGTTTTGGAGGTCTGGAGTAGATTTAGGCTTGAATTGGCGAAATTGGAATTTTGGTGTTTTCCAGTTGATAGGTGAGATTTTTATATAGGGGTCGGAATGGAATTCCAGAACTTGGAGTAGGTCCTTTTTGTCATTTATAATGTGTGCGCAAAATTTTAGGTCATTCGGACGAGGTTTGATAGACATTTTTTCTTAGGCTTGAATCCGATGTAAATTTGGTGTTTTGACGTTGTTTTGAGCGTTTCGAAGGTTGGAACAAGTTTGAAAGATGCTATGGGATATGTTCGCTTGTTTAGTTGACATCCCGAAGGCCTCGGGTGACTTTTGGGTGGTTCAACGGATCATTTCATGTTGGACGAAATTGCAGAACTGCTGTTGGTGTTGCAGGTTTTTGACCTTCGCATCATGATGTATGTCTCGTGTTCGCGAAGGGTTAGGATGTGAGGCTGTGGAGTTGGCCTTCACGTTCGCGAAGGTGGTCCCGCGATCGTGAAGGGTTGAGATCAATGTTCACCACGTTCGCGAGAGTCTTGTTGCGTTCGCGTAGCGGAAAGTGAGCAGATGGGGTCCTGGAGGATTTGTTCTTCGCGTTCGCGAGCTAGTAGTCGCGTTCGCGATGAGTTGGGAAGATAAGCCTTCGCATTGTCATAAAGGGTGTTGCGATCTCTATGAAGGAAAAAGTGGTCAACATAAGTTTGTGCTTCGTGAATGCAAGGCGTTGACCGAGTTCGCGAAGAAGATATTTTAAGTGGTGGGAAGAATTTTTTAAAAGATCATTTCCGTGATTTTGGGTCTAAGTTTCACCATTGTTGGGTGATTTTGGAGCTTTTTGAGGAGGATTAAAGAGGGAATCAAGGGGAAACACTTGGAGGTAAGATTTATGGACTTAATACTCAATCGTAATGTGATTTCTACCTAATTAATCAAGGAATTTGAGGAATTTAAGCTTAAAAATTGGAAGTTAGGGATTGGAAATTGGAGACCTAAATCTTGGGATTTCAGGGTTCATTTGTGGTCGGATTTTTCTGTATTTGATATGTATGAACTCGTGAGAGTGTAAGGATTCTAGTTTTGAGATTTTTCTCAGAATTCGATACGTGGGCCCGGGGGGTCAGGTTTGGCCAATTTTGGGATTTGTGATGTAAATTGATTATTTTCGAGTGGGCTTTGTTCCCTTGGCATATTTTGATGGTATATATATGTTTTTGAATATATTTGGAGCATACGGAGGTCGATTTGAGATGCAAGGGCATCGCGAGCTAGAGTTTGGACCGAATAGAGGTAAATAATGATTGTAAATGATGTCTTGAGGTAAGTAGTAATTGGGCTGAGCATCATATTTTACTGTGCCTGACTGGCTTTGAGAGATTTCTGATTGAGTGAGGCCAAGGGCCTGTGTTGTAAGGTTATTATGAGATCAGGCAGCGCGCCGCAGCGGTATTGTGCTGATTGATGATTATGAGGACGAGGGCCTAAGTTGTTACGCCACGAGGTGGATTGATATAAGCCCGAGAGCCTGTTTGATTATGCCACGAGATGTCTTGTTATTTCACTTGGGCAGTATGGGACCCCTCCCGGAGTCTGTACATCCCTAGTGAGTGCGGGTACCTGGTGTGAGATGTGCTATAGCCCGAGGGGCTGATGTTGTTCCATGTTATTGCCGGAGGGGCTGATACGAGTTATTGTGAGATAGCCCAAGGGGCTGATTCTGTTAGTATTTTGCCTGAGGGGTTGATTTATGTATCTATCTTTTCTCCCTATTTTCATTCACTCATTTAAAGTGTTAAAAGATGTTTTAAAGAGGTTTTTACTGAACTAAGGTTTTTCTACAAGCTTTTACTGTTTTATTGCATTGTTCTGGTTTTATACTGCCTCGTTGTAGCATTTTGTTGTGTTTTACGTATTTTCTTATCGCTCAGCTGCCTTTACTTTTATTACTTACTGAGTTGGCATACTCACATTACTCCATGCACCCTGTGTGCAGATCCAGGAGTCTCGGTCACGCTAGTGAGTGCTGCTGATTTGCTTCCACCGCTGGCTTATTCAGAGTTGGCTAGGTAGTTGCTCGGCATTCGCAGCCTAGTGCTTCTCCTTCCTATCTTTACTTTCCTTGTACTAGCTTTGTACTAGACTGCATAGTTTTTTCATGCTCTTAGAAGGATGTTTAGATGCTCATTACTGGTGACACCCCGATGTCGAGCTGTGTTATTTCCGCAATTGTTCTGTTTCACTCTTTATTTTGGGATTTATACTTTATTTATGACTTAAAATCAATTATTATGACTCTCTTAAATGGTTTGAGAGTTTGTGTCGGCTGGCCTTACTTCACGAGAGGCGCCATTATGACCGGGTCCAGTTTGGGGTTGTGACAAGTTGGTATGAGAGCCTACGTTAGATAGGTCTCACGAGTCTTGAGCAGGTTTAGTAGAGTCTTGCAGATCAGTATAGAGACGTCTATATTTATCCTCATGAGGCTGCAGAACCTTTAGGAAAACTTCATATTCTTGAAATTCTTGTCGTGCGGATCTATTGATCCGAGTACTAAACTTTTGTTATTCTATTCTCTCATAGATGGTGAGGACGCGTGTTAATGATCAGGATGGATGACCATCAGTACCACCAGTTGGGGCCACTAGAGGCCGAGGACGCGGTTGAGGCCGTGGTAGGGGCAGGGGTGTAGCCCGCACAGCAGCTAGGGCAGCACCTGCAGATCCACCAGCCACCTCAGTTCATGATCAGGTCCTAGTTGTGGACGCTCCAGTAGCACCAGCTCAGGCACCAGCTGTGCCTATTATGATTCCAGGCCTTCAAGAGGCCTTGGCCCAAATTCTATCAGAGTGCACTGGCCTAGCTCAGGCGATCTCAGTTAATACAGCCGCAGCTACTTCTCAGGCCGGGGGAGGCACTCAAACTCCCGCCGCTCGCACACCTGAGCAGGGACTTCAGACACCAATCCAACTGGTAGTAGTTGTTTAGTACTATGTAGCTCCTGCTATGCCAGAGGACGAGTAGCACAGGTTCGAGATGTTTGGTAGACACCAGCGTCCGACTTGCAGTGGTACAGAGGGCGAAGATGCCTAGGTTTTCTTGGACAAGTGTTAGAGGATTCTCCGTACAATGGGTATTATGGAGACTAAGGGGGTCGCATTTACTACTTTTCAGTTTTCTGAAGCGGCCTTCACTTGGTGGGAGACTTATGAGAGGCGTAGGCCTATTGGTGCAACATCCCTTACCCGGCAGCAGTTCTCCATTTTCCTTTTGGAGAAGTATGTGCCATAGTCTCGTAGAGAGGAGCTGCGTAGGTAGTTCGAGTGGTTACGTCAAGGAGATATGACTGTGACACAGTATGAGATGAGGTTCTCAGAGTTAGCTCATCACATTGTTTGGTTGGTTCTTACAGAGAGAGAGGATTAGGAGGTTTGTTGATGATGTCACGTATCAGCTTCGGATTCTTATGACTAGGGAGAGGGTGCCTGGTACTACTTTTGAGGAGTTTGTTGACATTGCTCACGAGATTGAGTCAGTTCGTCGCCAGGAGAGAGATGAGAGGGAGGCTAAGAGGCCTTGGGGATTTGGTAGTTATGGTAGTGCTCCTTCGAGGGGTCAGTTTCAGCACAACAGAGGTTGTCCATTCAGACATGCTTAGTTAGCTCACCCAGGTTATCATGGGGCGTCATCGGGTCATGGTTCTCACAGTTCTAATCAGGGCCATTCATCACTCAGTGCCCTTCCAGCCCAGAGTTCATTCATGCTTTATTAGTTCATGGCTCTTCTTTGCCAGGTGCATCTGCTAGTTATTCTGATGCTAGTGGTTCCCTTCGGTCCCCATCTCCGGCACCCGGGAGTATCTATAAGTGTGGAGAGTTGGGTCATATGTGGAGGTAGTGTCCTTGTCGTCTTGGGGGTTCATCTCAGCAGAGGAGTCAGCCATCGGCTTCAGCGCCAGTTACTTCACCACCACCTGCCCAGCCAGCTAGGGGTGGAGGTCAGTCAGCTAGGGGTCACCCTAGAGGTCGAGGTTGATCAAGTGGTGGTCAGGCCCGTTTCTATACACTCCTAATTAGATCTGATGCTATTGCTTTAGATGTTGTGATTACAGGTATTGTCTCAGTCCGCCACAGAGATGCATCTATGTTATTTGATCCTGGTTCTACTTTTTCATATGTGTCATCATATCGTATGGCACCGGCGGAGTTGAAGGATTTGAAGGAGCAGCTTTAGAAACTCTTTGATAAGGGGTTTATTCGGCCTAGTGTGTCGCCTTGGGGTGCTCCTATTCTATTTGTGAAGAAGAAGGATGGCACAATGAGGATGTGCATTGATTACAGGTAGTTGAATAAAGTAACAATCAAGAACAAGTATTCCTTGCCTCGTATCAATGATTTGTTTGACCAGCTTCAGGGAGCGAGAGTGTTCTCCAAGATTAATCTCCATTCAAGTTATCATCAGTTGAAGATCAGTGACATGGATATTCATAAGGCAGCTTTCAGGACCCGATATGGTCAATATGAGTTCCTGGTAATGTCTTTTGGGCTGACCAATGCCCTAGCAACATTCATGCATTTGATGAACAGCGTGTTTCGGCCTTATCTCGACTCATTTGTCATAATTTTCATTGATGATATTTTGGTATACTTGCGTAGTCAGGAGGAGCTCAGTTTAGTGACTTTCTAGGGGCACGTGGTGTCCAACGAGGGTATTCAGGTTGATTTGAAGAAAATAGAGGCAGTTTAGAGTTGGCCCAAACCGTCCTTAGCTACAGAGATTTGCAGCTTTCTTCGTTTGGTGGGTTATTACCGCCAGTTTGTTCAGGGATTCTTATCTATCGCATCACCCTTGACCAAGTTGACTCAAAAGGGTGCTCCATTCAGGTGGTCGATGTTATTTGATCCTGGTTCTACTTTTTTATATGTGTCATCATATCGTATGGCACCGGCGGAGTTGAAGGATTTGAAGGAGCAGCTTTAGAAACTCTTTGATAAGGGGTTTATTCGGCCTAGTGTGTCGCCTTGGGGTGCTCCTGTTCTATTTGTGAAGAAGAAGGATGGCACAATGAGGATGTGCATTGATTACAGGTAGTTGAACAGAGTAACAATCAAGAACAAGTATTCCTTGCCTCGTATCAATGATTTGTTTGACCAGCTTCAGGGAGCGAGAGTGTTCTCCAAGATTAATCTCCATTCAAGTTATCATCAGTTGAAGATCAGTGACATGGATATTCATAAGGCAGCTTCAGGACCCGATATGGTCAATATGAGTTCCTGGTAATGTCTTTTGGGCTGACCAATGCCCCAGCAACATTCATGCACTTGATGAACAGCGTGTTTCGGCCTTATCTCGACTCATTTGTCATAATTTTCATTGATGATATTTTGGTATACTTGCGTAGTCAGGAGGAGCTCAGTTTAGTGACTTTCTAGGGGCACGTAGTGTCCAACGTGGGTATTCAGGTTGATTTGAAGAAAATAGAGGCAGTTTAGAGTTGGCCCAGACCGTCCTTAGCTATAGATATTTGCAGCTTTCTTGGTTTGGTGGGTTATTACCGCCAGTTTGTTCAGGGATTCTTATCTATCGCATCGCCCTTGACCAAGTTGACTCAAAAGGGTGCTCCATTCAGGTGGTCGGATGAGTGTGAGGAGAGCATTCAGAAGCTCAAGACTGCCTCGACCACAGCTCCAGTGTTAGTTTTGCCATCAGCTTCAGGTTCATATATCGTGTATTGTGATGCTTCGAGAGATGGTATTGGTTGTGTGTTGATGCAGGAGGGTAGAGTTATTGCTTATGTTTCTCATCAGTTGAAGCCCCATGAGAAGAACTACCATGTTCATGATTTGAAGTTGGCTGCCATTGTTCACGCGTTGAAGATTTAGAGGCATTATTTGTATGGTGTGTCTTGTGAGGTGTTTACTGATCGTTGTAGCCTCCAGCACTTGTTCAAGCAGATGGATCTCAATTTGAGGCAGCAGAGATGGTTAGAGTTGCTAAAGGACTATGATATCACTATTTTGTACCATCCGGGGAAGGCCAATGTGGTAGTCAATGCCATGAGTAAGAAGGAAGTGAGTATGGGGAGTTTGGTGTATATTCCTATTAGGGAGAGACCTCTTGCAGGTGATGTTCAGGCCTTGGCCTATCAGTTCGTGAGGCTAGAAATTTCCGAGACAAGTCGAGTGTTGGCTTGTGTGATTTCTCGGTCTTCCTTATTTGATCGCATCAGAGAGCGCCAGTATGATGATCCTTATTTGCTTGTCCTTAAGGACAGGGTTCAGCACGACAATGCTAGAGACATGGCTATTGGTGATGATGGGGTGGTGAGGATGCAGGGCTGGATATGTGTGCCCAATGTAGATGAACTTCGGGAGTTGATTCTAGAAGAGGCCCATAGCTTGCGGTATTCCATTCATCCGGGTGCTGCAAAGATGTATCAGTATTTGAGACAGCATTATTGGTGGAGGAGAAGGAATAAGGACATTATGGGATTTGTAGCTCGGTGTCTCAATTGTCAGCAGGTAAAATATGAGCATCAGAGACCGGGTGGCTTGCTTCAGTAGATGAATATTCTGTAGTAGAAGTAGGAGCGGATCACAATGGACTTTGTAGTTGGGCTCCCACAGACTTTGAAGAAGTTTGATGCTATTTGGGTGATTGTGTATCGGTTGACCAAGTCCACACACTTCATTCCTATGTGTACTACCTATTCTTCAGAGCGGTTGGTAGAGATCTATATCCGGGAAATTGTTTGTTTGCATGGTGTCCAAGTTTCCATCATTTCAGATAGGGGTACTCAATTTACTTTACAGATTTGGAGGTCTGTACAGTTAGAGTTGGGTACTCAGGTCGAGTTGAGCACAGATTTTCATCCTCAGACGGACGGGCAGTCCGAGCGAACTATTTAGATATCGGAGGACATGTTGCACGCTTGTGTTAGTGATTTTGGAGGGTCATGGGATCAGTTTCTACCACTCGCAGAGTTTGCTTATAACAAAAGTTTCTAGTCGAGTATTCAGATGGCTCCATATGAGGATTTGTATGGGAGGCGGTGTAGATCTCCAGTTGGTTGGTTCGAGCCGGGTGAGGCTAGGTTATTGGTACAGACATGGTGCAGGATGCTTTAGACAAGGTAAAGGTGATTTAGGAGAGGCTTCGTACAGTGCAGTCGACACAAAAAAGTTATGCGGATAGGAAGGTTCGGGATGTGTCCTACATGGTTGGTGAGAAGGTTCTGTTGAAGGTTTCAACCATGAAGGGTGTTATGAGATTTGGGAAGAAAGGTAAATTGAGTCCTTGGTTCATTGGGCCTTTTGAGGTACTTCAGAGGATTGGGGAGGTGGCATATGAGCTTGCTTTACCACCCAGCTTGTCAAGTGTGCATCTGTTATTTCATGTTTCTATGCTCTGGAGGTATATTGGCGATCCGTCTCATGTTTTGGACTTCAGCATGGTTCAGCTGGAATTTTGAATGATCGAAAGGGATATTTGAATTTTTGGAATTCTTAGGCTTGAATCCGATGCAAATTTAGTGTTTTGATGTAATTTTGAGCATTTCGAAGATTGGAACAAGTTTGAATGTTGTTATGGGATATGTTGGCATGTTTGGTTGAGGTCCCGAGGGCCTCGAGTGAGTTTCAGTTGGTTGAACGGAACATTTCATGTTGGAGGAAATTACAAAAAAACTAATGTTGGTGTTGTAGGTTTATGACCTTCGCGTTTGCGATACATGTCCCGCATTCGCAAAGGGTTAGGATGTGAGGCTGTGGAGTTGACCTTCGCGTTCCTGAAGGTGGTCACGCAATCGTGAAGGCTTGAGATCAATGGTCATCCTGTTTGCGAGAGCCTTGCTGCGTTCGCATAGAGGAAAGTGAGCAGATGGGGTCCTGGAGGGTTTGTTCTTCGCGTTCGCGAGCTAGTAGCCGCGTTCGCAATGAGTTGGGAAGCTAAGCCTTCGCATTCGCGTACAGGGTGTTGTGATCACGATGAAGGAAAAAGTGGTCAACATAAGTTTGTGCTTCGCGAACGTGAGGCGTTGACCTCGCTCACGAAGAAGAGATTTTAATTGATGGGCAGAATGTTTTAAAAGACCATTTGCGCGATTTTGGGTTTAAGTTTCACCATTGTTGGGCGATTTTGGAGCTTTTCGAGGAGGATTGAAGAGGGAATCAAGGGGAAACACTTGGAGGTAAGATTCATGGACTTAATACTCAACCATAATGTGATTTCTACCTAATTAATCGTGGAATTTATGGAATTTAAGCTTAAAATTGAAAGTTAGAGCTTGGAAAGTGGAGATCTAAATCTAGGTATTTGAGGGGTCATTTGTGGTCAGATTTTGATGTATTTGATATATATGAACTCATGAGAGTGTAAGGATTCTAGTTTTAAGATATTTATCATAATCCGAGACGTGGGCTCGGGGGTCGGGTTTGGCCAATTTCGGGATTTGTGGTGTAAATTGGTTATTTCGAGTGGCCTTTGTTCCCTTAGCATATTTTGATGGTATAAATCTATTTTTGGATAGATTTGGAGCATCTGAAGGCCGATTCGAGAGGAAAAGGCATCGCGTTCTAGAGTTTGGACTGGATAGAGATAAGTAATAATTGTAAATGCCATTTTGAGGGTATGAAACCCAGAATTTCACATCGTTGTGCTACTTTGAGGTGACACACATGCTAGATGACGAGCGTGGGGTCATGAACCATTGGGGATTGTGACTTAGTCCATCTTGTATGATTGTTTAACCGCGTATTTGATTGAAAACTATTTCTATCATCATGTTTTGGGCTAAACGCTATATTTGGGCCTCTTGCCAACTGTTTTGGACCCTTAGGGGATTTTTACTACTATTCCTCACTGTTTTGACTTTATATTTGTACTCAGTCATGCTGTATTCTATTGTTCTCACAACTACGCCATATTTACTCTATTTTGACATCTTAAATGATATTTTGGGTTGACCATCATATTTTACTGTGCCCGAGTGGCTTTGAGAGATTTCTAATTGAGTGAGGCTGAGGGCTTGTGTTGTGTGGTTATTATGGGATCAGGCTGCATGTCGCAGCGGTATTGTGCTGATTCATGATTATGAGGCCGAGGGCATGAGTTGTTATGCCCTGAGGTGGCTTGATATGAGGCTGAGAGCCTGTTTGATTATGCCACAAAATGGCTTGTTATTGCGCTTGGGCTGTAAGGGGCCCCTCCCAAGGTCTGTACACCCCTATTAAGCGTGAGTACCTAGTGTGAGTTGTGCTATAGCCTGAGGTGCTGATGTTGTTCCATGTTATTGCCCGAGGGGTTGATACGAGTGATTGTGATATAGCCCAAAGGGGCTGATTCTGTTGTATTTCGCCCGAGGGGCTGATTTATGTATCTATTTTTTCTCCCTATTTTCATTCACTTGTTTAAACTACTAAAAGATGTTTTAAAAAGGTTTTTACTGAACTAAGGTGTTTCTACCAGCTTTTACTATTTTATTGCATTGTTCTGATTTTATACTACCTCGTTGTAGTATTTTGCTGTGTTTTACGTGTTTTTTTATCGCTCAGATGCCTTCACCTTTATTATTTACTGAGTTGGAATACTCACATTACTCCATGCACCCTGTATGTAGATTTAGGAGTTTGAGGCCACGCTAGCGAGAGCTGATTTGCTTCCACCGATGTCTTATTCGGAGTTGACTAGGTAGCTACTCGGCGTTCGCAGCCCAGTGTTTCTCCTTCCTATCTTTACATTCCTTGTACTAGATTTGTACTAGTTTGTGAAGTCTTTTCATAATCTTAGACGGATGTTTAGATGCTTATGACTGGTGACACCCTGATGTCGGGCTATGTTATTTCCGCAATTATTCTATTTCACTCTTTATTTTGGGATTTATAGTTTATTTATGACTTAAAATCAATTATTATAACTGTCTTAAATGGTTTGAGGGTTTGTGTCGGCTGACCTTGTTTCACGAGCGACGCCATCACGACGGGTCCGGTTTGGGGTCGTGACATGCCCTCTAAGGCTTGATGATGTTATGAACGCATATACCCATGCATGTCATGACATTTATATGCATATGCATGACATTATTATATTAAATGATTCACAGAGTTATTCAGATATACATGTTGAGTCTTTTACTCCATGTTTCTCTCATGTCTACTAGTTACAGATTTTCATTCCTTACATACTCGGTATGTTATTTGTACTAACGTCCCTTTTGCTTGGGGACACTATGTTTCATGCCCGCAGGTCTTGATAGATAGGTCGAGAGTCCTCCAAGTACGCTATCAGCTCAGCGGAAGGTGTTGGTGCGCTCCATTTGCTCCGGAGTTGCTTCTTTGGTCAATATGATTAGTCCATGTATAGATTGGTATGGCGGGACCCTGTCCCGACCTTTATGATATTATGTATTCTTAGAGGCTTGTAGATAAATGTCATGTATACGGATACTTGTATGGCTTTGTCGGCTTATGTTTCGAGTATATAAATAATCATGCCGGCATAATAGGCCGGTACTTCATATGTATAAGTTTGTATTCCCTCATGCTTTACTTCGGTTCATCTACCTATGATAGAATGATATGAAAGATATGTTATGTTGGTACTCGGTTGAGTAAGGTATCAGGTGCCTATCGCGGCCCATCAGTTTGGGTCGTGACACACACCTATCTTAATTATAGCCTGTAGGAGCTCACAAATATAGTTTAAGAGAAGTATGGGATATCAAGATCATGTTGGGGTTAGAGTAACCCAAAAATATGGATGGATTGTTAGTATTAGTTGATATTTACGAAGGATAGTGCAAATGTGGTAATAGATATCCTTATGAGACACCCAGATAGTGAACTCTAAAATAGTATAATCAGATATGAATACTAGATTATTTAGAAACTTCAGAAGATAGGTAGTGGATCCTAGAAGGGATAAATATTTCCCTTACTATGACTCCAACCCCGAGTAAAAAAAAGAAAGGGAGAATATTAGGCATTCCGAAGAGCCAGTGAGATGACGTAAGGGGAGCTAAAAGTGAAAGAATATTTTGTTGATGTTTTAGAATAAAGTACAACAACCACCCCAGTTTGATCCCAACAGGTGGGGTCTGGGCAGGGTAGTCTGTATGCAAACCTTACCCCTACCTAATACAGGTAGAGAGGTTGTTTCCAATAGACCCTCGGCTCAGGAAGGATAAGAAGAAGAAATGAAAAGCAAGTAAGGAAGAGAAAAGAAAGGGGGGGGATAAAGCATAAGTAGTACCAAATAATAGCAGCAGGGAATACAATACCTGAGGCGAACACAACCACATAACGTAATAGAAATCTAAGAATATGAAGGGACATGCATGCTACTAAGACTATCAGTGAACAACTATAAACTACCTACTAACCTTCTACCTTAATCCTCGACCTCCACACCCTCCTATCAAGGGTCATGTCCTCGGTGAGCTGAAGCAGTGCCATGTCATGTCTAATCACCTATCCCCAATACTTCTTAGGCCTACCTCGACCTCTCTTCAAAATCTCCATGGCCAACCTCTCACACCTCCTGACAGGATCATCAATGCTTCTTCTCTTAACATGTCCGAACCATCTCAGCCTCGACTCCCGCATTTTGTCCTCCACGAAGGCTACTCCCACTCTGTCCCGGATAGTTTCATTCTTAATCCTATCTCTCCTGGTACACCCACACATCCATCTCAACATCCTCACCTCTGCTACTCTCATCTTCTGCAGGTGGGAGTTCTTGACTGGCCAACACCCAGCCCCATACAGTATAGCCGGTCGAACCACCACTCGATAAAACTTACCCTTAATCCTTAGCGGCACATTCCTATCCCATAAAACACTGGAAGCGATCCTCCATATCATCCATCCCGTTTCGATGCGATGTGCGACATCTTCGTCAATCTCCCCGTTACCCTGGATAATAGACCCGAGATACTTAAAACTCACTCTCTTGGGGATAACTTGAGCATCAAGCTTAACCTCTACATCTGCATCATCGGTCCCGTCACTGAATTTGCACTCCAAGTATTCTGTCTTGGTTCTACTCAGTTTGGAACCTTCAGACTCCAAGGTTTGTCTCCAAACCTCCAACCTCGCGTTAACTCCGCTACGCATCTCGTCAATCAACACTATATCATCGGTAAATAGCATGCACCGAAGCACCTCCCCTTGGTTGTGTCGCGATTGTACATCCATCTCCAAGGAAAATAAAAATGGGTTAAGAGCCAATCCCTAGTGCAACCCCCATCACCACAGGGAAATGATTCGAGTCACCCCCCAGAGTCCTCACCCGAGTCTTAGCATCATCATATATAACCTTAATCACCCTAATGTACGCTACCGGAACGCCACTGACCTCCAAACACTTCCACAGGACCTCCCTCGATACTTTATCGTATGCTTTCTCAAGGTCAATAAACACCATATGCAAATCCTTTTTCCTCTCCCTATACTGCTCCACTATTATCCTTACTAGATGAATCGCTTCCGTAGTCGAACGCCCCAGCATGAATCCAAACTAATTCTCGAAAATAGACACGCACGTCCTCACCCTGGCCTCTACCACCCTCTCCCAAACCTTCATAGTGTTACTCAACATCTTGATGCCTCTATAATTGTTGCAATTTTGGATATCACCCTTGTTCTTGTAAATCGGAACCATCGTACTCCACCTCCATTCTTCGGGCATCTTCTTTGTCTTAAAAATAACATTAAATAACCCAGTGAGCCACTCCAAACCTGCCCGCCCCGCGCTTTTCCAGAATTCCACCGAAATTTCGTTTGGCCCTGTCGCTCTACCCCTGCACATCTTACGCATCACCCTTTACACCTCATCTACCGAAAAAATATTAGCCCAATAATAAAAAGAGAGTGAATGAAATATTATGAGTAAGATGTGATAAATGGATGATAACGGTAAATCAAAATAGGACCCAGTGACAAAGTCTATAGTCAGTGAAGGAAAAGACAAGATGCGAGAGGCCTTGAGGCAATAAAAGAGTATAAGCCATAAAGTCATATCCCCGTTAAAAAAATGAGTTAGTGACTCCAACATGATTACTTGAAGGAAAAGATAGACCCCCAGAATAATAGAAATCAGTATGGGCTAGTGAACAAGATAAGTTGAACATGAATTAGGGGCCGAGTAATTTGATAATAGTTGGCATCAAGAGAATTTTATAAATTACGTTCCGGCAATAATAAAATAGATAACAGAAGAATAACCTTTCAAGGTGTTTACCGTGAAAATGATAATAACAATTAAATTTGTTGATGAGACTCTAAAAATACGTGATCTATTTTACGCTAGTTGTTAAGCAGTTGATGCTATGTATGTGAGACTTAGAGACGAAATAAGAGTAAAGAAAAAAGTGATAAGCAAACTGATGGGTCAATTATCGGGCCCTCAACCTGTCAATTTGGGGCCCCGGGGTCAATCCCGAAGCTCGACTAGGAGCTATCTAAGGTAATCGAGATACGACAAACAGTTATATTAAAATCAATGAAGGCTCTTTATGGCCAATGATTAGCAATAAATTATGAACAAATATAAAGATAATAAATGGAAGCAACAATATCGAGAGGATGTGTTAGAGAGCATATAGAATATTCTTGTATATTGCGGGTGAAGTAATTGAAGAAATAAGGGGCTTATAGAATGATAATAATCCCCTTTATATAGGAGGGGAATCCCACCATAGTACAAAATACATTAATGATAAAGAAACGAAGATGGGACAGCTAGAAGACATCCTGTTTAAGGGCTAGGGTAGTCCCGTCAGTCCTAGCCACGTGCCTTGCGAACTCCCCATTTCTACCGTGGCTGAGGCCAACGTAGTCCCAAGATCGGGCCTCGACGAACCTCGAGGGAGGATACTCAATAATAACCTTGTATCCTCGAGACTTCGAGATGGTTTTCTGAAGTGCCTTGATGTCGAGAAATCGGGCTCTCCGATTTCACCGTATACATATAGTCCCCGCGTTTCTTATAGAGGAGCGATCAGAAACGGTTATGAGCTTTAACCCGAGGGCGTCATCGTTGTGACATCAACCTATCAGAGCATTAAATGCCATGCCCAAAAAAACTGCGCTAGGGTCGCCGTCAGACGTGACTATTGAGAAGCCCACAAACCACCACCAATTCGTCCCTTCCACTTCCCACACAGCTCCTATAAAGGCACCAATTGTTGGATAACTTCCACTTTCCCAACTACTTCAGATTTACAAAGCCAGACCCTGTTGATACCCAATTTTTCTTTATATATTTTCAATATGCAAATTACCTTCAAAATAACATATATATACATATGTAAGCATATCCAAGTGTTTTATTATTTTTCCATAATTTTTAAAGGTTTTAAAATCAATTTATTTCCCTATTTTATTCACAAAAACCCCAATAATTATTTCTAAAATTATTATTTTGGTAATTCATTTGTTGGTGTTTTATATTTATGCTAAAATATAGCTAAGGTAATTTTTGCATATGTTTACATAATTATTTAGTATTTTTAAGCTAAATTGCATATAATTGCAATATTGACCCTTTTAAGGTTTAATTGTGTTTTATATTCATAAAAGTAAGCCCTGTATTTTTTAATTGTTAATTATATGTTACAAATCATTTAAGTTCTTTCAATTTATTTCAAATAATTAATTTACTATCTTATAATTTTGAAAGCGGAAAATTGGCTATTTAAATAATAGCCCAATTATATTTCAATTGTAGCCTAAATCTGATCCCAAATTAAACCAAATTTCCTCGGCCCAATTCCATTTCAAACCCAACCCCTAACCTAATTAAACAAACCAACATGGATTCCCCTACATACCCTTTTGAATCCAGGGCGTTGATCATTCAGATCAATGGCCACCATTCGCCCTTCCATAGTTAAACCCAAAAGACCCCTAAACCTACCTCATTTTTCACCAACCGTCGCCTCTGGATCCCTTCCCTCTGAACTCTCTCTTCAATCCCTCATGAATCCTATCCGCCGCCATCTAATTTCACCCTGATCCACCTCAACCCCTGTCTAATCCATGGCCTCTCAAGGCCATTGGAGATGTGTATCAGCCTCCTATGGCTCCTGGGTGTTTGTTTCTGTGGTTTCATGGCACGACCTCGAAGGGATCTGGTCCATTCCTCCCTCGACTTCTGTTCATGGCCTTTCTCCGGCCATTCATGACCTTTCTTTGGCCAAGTGTGGCCTTTCATGGCAAATCCTTGACTTCCCTGGTTAGATCGGTAACATTCAAGGTGTTTTTCACCTTTTCTGGGTTTTTTGAAACCCTAATCTTTAAGAACTTTTGATTTTTCTTTTAGATCTACCATAGATCTGTGCTTACTATGAATGTCTTAAGTGTTTTCTCGAAAGTTCTTCAACTTTTCTTTCAGAACGACTCTTCATTAGGGTTTTCCTTTAAGTTTTTCAAAAGATCTCTTCTCTGATTTTAATGTTGTTTGTGATTTTGCTATGTTTTTCTCATGTTGTTCTTTTATCTGAGTCATCATATTGAAAACGGGTCACATCCGAGTTCTGAAACTGTTTGCTTAAGTTTGTACTGGTTTGATTAAGCTCTCTGTTTTTGTTGACTTATTTGATTCTGAGTTTTACCAACTTTTAAAATCGATTATTATGGAAAATCCTAGGTCGTTTGGTCTGAAACTGCTTGTTTGAATGTATACTTGACTCGATTAAAAGTTCCTTGCTTCAGACTCTCTTTTCTTTGTGTGACCTATCTGATTCTGAGTTTTACTATCTTTTTAACTCGACTATTGTTGAAACACTAATTTCTCAAAAGGTTTCCTCACTTGTTACTGTGAGACCTTTACTTGTTCTTGACTCTCTTCTTCGCTTTGGCTAATACATGTGAGCCCTGACTACTTGACCATGTTCACTACTGAATGATATGCTTATTTCTGCTACTATTGTATGTTGTTTCCTTGACAATATGTTTGGCCTTACATGTCTGACACTGCTATTCATTCTATTTATATGACGGCGTGCAGAATCATGTTTCTTTCTTGATTGATTCTGATTCCCTCAATATTGAGACTGATTGCAAAAAGTTTTCTTACGATCCCTAATTTCTACTCATCTGTTTAAAGTTAATTGATTCCTTTACTTTACTGTGATGTTTTACCTTACTGAATCCTTTCCAAAAATAAGCATATTTTTGTACTTAGACTTGATTGTTTACTTCATCGTTTACTGCCCCTTATATGGCAATGATCAATCTGTCCACAAACTGATTTCTTTCCTTAATTAAATCTGCTACTACCCGTTAAACGATGATTCCTTAATTAAAGGGAATCACTTGTTTTAATTGATTCTGGCTTGTGATTGTTTCCATTGTTTTTATTAAGACTTTACTTATTACCTCTCCTTCACTCGTTTTCAAAAAATATAAATACCCTGCACCCATCTTCTTTCAAGGACACGAACAATTTGATTTCAAGAACACACACTTTCACTCAAAACTTTCTCTCTTTTCTCTACTACTGCTTGTGATACTGCTTTGACTAGCCGCTGAAAGACAAGGCTAGACTGTGGAATTTTGCCTATTTTTCCTTTCTGCACTTTGTTCATCTACTGGTATGTCATAGTTAATCTTCAAGCATCAACAACAACATGTTTCTTTAGCTATTTTAGTTTCCTTCACTCTTGCCTGCTTCTGCTTATGTTTATGCAATCAAGTTACATTACTAAGTATGCTGTAATCTGCTCCCTCCCCTTCCAAATTAATGTTTTTCCCTTACGTATGTACTATGTTAGTCACTTGTTATACGATTTGCTAACTTATGAATCCCAAACCCCCATATCCCCCAATATGTTTGTGTTCTCTAGCTGGTTTGTGGGCATGGTAGCATCATCTATTGCTGTACATGACCAAACCTGGCCCTTTCTGGGGTCATAGACTTCGTGCAATGTAATCCCAAAATCCCTGATCCCTATGTGTAACTGTTGATTCTGTGTAGTTTGAGCTTTAATGCTACTGTTTTCAAATCACCCTTACCACTTACTATTCACAATCCAATTTTAAATAAATCTCTGTGTTCTGCACTTCCACTATATTCTTAGAACCTAAGTTCTGCCCCTCTTATGTGAGCCTTGCCTTGGGACCCTTGAGCTCCTTTTGAACTTGGACACATAAGGGCTGGCCCTTCCACACCGCACTCATCTCTATCTTGTTATGCAACCTAGGTGTAAGCACTGCCCGAGGTCCCTTAACACCATTAGAGAACTTTGACACACCCAGGTCTGGGAAAGGTTTTGAGCAACATTGGCATTTGAGCTAGTTTATTCCATAACTCAGAGACGAAGTTAGAATAAGGCTTCCTATGGTTGTAACTTCTTATTTCTACACTTTTTTCTGATGCAATTCAGTCTTTTGGTCTGTAATAATTTGTAACAAATATTGGGGTTGGCTAATGAAAAGGGATGGGGTAATTATGCATGTTTTAGCTATTAGAAGGGTAGAGAACATGCCTATAGGATCTGTTATATTTTAATTCAAGTTCTACATGCTATACTTTCACGCAAATAAGGAACATGCCTATAGGATCTGTTCTATTTTACTTCAAGTTCTGCATGATTTACTTTCACACAAATAGAGATCATGTTTATAGGATTAAAATTAGTATTTTAATACAAAACATACATATAGGAATTTCGCTTTAATCAAATAAATCCTGCCTACTTCACTGCATGTTCAATTAGATACCATGCTTATACGATCAAAATCAATCGTTAACACTTAGATACCATGCCTATACGAATTGAAATCAGATATAATATAGATCATGTCTATAGGATCTAAAACCAGTTTAATTAAAAATCAGTTTGACTCGTACTATTCTGAATTAGTTTGAACAACCTACTCCTTTTATTAATACGGTCTAGAAAGCATGCCTATAGGATCCAAATCGCCTATTTAAATTAACCACTGCTCTGTTGAATTCTTAATCAGTGATAGAGATCATGCTTATAGGACATCACCAATACACACTTAGGCAAACCTTAGGTAATACTTTAATAAAACTAGATTCGTCTTTGTTTAATTAGCAACTACTCCAACCAGCAGGTAGGCCTGATTCAGACTTCTTGTCTGAGTTATGTAATAAATATGGTCTACTTCAACAATTAAAGCACCTTGCCTCAGTACCTTTAAATTCTGACCCTAAATGTGTTTAAGTCATGCTATTTATGTGCTTTATTTGAGGAGGTATATATGATCCTCTTAGTTGTTTATATGTTTCCCCTAATATGCAGTCCTACGTGTTTTGCATGTTGCCTTAGTCTTTTTACCTTTAAAAACCAAGAGTCAGCCAAAAATCCCCCCTCTTATAGGAATAGTAGTCCTAAATCTCTCTAGGACTAATAGGAATGGGATGGGTAATTGCATGCAATAGAGGTCGAGACCAATCCGCGCTTTATTACCTTAATGGGGAGGGAAGGGTAGATGTGGATATGATGACCGGTGCGCTAATATCACGTGTATCCCCTCTTTTGAGGAGTGTCATACCGAGAATCGCATTGATGTGATCCATATTATAAATAAATCTAGGACCCCCTCCTTTTATATTCTCAATTATTTGTAGAACTATAACTCTTTTTCAAAAATTCGCCTTTTAATAATTGTTTTTTTTCAAACTCTTATGTGTTCAAACTTAAATCCCCTACTATTTGAGCCTATATTTGTCTATCAGCTAATTGTACGAAATTCAGAAAAACTGTCTGGCTGGGAACCACACTAGTGGACTCTGAGGGGTGCCTAACACCTTTCCCTTAGGATAATCTCAAGCCCTTACCCTATCTCCGGTTATCAAACAAACTTAGAAATGAATCATATAGGTGTCCTAATGCACCTTAAATCATTAGGTGGTGACTCTTCAAATGCAAACCCAGTTCCCAAAAGGAATGAGTTGTCCTACCCAAACTGTCATAAACCCGATTTTTCGATGCGAAGAGAGAAAAGGGGGTGTGACAGCATGGCGACTCTTCTGGGGATTTTAGGCTTTTACCACTTTATATTATTTTGTGAATTTGTACCCCCTTTATGTGCAATTACCTATTTAAATTTTCTTAAGCCTTTAATTCCTTCTTCAGTTACGAAACTGACATGTCTTCTTTCCTTCTTTCCTTTATTGCCACTTTAAATTATGGAACTGTTGTATTTATCGCTTTCTTAACGTGCAAATACATTCCAACATACTTTTAATTATTGCATAATCATGCTCAACATCATACTCCACTCGTGCCAAACAAATACTATAACAACGCTTATAATGAGTGGTTGCGCTCTTCCTATATTATTACCCCCTAAATTCGGAAAGGCATATTTGCGGTAAAACCATTCGATCAATGGTGCAGTCGACGGTTCTGTGCCTTCCCCCTTGAGTTTTTCACTCAAGGGTACCAGTCTAAAACCCCATAGAAACCTTACTCTGTTAAAATTGTGCATGCATCATTGTCAAACCTAGCCGGGTCAGTTCTGTTGTCCGCATAATGATCCTTTAAGATAGCCCCGTCCAAAAGTTCGCCACGTTTCCCTAAACCCATATGGACATCGTCACGTTCTGTGCATTTATTTGGAGAACTAAATGCTTCATGCTAATTATTGGTATTAAATAGTTGAGTCTGGTGGGGGTAAGGGCCTAACCTTGTTTGTTTTGCAGAAATATGAGGCACGATGTCCCTAGATTCGGCATGGTCACCAACATCCACCCAAGACTACTAAGCATGTGGAAAGATCTTCACTCTAGTGATCAAACTCTCGTCCAAAAACATCTGGGAAATCTACCATCCCTTCTGGAGATCCAACCTAACAACAAGATCATAGAAGCTACCACACTATTTTGGGATTGTGAAAGGGTTGTATTCCACTTTGGGGACATTGAAATGGCACCCTTGCTAGAGGATATAGGAGGATTAGCTGTTCTAGTGTGGGAAACTCCAGGTTTATTAATACCTGAGAACCGCAAGGGCAGGGGCTTCCTCAAAATGATTGGTCTGAAGAAAAATCTAGAATTGACATGCCTGAAGGAATCCTACATCCCTTTTGACTATTTCTATGAAAGGTACAGTCACAGCAAATCCTACCATACCTACCCTGACGAGTTTGCCATCACATCCTTAGGGCACATTCCCCGTAGGGTTTTTGTCTTCATGTTTTGTTTCCTGGGTTTGATCATGTTTCTGATGAACAATGCAAGAATTCATTCCAGGCTGGCTATGGTAACTAAGACCCTAATGGAAGGAATTGGTGGGCAGCTATTCAGCATCATGCCCATGATCATTGCAGACATATATCGAGCCGTGGAGAAGTGTTAATGTGGAGCAAAACACTTTGAAGGCTACAATTTATTACTTCAACTCTTGCTCATGGAACATCTCCAAAGGGGCAAATACCGACAAGAAATTCAGCAAAGGGACTAGGATGATCACATCGCTCTCCATCATCCGAAGCGAGTGAATTACATCCCCAATATGTTCGCTCAGCCTGAGGATGCCAAAGAATGGTTGGAGTTGTTTGATAATCTGACTGAAGAATAGGTTCAATGGATGTTCGAGTGGTTTCCAATCGAGGAGTTCCTCGCCCGATCCAGAGAGGCACCTTTCCTGATATTAATTGGTCTGAGAGGAACATACCCTTACGTCTCTCTACGAGTTATGAGGCAAGATGGTAGGAAGCAAGTTATACCCAGGGTCGACAAGATGAGTCACTTCCGTGCTGACTTCCAGAATGGTGATAGTCCTTACAAGTGCCAAGCTCAGCATATGTGGCACTGCAAGATCATAATAGGTAGAGATACCATCAAACCAGACAGGTATCATGTTGGTTGTGCTCCTTTCTACTCCGGTTGGGTGGAAAACATTCATGATGGTCTAGGCCAGCCAGGGTTTGCTCGAGGTCACAAGATTATAAATGAAAGGGCTGAGCCATAGGTCAAATACAATCAACTACGCAAAAGGGCGCGGGAGTACGAAAGTGAACACCGCGAGATACAAGAGTCCAACCAGAAGTTGATTGAGGAATGGAAGGACATGGCTGTCAGTGCCAACAAGCGACTAGGATATTTTGAGCGAGGCATAGTGGAATTGGAGAGAAAGTTTCTAAAAAGGGTCGTAGATTGTCAATGTTAACGGGACCAAAGGCGGACATCCAGCCAGAGCCTACCTATTGCTAGGACTTCGCGAGTTGGGGAAGTTGTTCGATAGATCCAAGGATGCCGAATTTGGGGAAGGTCCTTCTGGGACCAAATAGATATGAGTTTATCTTTTCGCTTTATAAATTGTAATAAGGCCCATGGCCATTAGTGATCTTTATTTCCTATTTATTTAATGTCAATTTGGGATTCGTATACTTTTTATCAATAAAATGAGGCATTTAGCATCCTAAGTTCTCCAAATTAATTTATCGCTAGGCCTACCTCAGGCACAAAGAGGTCCCAAATTAGGACGCGCTTTTCATTCCCGCACTACGTGTTTAAATATTGCAATACATTTTTATGGTCCTCACTAACTTGGTTACCTTTTTGTTTTATTCTTTGTTTTTGTCTTTATTATTCCCTTCCCCGAAGGTTAGTTCGTGCACTCTGGCAACATCTTCCTATTCCACGAGATCTACGGTCCCTCCACCCACTCCTCCTCTTAGTCCTATCAAAAACAAGAACAAAGGCAAAATGGAAGATTTGAACACTGTTAGAAAGGAGAATCTAACTGAACGAGTAAAGGCCACAAATGGCCATGGTACCCAGGTTCCTAAGAAGAATGTATCCCAACTTGAACAAAAGCTATTGAAATTCCAAGAAGAGATCGATTAGGTTCAGAATCTGGCAAGCCTGCCATTTTTCCTCAGCACCCCACATATCAACTTTCCCAATACTCAAAACCCTACACCTCCTCAAAATATCCCAAAGAAACAGAATCATCCCTCTCTTTACCATCACATTATTCCACCAAAGACCCAATACAACACCTACCATACCCCAAACACTACTCCACTACTCATCCCAGAACCCTAAAACTCCATAAATGACCACTTTCACACCACCATAACACCCCCTATCTCCGTGGAGACAATGCCACACTCCACCTAACCTATCTCAAGCACACTTGAGTCAGATGAAAAGGATCTGCTTATCAGAAACCTGGCTGAGGAACTTAAGAAATTGACTAGCCGCATTCAGGGCGTTGAAGGAAGTAAAGGAATTGAGGGGATAAACTACGAGGATCTCAATATACAACCTGATGTCGAACTGCCAGAGGGGTACAAACTTCCTATGTTCGAGATGTTTGATGGTACGGGTGATCCAAGGGTCCATTTGAGAACGTACTGCGACAAGCTAGTTGGAGTAGGGAAAGACGAGAGAATCTCCATGAAGCTGTTCATGAGGAGTCTGAAAAGAGATGCATTGTCCTAGTACATCAGCCAAGATCTAAACAAGTGGTCAAGCTGGGTAAGAATGGCGTCCGACTTTATGGACAGGTTCAGGTTTAAAACAAATAATGTGTCTGATGTGTTCTATATTCAGAATCTAAAGAAGAAGCCTACAGAAATGTTTTGCGAGTATGCCACTCGCTGGAGGTCCGAAGCTGCTAAGGTCAGACCTGCATTAGAAGAGGAACAAATGAACAAGTTCTTTGTCCGGGCCAAAGACCCACAATACTATGAGCGATTAATGATGATTGAAAGCCACAAATTTTTTGACATTATCAAACTGGGTGAAAGTATTGAAGAGGGTATCAAAAGCTGTATGGTTACAAACTTCGAGGCCTTACAAGTAACCAATAAGGCTTTACAGTCAGGTGGTGTGTCTAAGTAAAGGGACATGGGAGACGTAATGGTTGCACAGAGGACCAAATCTCCCATCAAATACCAAACTTACCCAACACCTCTACTCACATATCAACCAATTCCGAACTACCAAGCACCATCACCCTCATACCAAGCTTCACCACCAACTTATCAATCACCTCCACCTCCCACATATCAACCTACATCACCCAGATAGTCCCAACCCGCTCACGTCTACCAAACCTATAATGCTAAACCATCCCACTATCAATCACCTCCTGCACGCCAAAACTTCCCTAGACCTCGACCTAATTTTGATCGCAAACCCCCAAAACAATATACAGCCATTTCCGAACCCATTGACTAGTTGTACGAGAGACTCAAAGTTGTTGGTTATCTCACCCTCATCCCTGCTGCAACCACTGAAAACCCTTCTCAGTGGGTTAACCCAAACAAATACTATGCATACCACTCCGGCATGAAAGGGCACACCATCGATGAATGTCGTTCTTTAAAAGACAAGATCCAGTATTTAATTGAACAAGATTATTGTGGCAATGGAACCCACTCCAAATGTCCGCATCAAACTTCTGTCGAACCATAAGGGTGGAGGTATCCACATAATTTAAATAGAGGATGATTGGGATCCCAAGGGATCAATCGGGTTTATCGCATAAGGTGATGACCCAAAGAAGCCAATAGTTACACTTAATCCAATCATAGTCCAGATACAACCGTCTGAGGATGCTGAGGTGAACTTGTCTGTACCACCTGAATTTGAAGCATCATCGTCCCCAAAGATACCAGCCCTAATTGAGGTTGAATACATGTCTCCGGCAAATTCACCCACACCATTCGAGGTTGCAGCTTTTCCACCCAAGGCACATGCTCCATTCGAAGTAAGGTTAGCTATGCCAATCCCAGTGGTAATGTCGACCATGACACCATTCCATACAAAGGCTGTACCCTGAGATTATACAACTGAGGCAAGGAGGAAGGGCAAGGTCAGGATCGAAGAGACTGTTGCAGCACATAGTATGACAAGAACTGGTAGAGTCTATACCCCTGAACATCTAGTTGAGTCAAGAAATCAGGCCTCCAATCGTCCACCCCTCACTGAGAGAGGTCCGGACGATCTTTGGAGAAAGATACAGGCCAAGGAATGCTCGGTCATCGACCTGTTGAACAAAACACCAGCGCAAATCTCCATTCTTGCTTTGCTACAAAATTCTGAGGCACACAAGAAGGCTCTGTTAAAGGTACTCAGTGAAGCACACTTACCAAGTAACATCATTGGCAGGGAAATGGCTAACATGGTAGGACAAGTTTTGGAAAGCCATAAGATCACCTTTTATGAAGACGAGCTACCACCTGAAAGGCTGGGGCACAACAAGGCACTACACATTACCGTGCAATGCAAAAATTATTTCATCAGCAGAATCTTGATCGATGGAGGTTCCAGTCTCAACATTTGTCCACTAGTAACACTCAATAATTCGGTAAAGGACTACCAGAGATAAAATATAGAGCTATCAATGTGAAAGCCTTCGACGGTTCCCAGAGGTCCACTATTGGTGAGATTGTTCTATGCTTACAGATGGGACCAACATGGTTCGACGTCGATTTCCAGGTGATAGATGTGCCAACATCTTACAACTTGCTGTTGGGACGGCCATGGATTCATGCTGCTGGGGCCGTAGCGTCAACACTACATCAGGCAGTAAAGTTCGAATAGAATCACCAGGAGGTGATCATTCACGGTAATGGTAGCAACCCTATATACAATCGCCAGACCATTTTGATATTCGAAGGAAGAAGGAAGCTGGGTGGAGAGACTTACCACCACATTGAACGGGTAAATGCTATTGACAAAGATAAATTTTAGGATAACAAAATTGAGAGTATGCTGAATTGGAGTGGGTACGAACCTGTCAAGGGGCTCGGCAAGAACCTCCAAGGAATCACTAAGCCTATAAAACTCAAGAAGCATGGCACTACCTTCAGATTGGGATATGATTACACATGGGAAGAATTTAACAACTGGTCGCCACCATGGTGTGGTCCTTACTATCCTCTTGAGCAGCCAATACCGCGTTTGGAGTAGACTTTCCAACAGGCTGACATTGTTTATGGGTCAGACGAAGAAAAAGAACTTGCGGCGGTGAAAAACTTGTTCCTAGAAGACAATGACATGGACTGTTGTGTTGTTCTTGAGAAGGAGGGGAGGAAGGTCCTTCTATACAGGCTGTAAGCAGAGGAGCATGCCTCAATCACTTGGACCATCAGGACAACCAGAGCCCGACGAGCCTCGGGGTAGCAAGGCTGAAACAAGCATCATGCACTGTTTTTATTTACTAAATGATTTTATTTTCACATTTTTCAATTCCCGCAATAAGATCTCTAATGTTTAAAATGGTTATGCAATTTATTAAAGTATTTTGACTTTTCTTATAAATCAACACTCATTATTATTTTTCTCTCATTACTTTACATATACAATATTACTATTACTTATCTTGATGAACCAATAATTGTGACATGACATGAGACAACGCAACAAACATACAATGATTCAGAGAAAGATGACATACCTGACGAGATTGTCAAAGAAGTTGAGAATTTTGAGAAAAGACCTAAGTCCAACTTGGACGAGACAGAATTTGTTAACCTGGGGGATGCAGAAAACGTCAAGGAAACACGAATCAACTTTCACTTCTCGCCATCAGAAAAGAAAGAGTACATAGAATTTATAAAGGAATATGAGAACATATTCGCCTGGTCGTATGATGACATGACTGGTCTGAGTACGTCTATTGTGGCGCATAAACTGCCAACCTATCCGACATGTCCGCCGGTAAAGCAAAAGCTCAAAAAATTCAAGCCTGATATGAGTTTGAAAATCAAGGAAGAAGTTACTAAGCAAGTCAAAGCTAAGGTTCTCAGGGTAGTAGAATACCCGACATGGTTAGCCAATATCATGTCAGTACCAGGAAGGACAGGAAGGTCAGAGTTTGTGTCGACTACCGGGATCTCAATCAAGCCAGTCCGAAAGATGACTTCCCTTTACTGAATATACACATCCTGATTGACAATTGCACCAAGCATGAGCTGCAGTCATTTGTAGATTGTTTCGCAAGTTATCATCAGATCTGGATGGATGAAAAAGATGATGAGAAAATGGATTTCATTACGCTGTAGGGGATGTACTTTTACAAGATGATGCCATTCGGCCTAAAGAATGCAGAGGCCACCTACATGAGTGCCATGACTACCATTTTTCATAATACGATACACAAGGAGAATGAGGTATATGTAGATGATATCATCATCATGTCCAAAAAGGCCACTGCTTACATGGAAGATTTGAGGAAGTTCTTCAATAGATTGTGGAGGGATTGAGCTAGATCTGTCGAAAGTCAAAGTCATTCAAGAACTACCACCGCCAAAGAACATGAAGGATGTGATGAGTTTCTTTGGAACGCTTAACTACATCAGTCGATTCATAGCACAATCTACAGTTATTTGTGAACCAGTCTTTAAAATGTTAAAGAAGGATGCCGCCACCAAACGGACCGATGACTGCCAAAAGGCCTTCGACAGAATCAAGGAGTACCTATCAACACCGCCAGTTTTAGTCCCGCCTGAGCCAGGAAAACCCCTATTACTCTACCTTGCAGTATTTGATAGAGCTTTTGGTTGCATTCTGGGGTAGCATGATGGAACAGGGAGGAAAGAACAGGCCATTTATTATCTCAGTAAGAAGTTCACCACGTACGAGGCCCGGTATTCACTATTAGAGCGCACCTGTTGTGCTTTGACCTGGGTAGCTAAAAAGATTAGGCATTACTTATGTGCCTATATTACATATCTCATATCAAGGATGGACCCCTTGAAGTACATCTTTTAGAAGCCCATGCCCACTGGCAAGCTAGCCAAATGGCAAATACTATTAAGTAAGTTCGACATTGTTTACGTAACTCAGAAAGAGGTCAAGGGACAAGCGCTGGCAGACCACCTTGCTGAGAATCCCGTGGATGGAGAATACGAACCCTTGAAAATGTATTTTCGTGATGAAAAGGTATCTTTCTGTCACGACCCGAATTCCCCACCGTCGGGAGTCGTGATGGCACCTACTGTCGGAGCTAGGCAAGCCAACCTTAACATACCTTTTCAACTAATTTTCAATAAGATAATAATAAAATCAAGGGGAAGCCTTAATTTAATATTAAATGAACGAAAATGCGGAAAAATTAACATCATCCTCTACCCATGATTTAGTGTCACAATACTCACGGACTACTATAAGATACTATAAATAAGAGTTTGAAAGAAAATACATAAGGAGTCTGCTTCGATACAATGAAAACAAACATAAATAAAATAGATGAGACTTAGGTCCCACACACGCCAGCGAACTACCTAGGATTCTCTAGACTGAAGGCACACTCCCAATCTACTGCTATTGCGGTTTATAAGTTACTCCCGAATCTGTGCACAAAAAGGGCACAGAAGTGTAGCATCAGCACAACCGACCCCATGTGCTGGTAAGTGCCTGGCCTAACCCCAACGAGGTAGTGACGAGGTTAGACCGGACCTACCTCAAATAACCTGTACAGATATATGTGCAACAACGGAAAGATATACAAAATTTAAACAGATAATAGGGAGGGGACATGCTGTGGGGTGTAACAATTTAGATATAAGACCAACGAACAGAGAGATGGAAACTGAATAATTATCATCTATGAAAGAGAGCAAGTGAATCAACAACTGCACGGCACCAACCTTCGTGCTTTTACCCTCAATTCTTACCAAAACTGTCAAATATAGTGTACGAGCATCACCCTTCGTGCTTTTCCTCACATAACTCTCACATCAAGGCACGGAATGACCCTTCGTGCTCAAATAATTAGAGACATGGCACGAAAAGACCCTTCGTGCATAAATAATTAGAGACATGGCATGGAAAGACCTTTCGTGCATAATTATCAAAACATGGCACGGAAAGACCCTTCGTGCATAATCGCTCTTCCTCACCCAATCATCAGTAACAACCAATCGGGGAAAGGGAATATACAACAAGATTAAACATCCCGGCAAGGGAGAACAAATCAACAATAGGTCCCGGCAAGGGAAAAATACCACACTTCCTTCTTAACTCATCTGCTTCTCAACTATCACTTCATAATTATATTAGCAAGTAATTAGCTCAACTGTTTCACATCTTTCGAATTTAAAAGCAACTACGACTCACGGTCATGCTAGACTCCGGTGTATAGATAACTGTCACCATGCCTATATACCGTACTCCACAGTTAACACGTAGCAAATAATATCCAAATCCTAATACCTCAAGCCAAAGTTAGAACAAACACTTACCTCGAATGCTCCAAACTCAACTCACACTTCTAGTATAGCTTTACCTCTTGATTCCACCACCAATCTGCTCGGATCTAGTCATCGGTTACTTAATCACATTAATAATTACTAAATGAATCATCCCCAATGCATGAAAATAGATTTTCAAGGTTTTTCCCAAAAAGGTCAAAAATACCCCCGGACCCACGTGGTCGAAACTCGAGGTTCGGACCAAAACCCGGTTACCCATTCCCCCATGAATCCAAATATATGATTTGTTTTTAAATCGGACCCCAAATTGAGGTCCAACTTCTCAATTTGTAGAAAACCTAGGTTCTACCCAAAACACCCAATTTTCCCCATGAATATCTTTGATTTGAAGTTAAAATTATATTAAAAGATGTTAAGGGATAAAGAAATTAAGTTAAAAATCACTTACCAATCTTTTTGGAGAAGAAACGTTGTTTGGAAAATCGCCTCTTAGGTTTTGGGTTTTTGAAAAGTGAAAAATTACTGAGATTTCCGAACTTGTATACCTTTCTAAGGACCTGGCGCGGACCGTACAAAAATGTGTTGCGGCCGCACCGAGTGGGAGAAATATTGGGGCTTCTCTGAACCCTTCCAGCGTGCACCGCACTGTTTTGGTACGCGGCCGTGCTGGTTGACTTGAAACCCTAGCCCTCAAACTCAGCCACGCGGACCGCACAGAAAGGCATCGCGGCCGCGCGTCTCCAGCGCGGACCGCGCGGAAATGACCGCGGCCGCGCGTCTCCAGCGCGGACCGCGCGGAAATGACCGCGGCCGCGCGTCTCCAACGTGGACCGCGCGGAAATGACCGCGGCCGCGCTGGTGTCTGCAACACCTGAACATGCATTTTCTTAAGTCCAAGACCTCCCGGGCCCCATTCAAAACTCACCCGAGCCCTCGGGGCTCCAAACCAAACATGTACACAACCTTAAAAACATCTTATGGACTTACTCGTGCGATCAAATCGCCAAAATAACATCATATACATAGGATCAAGCCTCAAACACATATTTAAGACTTATACCGGGCGTCAGAACCAAAATACGAGCCCGATACCTATATTTTCTAACTCCTTTTCATTTCAAATTTTCATATCAAATTTCAGAAAAAACAATTTCTTTCAAAAAAATTCATTTCTCGGGCTTGGGACCTCAGAATTTGATTCCGGGCACACGCCCAAATCCCATATTTTTCTACGGACCCTCCGGGATCGTCGAATCACAGGTCCGGGTCCGTTTACCCAAAATGTTGACCGATGTCAATATTATGCATATTAATAACAAAATTCATCAAATGTTTCACATAATTCACATATTCTAACATAAAAACTTTCCGGCTACGTGCCCGAACTACGCCCACCAATCGAGGCAACTAAAAGCGAGGTTTTCAAGGCCTCGAAAGCGCGGAACAAGGAAGAACTACGGTGATGACCCTTCGGGTCGTCACATTCTCCACCTCTAAAACAACCGTTCGTCCTCGAACGGACAAAAGAAAGAAGTGCCTGAGTCGGGAAATAAATGAGGATAACGGCTCCGCATATCGGACTCGGACTCCTAGGTCGATGCCTCAGGAGGCTGACCTCTCCACTGAACACGCACCGAAGGAAAACTCTTTGACCTCAACTGTCGAACCTGCCGGTCTAGAATAGCCACCGGCTCCTCCTCATATGACAGATCCTTGTCCAATTGGACAGTGCTGAAATCTAACACGTGCGATGGATCTCCGCGATACTTCCGGAGCATAGACACATGAAACACGGGATGCACAGCTGACAAGCTAGGTGGCAAGGCAAGTCTATAAGCCACCTCTCACACACGATCAAGAATCTCAAATGGACCGATGAACCTAGGGCTGAGCTTGCCCTTCTTCCCAAATCTCATTACGCCCTTCATAGGCGATACACGGAGCAATACACGCTCACCAACCATGAAGGCAACATCTCTGAACTTGCGGTCAGCGTAACTCTTCTATCTGGACTGAGCTGTACGAAGTCTATCCTGAATAATCCTGACCTTGTCCAAGGCTTCCTGAACCAGATCCGTACCCAATAATCGAGCCTCTCCCGACTCAAACCATCCAACTAGAGACCGACATCGCCTACCATAAAACGCCTCGTACGGAGCCATCTGAATGCTGGACTGGTAGCTATTACTATAGGCAAACTCTGCTAAAGGCAAAAATTGGTCCCACGAGCCTCCAAAATCAATGACACAGGCTCAGAGCATGTCCTCAAGAACCTGAATAGTCCTCTCGGACTGATCATCCGTCTGGGGATAGAATGTTGTACTCAACTCAACCTGGGTGCCCAACTCTCGCTGAACTGCTCTCCAGAAATGCGAGGTAAACTGCGTACCCCAATCTGAAATGATAGATAGTGGCACCCCATGAAGGCGAACAATCTCCCTGATATAAATCTCGGCTAACCTTTCGGACGAATAGGTGGCTACAACAGGAACAAAATGCACTGACTTGGTCAGCCTATCAACAATGACCCAAACTGCATCAAACTTTTTCCGAGTCATCGGAAGTCCAGTAACGAAATCCATCGTAATCCTCTCCCACTTCCACTCGGGAAGTGCAATCCTCTGAGATAGACCACCAGGTCTTTGATGCTCGTACTTAACCTGCTGACAATTCAAACATCGAGCCACGTGTGCAATGATGTCTTTCTTCATCTTACGCCACCAATAGTGTTGCCTCAGATCCTGATACATCTTCGCGGTGCCCGGGTGAATAGAATACCGAGAACTGTGGGCCTCCGCTAAGATCAACTCTCCAATCCCATCAACATTGGGCACACAAACTCGCCCCTGCAATCTCAATACACCATCATCATCTAAGGTTACTTTCTTGGCACCTCCACGCTGCACCGTGTCTCTTAAGACACACAAATGGGGATCCTCAAACTGCCGCTCGCGGATACGCTCTAATAGTGAGGAACGAGCAACCGTGCAAGATAACACTTTACTAGGCTCAGAAATATCCAACCTCACAAGACAATTGGCTAAGGCCTGAACATCCAAAGCAAGCGATCTCTGGATGACTGGAATATAAGCAAGACTACCCATGCTGGCGGACTTCCTGCTCAATGCATCGGCCACCACATTGGCCTTCCCCGGGTGGTATAATATAGTAACATCATAATCCTTTAGCAACTCTAACCACCTCCTCTGCCTCAAATTCAACTCTTTCTGCTTGAACAGATACTGAAGACTCTTGTGATCAGTGTAAACCTCACACGTCACGCCATATAAGTAATGCCTCCAGATCTTCAAGGCATGAACAATGGCTGCCAACTCGAGATCATGAACCGGATAATTCTTCTCGTGGATCTTCAACTGCCACGAAGCATAGGCAATGCCTTTGCCTTCCTGCATCAACACTGCACCAAGCCCAATACGAGACGCATCACAATAGACCGTATATGGCCCTGAACCTGGGGGCAAAACCAATACCGGTGCCGTAGTCAGAGCCGTCTTAACCTTCTGAAATCTCACCTCACACTCGTCCGACCACCTGAACTGGACACCCTTCTGGGTCAATTTGGTCATAGGGGCTGCAATGGATGAAAACCCCTCCACGAACCGACGGTAGTAACCTGCCAACCCCAGGAAACTCCGAATATCCATAGCTGAAGCTGGTCGAGGCCAGTTCTTGACTGCCTCTATCTTCTTCGGGTCTACCTGAATACCTGCTGCTGATACCACATGACCCGGGAATGCGACCGAACTCAACCAAAACTCACACTTTGAGAACTTAGCATACAGCTGACTATCCTTTAGAGTCTGAAGGACCACTCTGAGGTGCTTCTCATGCTCCTCCTGAATGCGGGAGTATATAAGAATATCGTCAATGAAGACTATCACGAAAAAGTCCAAATAAGGTCTGAACACTCAGTTCATCAACTCCATGAACGTTGCTGGGGCATTAGTCAATCCGAATGACATGACCAAAAACTCATAGTGCCCATACCGAGTGTGAAATGCTGTCTTAGGGACATCAGACGCCCTAATCCTCAACTGGTGGTAGCCAGATCTCAAATCTATCTTTGAAAACACCCTCGCACCCTGAAGCTGGTCGAACAAATCGTCAATCCGCGGCAGTGGATACTTGTTCTTTATCGTCACCTTGTTCAACTGCCGGTAATCAATGCACATCCTTATCGACCCATACTTTTTCTTCACGAACAACACTGGTGCACCCCAAGGTGATACACTGGGTCTAATGAAACCCTTACCAAGCAAGTCCTGAAGCTTCTCTTTCAACTCTTTCAACTCTAGCGGGGCCATGCGATATGTCGGAATGGAAATAGGTTGAATGCCCGAAGCCAGATCAATACAGAAATCAATATCCCTGTCGGGCGGCATACCCGCAGATCTGAAGGGAAAACCTCGGGGAACTCCCGAACAATAGGAACAGAGTCAATTGATGGAACCTCTACGCTAAAGTCGCGAACATACGCTAGATATGTGAGACACCCCTTCTAGACCATACATCGAGCCTTGACATACGAAATAACACTGCGGGTGGCATGGCCTGGGGTCCCTCTCCACTCAAGTTGGGGCAAATCTGGCAAGGCCAAGGTCACGGTCTTGGCGTGACAATCCAGAATAGCATGATACAGGGACAACCAGTCCATTCCCAATATAGCGTCAAAGTCCACCATATCTAAAAGCAATAAGTCGACACGGGTCTCAAGACCGTCAAATACCACCACACATGAACGATGCACTCGGTCGACCACTATAGATTCACCAACCGATGTGGACACATATACAGGAATACCCAAAGCCTCACTAGGCATGATTAAATAGGGTGCAAAATAGGACGACACATAAGAATACGTAGATCCCGGGTAAAATAACACAGAAGCACCCCTAGCACAGACCAGAATAGTACCTATAATCACAGCATCTGATGACTCGGCCTCTGGCCTGGCCGGCAAAGCATAACAACGGGGCTGACCCCTACCTCCCTGAACTGTGTCTCTGGGGCGATCGGCTGCTGGCTGACCCCTGCCTCTGGCGGTCTGAGCTCCACCTCTACGATCTCTCCCTCCACCCCTATGATCCCTACCCCCGCCTCTAGCTGGCTGGGCGGCCTGTGGATCACCTACTGCCTGAATCGTAGGGCGAGGACCCTGCTGCTGAGAACTACTCGAGGCTTGGGAGCAAAACCTGACAATGTGACTCGGGTCACCACAACCATAACATGCCCTCGGCTGCTGGGGCTGCTGGCCTTGTCGACCTGTATGTCCTCCCCTGAAGCTCTAAAGTGGCGGTGCACTTATGGGGGCTGGTGGTGCGATGAAGGTCTGCTGACCCGAATAATACTGCTGAGGACCACCACCGCCTGGAGTACCATGAGAAACCTGAAGTGCCGACTGGAAGGGCCTCTGAGAGTGGCCTATGTCATATGAATCCCTACATCCAAACGATGTACCACTAAATCTACCGGAATAACGGGGCCTCTTATCAGACCCATGACCACCTCCCTGAGCAAGTGCCATCTCTATCCGGCGGGCACCATCTATCTCCTCCTGAAATGAAATCTCACCACCGGCACTCATGGCCATCTGAACACGGATCGGCTAGGCCAACCCATAAACAAACCTCCGCACCCTCTATCTCTCTATGGGGAGTATCACAATGGCATGACGAGCGCAATGAACCGGGTCTCATACTGGGTGACCGTCATAGGACCCTGCTAGAGACGCTCAAATTGCCTGCGAAGAGCATCTCGCTGAGTAACTGGAAGGAACTTCCCCAGAAATAATCTGAAAACTGATCTCAGGTCAATGATGGCGACCCTGCTGGCCTGGCTAAACATAAATCCCTCCACCAAGTCTTGGGGGATCCTGCCAGGCGAAAAGTGGCAAAATCGACCCCATTGGTCTCTACAATGCCCAGAGTCCATAGAACCTCATGACAGTTGAATATGAAATCCTGAGCATCCTCTGAGGGAGTGCCACTATATGTAGTAGTGAAGAGCTTGGTGAAATGATCAAGCCTCCATAAAGTATCCGCGGACATAGCCGCACCATCACTGGACTGAGCCGCAATACCTGGCTGGGCTGCCACAACTGGCTGAACTGCTGGAACCTGAGCTTGAGGAGGTACCGGCTCTGGAGTACGAGTATCAGGAGTCTGAACTCCTCCCCCAGCCTGAGATGTGGCTGGAGCTACGGGAAGCAAACCCGCTCTAGAAATGCCCTCCATAAAGCCTACCAGTCAGACCAAAGCATCCTGAAGCACTGGGGTGGCTATGAAACCCTCTAGGACCTGAGCTGGGCCCACTAGAACAGCTGGGGTCGGAACCTCCTCCTCGAAATCGACCTGAGGCTCCGTCGCTGGAAATGTTGCTCGGGGATGAGCCCTGCCCCGGCCTCGACGTTGCCCTCTGCCTCTAATAGGGGCTACTGCTGGGGGCTCAGGCTGTTGCGTGGTAGAAGAGGAAGCATGTGTCCTCTCCATCTGCGAAAGAACAGAGTGGAAAGACAATCAGTACTAGAGAAACAGAATCGCACGACAAGAATGAACAAGGTAAAGTTTTTCTTAACTCAGTAGCCTCTACGGGATAAATACAGACGTCTCCGTACCGATCCCTCAGACTCTACTGAGCTTGTCCGTGAGTTGTGAGACCTAAGTAACCTAGGGCTCTGATACCAACTTGTCACGACCCGAATTCCCCACTGTCGGGAGTTGTGATGGCGCCTACTATCGGAACTAGGTAAGCCAACCCTAACATACCTTTTCAACTAATTTTCAACAAGATAATAATAAAAACAATAAATTCAAGCGAAAGCCTTAATTTAATATTAAATGAACGAAAATGCGGAAAAATTAACATCATCCTCTACCCAAGATTTAGTGTCACAATAATCACGGACTACTATAAGATACTACAAATAAGAGTTTGAAAGAAAATACATAAGGAGTCTGATACAATGTAAACAAACAGAAATAAAATAGATGAGACTCAGGGCCCACACACGCCAGCGAACTACCTAGGAGTCTCTGGACTTAAGGCACGCTCCAAATCTACTGCTACTGCGGTCCGTAAGCTACTCCCGAATCTGTGCACAAAAAGGGCACAGAAGTGTAGCATCAGCACAACCGACCCCATGTGCTGGTAAGTGCCTGGCCTAACCCCGGTGATGTAGTGACGAGGCTAGACCGGACCTACCTCAAATAAGCTGTACAGATATATGTGCAACAATGGAAAGATATATAGAATTTAAACAGATAATAGGGAGGGGACATGCTGTGGGGTGTAACAATTTAGATATAAGACCAACGAACAGAGAGATGGAAACTGAATAATTAGCATCTATGAAAGAGAGCAAGTGAATCAACAACTGCACGGCACCAACCTTCGTGCTTTTACTCTCAATTCTCACCAAAACTGTCAAATATAGTGCACGGGCATCACCCTTCGTGCTTTTCCTCACATAACTCTCACATCAAGGCACGGAATGACCCTTTGTGCTCAAATAATTAGAGATATGGCATGGAAAGACCCTTCGTGCATAAATAATTAGAGACATGGCACGGAAAGACCCTTCGTGCATAATTATCAAAACATGGCACGGAAAGACCCTTCATGCATAATCGCTCTTCCTCACCCAATCATCAGTCATAACCAATCGGGAAAAGGGAATATACAACAAGATTAAACATCCGGGCAAGGGAGAACAAATCAACAATAGGTCCCGGCAAGGGAAAAATACCACACTTCCTTCTTTAACTCATCTGCTTCTCAACTATCACTTCATAATTATATTAGCAAGTAATTAGCTCAACTATTTCACATCTTTCGAATTTAAAAGCAACTACGACTCACGGTCATGCTAGACTCCGGTGTATAGATAACCGTCACCATGCCTATACACCGTACTCCACAGTTAACACGTAGCAAATAATATCCAAATCCTAATCCCTCAAGCCAAAGTTAGAACAAACTCTTACCTCGAATGCTCCAAACTCAACTCACGCTTCTAGTATAGCTTTACCTCTTGATTCCGCCACCAATCCGCTCGGATCTAGTCATAAGTTACTTAATCACATTAATAATTACTAAATGAATCATCCCCAATGCATGAAAAGAGATTTTCAAGGTTTTTCCCAAAAAGGTCAAAAATACCCCCGGACCCACGTGGTCGAAACTCGAGGTTCGGACCAAAACCCGGTTACCCATTCCCCCATGAATCCAAATATATGATTTGTTTTTAAATCGGACCCCAAATTGAGGTCCAACTTCTCAATTTGTAGAAAACCTAGGTTCTACCCAAAACACCCAATTTTCCCCATGAAAATCTTTGATTTGAAGTTGAAATTATATTAAAAGATGTTAAGGGATAAAGAACTTAAGATAGAAATCACTTACCAATCGTTTTGGAGAAGAAAAGTTGTTTGGAAAATCGCCTCTTAGGTTTTGGGTTTTTGAAAAGTGAAAAATGACTGAGATTTCCTAACTTGTATACCTTTCTGAGGACTTGGCGCGGACCGTACAAAAATGTGTTGCGGCCGCGCCAAGTGGGAGAAAAATTGGGGCTTCCTTGAACCCTTCCAGCGCGGACCGCACTGTTTTGGTGTGCGGCCGTGCTGGTTGACCTGAAACCCTAGCCCTCAGACGCAGCCACGTGGACCGCACAGAAAGGCATCGCGGCCGCGCGTCTCCAGTGCGGACCGCGCAGAAATGACCGCGGCCGCGCTGGTGTCTGCAACACCTGAACCTGCATTTTCTTAAGTCCAAGACCTCTCGGGCCCCATTCAAAACTCACCCGAGCCCTCGGGGCTCCAAACCAAACATGCACACAACCTTAAAAATATCTTACGAACTTACTCGTGCGATCAAATCGCCAAAATAACATCATATACATAGGATCAAGCCTCAAACACATGATTTTCTTTTCTTCAACTTTCATAACTCAAATTCTCCATTTTTAGTCCGAACCACGTCATATGACGTCCGTTTTTAGCCAAACTTTACAGATAGTGCTTAACACATATTTAAGACTTGTACCGGGCGTCGGAACCAAAATACGAGCCCGATACCTATATTTTCTAACTCCTTTTCATTTCACATTTTCATATCAAATTTCAGAAAAACAATTTCTTTCAAAAAAATTCATTTCTCGGGCTTGGGACCTCAGAATTTGATTTCGGGCACACGCCCAAGTCCTATATTTTTCTAAGGACCCTCCGGGACCGTCGAATCACAGGTCCGGGTCCGTTTACCCAAAATATTGACCGATGTCAACATTATGCATATTAATACCAAAATTCATCAAATGTTTCACATAATTCACATATTCTAACATAAAAACTTTCCGGCTACGCGCCCGAACTACGTACGCCAATTGAGGCAACTAAAAGCAAGGTTTTTGAGGCCTCGAAAGCGCGGAACAAGGAAGAACTACGGTGATGACCCTTCGGGTCGTCACACTTTCATAGGAGAAGATATAGCAGAATCCTATGACGGTTGAAGAATGTTCTTAGATGGAGTAGCAAATTTCAAAGGAGTTGGCATAGGAGCAATCCTAGTATCAAAAACCGGTTAGCATTATCCAGTGTCCGCCAAACTCAGATTCCCATGCACCAACAATATGGCCAAGTACGAAGCCTGCATCTTACGGCTTAAGATGGCCATTGACATGAACATTCAAGAATTGCTAGTGATTGGAGATTCAGACCTACTCATACATCAGGAGCGTTAAGAATTGGCAACTAAGAACTCCAAGATACTCTCGTATCTGGATCACGTACAGGAACTGAGGAAAAGGTTCATGAAGTCGGAGTTCCAACATGTTCCCAGAGTCCAGAATGAGTTCGCCAATGCATTGGCTACCCTGTCATCTATGATACAACATCCAGACAAAAATTTCATTGATCCTATTCCAGTAAATATCAATGATCAGCCAACTTACTGTGCCCATGTTGAAGAAGAAGCAGACGGAAAGCCTTGGTTTCATGATATCAAGGAATATTTGGCAAAAGGAAAGTACCCAAAGCTTGCAAATCCTACTAAAAAACGCACACTTTGGAGATTGTCCAACAACTTCTTTCATAATGGAGGAATCCTGTATAGGAGGACTCCTCATTCGAGACTAAGTCCGCATACTTCATTCCTGTGTGTACAACCTATTCTTTAGAGCGGTTGGTAGAGATTTATATCCGGGAGATTGTTCGTCTACATGGTATTCCAGTTTCTATCATTTCAGATAGAGGCACTCAGTTCACATCGCGGTTTTGGGGGGCCATATAGCATGAGTTGGGTACTCGGGTGGAGTTGAGTATAGCATTTCACCCTCGGATGGATGGACAGTTCGAGCGCACTATTTAGATTCTTGAGGATATGCTTCGTGCGTGTGTGATTGAGTTTGGAGGGTCTTGGGATCAGTTCTTGCCATTGGCGAAGTTTGCCTACAACAACAACTATTAGTCCAGCATTCAGATGGCACCGTACAAGGCTTTATATGGTAGGCGGTGTAGTTTTCACTAAAAACATTTCGTGATTTATTGTAACAAAAATCTAAACTACCTCTTTATTGAAAACAATAAAATCAGGATTGTGTATCCTTGTGAAAAAAAGATTAGGGAGTAGAGCCCTATATCTACAGTGAAATCAACTAGGGAGTGGAGACCCTATGTTGGAAAAGAGACTGGGGAGTGGAGACCCTATATGGAAAAGTGACTAGGGAGTGGAGATCCTATTTCTAAAATAAATTCAACTAGGGAGTGGAGACCCTATGTTGGAAAAGTGACTACGGATTGGAGACCCTATGTCTAAAATAACTTCAACTAGGGAGTGGAGATCCTATGTTGGAAAAGTGACTAAGGAGTGAAGACCCTATGTATAAAATAAACTCAACGAGGGAGTGGAGACCCTATGTTGGAAAACCGGACTAGGGAGCGAAGACACTATGTCTAAAATAACTTCAACTAGGGAGTGGAGACCCTATGCTGGAAAAGAAGACTATGGAGTGGAGACCCTATGTCTAAAATAAATTCAACGAGGGAGTGGAGACCCTATGTTGGAAAAGTGGTATGCTCAAATTACACTTTAATTAAATTATGTAAGGTGGTCAGTATCAAATATAATAACCCAACAAGGTTGGGGTCGAATCCCAAAGGGAATATGCGTGAAAAGGTTACTCGAGTAGTGTGTTACTTGACTTAAGTTGTAATTCTATTCGGTTAATTATAACAAGAGTATGATAAATTGTGATATGAAGAAATAACTAATTGTAATGTTGAGAATGTAATTAGGGAGCGAAGACACTATGTCTAAAATAACTTCAACTAGGGAGTGGAGACCCTATGCTGGAAAAGAAGACTATGGAGTGGAGACCCTATGTCTAAAATAAATTCAACGAGGGAGTGGAGACCCTATGTTGGAAAAGTGGTATGCTCAAATTACACTTTAATTAAATTATGTAAGGTGGTCAGTATCAAATATAATAACCCAACAAGGTTGGGGTCGAATCCCAAAGGGAATATGCGTGAAAAGGTTACTCGAGTAGTGTGTTACTTGACTTAAGTTGTAATTCTATTCGGTTAATTATAACAAGAGTATGATAAATTGTGATATGAAGAAATAACTAATTGTAATGTTGAGAATGTAATTAATTTTATTAAGGAAACCAAGGTTGTGTCTCCTTCAATGGAATGTAATGCTATCGTTATTAATATGATATATTTATAATGGAAAGTTCTTTAGATATGCAAATGATTTGTAAATAACTACCCAATATTTTTCAATAGTTAGGTAGTATTTCCTCTTTATGATTTTTCCAAATATAAAAGAATTGCAATTAAGAACAATCAATATATGCCAAATAAAACTCACTTATTCCTAAGCGATTCTATTAAACAAGGTTTAAAGCCTCGAGTCTTTGATATTTACTTCTACCAAATTCTAACTCACTTTTCCAAGTAAAGAAGGAATTTAATGGCACTTGTTAATGTTTGCAACCACCAACAATAAATGAAGAATGAGAAATTAATATATATCAACCATCCATTATACATGTATTCAATGTTAAACACCCATTAACATGACACCCATTTAGGGTCCACAATCTTAGTATTTAAAGTTAGCTACGCATGTTAAAATACAAAAAGATGAGAATATTAAATACCATAAAGCTTACAAAGTGCAAGATTTTTCACTCAAAAGCTTCCAAAAGAGAGGAATATTAAAGACTTGGAATGTAGCTCAAAAACAAGACAAGTTGCCTCCACAAAACCCCAATAAATCTATTTATAGGTGTTCAAAATTCGGGACCAAAATCAGACGAAAATACCCTTCCAGGTCAATTATGCAACTGCATATCTGTCGCATAACAGACATGCGATTTGCATTCTCGTCATGGCCATTGCATCTTCAAACCCTAGTTTCCAGGCCTTCATCGCATTCAAGTTCTGCGTTCCGCATTGTAGATATGCAATCACATTTCTCATTGCATTTTCCACCTTCAGCAGCTTTCACAACGAGTTTGCGGTCCATTATGCGGCTCGCAAACCTGTTATGCAATTGCATACTGGACAACATTTCTTGCACTGGACTTTGGCCAACAAACTGTTGGGGTTTGCGATTCCTTTGAGCATTATGCGGTCCGCATTTCCACATCCGCGATCGCATTTTGCTCTTTTCTTGTCCTTTTGTGGATTTTTGATTTCATTTCCATGCTCTTAAGTCCTTATACCTCATACACTGCAAAAACACTAAAATTACATAAGTATAAAAGATAATTGCAACAAGCTAAATTCTAAGCAATTTGTATTAAATGTGCCTAAATTCTTCGGCACATCAACACCCCCAACTTAAACTCTTGCTTTTCCTCAAGCAACTAAAATGATACTATACTATTCTAGACTCCATCTGAACGATATGAACCAATAGTGACCGTGGACGGTGTTAGTTGTCAGTACTACAAGCATGCACTTTTATTTATTTACCCTTCCTGAACCATCATTATTTACAAAGAAACTAATCAACTTGTGAAACTTTAAGCCTCGACCAATTTGACAAACTATTACCCTCAGCTGAGTGCACTTGCATTTGACTTAAAAACATAATTTCTGTCCTATCAAACAATTCATGTGCCCTCACTAGAAAGAAAGTCCTAAACTCACAATATTTACAATTACAACAAAAGGGACGAATTAACAAATACACTCACTCTCAAAAAGAGTTTCAAGTGTTACAACATACCATACCATAGGCTTGACCTTATTTTAATTCATCACTTTATTCTAAGAACGTTCGGTTGGAGATCCCATAAGGACTTTTTAAGCTTGTAATGTAGGTTTAGGGAAGGGTCGGATAAGCATTTGGGTACAAGTGATTACACCCTCCTTGAACACTACTCAAATATTTCTTTCTTGTTGCTCTTTGCTTCTTTTCAAACCACATAGCCATCCATAGCTCTTAATTTCCCACATTGAAATGCCTTCCATACCTGTCTAATTTTCATCAAGACTCCATATTTATATATATAGATACATCTCTTTTTTTTTTCTTTTTCTCTTTTTTTTTTCTTTCTACTTTGCTTTTGGAGCTTGAATAGTTCCATATTGCGAGGTATACTTTCCCACACTCACAGTATAACCTTTCCAATTTCCGGCTTGACATCAAACCACTATTCGGACCGCCAACTTATCGCAAACTCTCTGCCTCTTGAAATGATATATGTATGCGACGGGTTATGCAATCGCATATCCATTGTGCGGTTCGCATAACAATCGCATACTTAAATGCTTGGAAAACATAAACACATTATGCGATCGCAAAGTCCCCCACAAAGATGGATCTGCGATCACAGAATGGCCAAAAATAAGATGCTACAAAAGCATTGAAGCTGTTTTAGTATGTGGTGACTTTGTTGTCCGCATATCAATTATGCGATCGCAGAGTCGCCGCATTTTGTCATCTTCTTCAGGCCACCTAGAGTTCGTTTTGTGACAACAATGTGGAACGCAGATCGACTATGCGGTTTGCAGAAGTCATCGTTCCTAACATTTGATATCAACCATCAATAATGGCGGACGTAGTTTCACTACCCAGAAGCCCAAACCTAATTTCCTATCCAAGACCCCCCTCACATTATGAACATATATTCAACTACAAAGAGGAAAAAGAACAAAAATGACAGGAAACCAAAATAGGAGAAACACAACAAAATTTAAACTAAAGTTTACAAGGATGAAATCGGGAAACGAAAAAAATACCAGTGATGGATTAATGAGCACACTTGGGAGATGATTTCACAGGTGTTGTATTACGTTTTTTATTCACTAGCCGTTTTGCCTTCTCCCTTCTCTTTTTTTCGTTTTGTTTTGTTTTCTTTTCGATAAAAAAATTCTTTTCTTTTGTGTTGAAAGTGTTTGAATGCTCAAGATATACGAGGGTACTTACCTGGAAGGTTTGCGATAGGTAGGTCACCGCATAACACATTATGCGACCGCATAAGTGTTATGCAGTGGATTCAACTTGAGTTGCTTGAGGGCCGAAGATGTGGTGCACTATGCGATCGCATAATTGAAATGCAGCCCACAAAGTGCACCTCTTCGCTGCATTCTTATCACCAAATTTTCCAAACAAACTATCTGGGTCTGCAACCACAATGTGGTCCGCATAGTTAAAATGTGACCGCATATGTGTAGCAAAACTTCCCATGGTGACTTTTCTTCCCTTTCACACACAATTTTACCCTGTGTTATGATCTTTTGAATCCATTACACTATAACACACACCTTAAATTGCTCAATTAACTCTATCTAACAAAAATTAAAATTTACAGGACAAAAAGGGTGTTACCACACATGGGTTGCCTCCCATAAAATGCTTGATTTAACGTCACGGCACGACGAGGTTGGCGTTTCTTTAGATTCACTCATTGGTCGGGCACGGACCATCTTTGAGAGCCAACTACTCCACCAAGTGTTTTTCTCCATCTGTGCCCAAGTAGTGCTTGACTCGCTGGCCATTTACTTTGAAGGTTCGAAGCCCATCCTCCGATTCTAATTCCACAGCTCCAAAAGGAGAGACATTGACCACATTGAACGAACCGGACCATTTCGATTTGAGCTTGCCCGAAAACAATTTGATCCTTGAGTTGAAGAGCAAAACTAAGTCACCTGACTTGAACTCCCTTTTCAAGATATTTTTGTCGTGGACGAACTTCAACCTTTCTTTATACACAGCTGCACTTTCATATGCATGGAAACGGAATTCCTCCATTTCATTAAATTATGTTAGCCTCAAATTTACAGCTTCACCCCAGTCCAAGTTCAATCTCTTTAAAGCCCACATGGCTATGTGCTCCAGTTCCACGGGTAGATGATAAGCCTTGCCGAAGACTAACCAATAAGTAGAAGTTCCAATAAGAGTTTTGTAAGCCATGCAGTATGCCCACAATACGTCATCTAGCTTCCTTGACCAATCGGTCCAGTTTGCATTAACAGTCTTTGGTAGAATGTTCTTTATCTCCCGATTGGAAACTTCAACTTGCCCACTTGATTGGGGATGATAAAGTGTGGCCACTTTATTCTTTATTCCATATTTCGCTAGTAGCCTCGTGAATGCCCTGTTACAGAAATGACACCCACCATCACTAAGAATGGCTCTAGCAGTTCCAAACCGTGTGAATATGTTTTTCTTTAATAATGTGGTCACACTCCTTGCCTCTATTTACCGTGAAAATGGTAACAACAATTATATTTGTAAATAGGATTCTAAAAATACATGATCTATTCCCGAGCTAGTTGTTAGAGCAGTTGATGCTAGTAATAAGGACTTGAATGACGAAATGCAAGCTAGAACGAGATAGTAATCGAACCGAGAGGCCTACTACCCAGGTAAAGGTCTGGTCGATGGGGAACCTCAAGGTCAACGTCAGGGTCAAGCCCGAGCCATCAGGGATAGTCAGGGATGGGATAACAGTTAAAGATATAACTAAACAAGGCTCTTTACGCCCAATACTAAGATATGTGATGAAGAACATGTAAGAAAGAGATGGATATAAGGTAACCTCGGGCCAGTAAGAACAAACAAGTTAGAAAAAAGAGAGGGAGAGAGATATTATTGCACTTGAGGAGAAATGGAGCAACATCAGTCCGTTACAAGGTAGTGTGAGCCCCCTTTATATAGGAGGGGAACTCGGCTATGAGTACGTGGAGATTAATTACAAAGTATGGAGATGGGATGGCTTGACGTGATGCCTCAGCATAGGCTTTGGATAGGCCGGCCCTGTCAGACTTAGCCATGTGCCTTGGGAGCTTCCCCCTCTGTCCTGGCTTCGATGTCCATTTTCTCTGAGTCGGGCCTCGATGAGCCCCGAGGTCGAGAACTCGGTCGTGGCCTCCCTTCCTCGGGGTCTCAAGGCATTCATCTGAAATGACTCGACAATGAGAAATCAAGTCCTCTGATTTTGCCGCGTATAAATAGTCCCTGTGTTTCTCATAATGAAGTGATGGGAAAATATTCTGACACTTGAGTTCTCAAGCTTTTTTTGGCGACACCATACCGATAATGCGACTCCTGGCACGAGTTTTGTGGTAACCAGGCACCCATGATCTTGTGTATTTCGACCTCATTCAATGTACTCCCTATTCTTGCTTTCCAAGGTGAAGGTACCGCCATTGGTTCTGTTTTCCATAGATGCATTAATTGCGCTCTTCGGTCAATCTTCCAAAGCCTCGACGACCGCATCATAACCCCCTATAAATGGGGGCATTTTGGCGTTGTTTTTCCTATCCCATTGCCTTCGTTGGCTTGCTTGCCTATTCCTTCATTTCATCTTCTTCTATCCCTGAACATCATGGTTGGGGCTCATGGCCTCAAGGCTGTTTGGGGGAGCTCCCTTAAATCGTGTTGTGGCCCTTTGCCGGGACTTCCCTTTGTCGAGCATAATCGCCTGTTAGATTTACCATAGTCATGGCAACCACTTTGTTGTCGGCCCGGTAGGGAGTAGGAAGTGTTGCTTCCGGCGCTCAGGAATCGCAGGAGTTCGCTCTGAAGACGGTGTCTTTGATAAGAGGGGAACATCTGGAGATGGTGAGAAAATACTGTGGATGGAGCGAGGGGATAGCGCTGTAGGTACTTCCCTCGGATGAGAGTATTACGGACTCTACTGATGGATTCGTGAGCGTATACCTGTATCCTTTTTGCGTTTGGTCCCCTTAATAGGGTTGTACTTGATTTTTGCTTGAAGTATCGGGTTTCTTTGGCGCATATACATCCGTCGTTTTGACGGGATGTGATGATGATGAGGTTCTTTGCAGAGAAGGCTAGGCTTGAATTCACGCTTAACCATCTCGTCAGGCTATACCAGCCCTTTCATCACCAGGGCCTGCTAACCCTAAAGTGACGTTCGTCCATGCCTTTTTTTGTGGACGACAAAGAGGACGGGGATCGAGAGTGGGTGGGTTGGTTTATCCGAGTCCGGACGGTCGACATTATCCCCGTGGAGCTTTTGCCATTTCCCGAATGGTGGAATTACGCACGTGAGTGGAGCGTCTGGTACGTATTCAGATTTTGCCTATAGCGAAAATCAGTCAAGTAATAATGTTGTCTCCCTTGTTGAAGAACCTTCATGGACGTCGGGCGAAGTCCTTGACCTGCCCGGTTGGGTCCGAAAGCTGGTGACCCATTTGTCCTTCGATGACCATCGGTGACGAGTTGTATTCCGTACCGGATGGGGAGGAAAATACAAAGGTATGCGTGCACGCTGCCTTTGCCTTGGTCTTCGTATATTCGAGGAAACATTTCCCTCCATTCCTTTGTATCGGCTTTGCCGTTTGTAGGTATTGGGCGGTTCTTCGGGATGACACAGTGCTCTCCCGAAGGGGAGAAAAAGGCATCGGCCTCCGAGCTGAGGGACGACGGCGATAAACGAGATTGGCACCCATAGTGTGATGGAGCTTTTAGTGGTGGTGGACGGGCCTGTGTTTTCAAAGAGAGTCCGAGTCTGCTGCTCCCGAAGTATCTGATTCCCAGACGGCGGTTCCTCCGAGTGAATATGCTTTGCCCGAGGTCGGTTATTCTGGGGCCGAAGAGGCAAGATCAACAGAATTGTATTCTGACTTCGAGGATGTCCGTCGGCTTCACTTCATGGCGAGTTTAGGTGTAGTTTTCCTATATTCCGCGTCCTCTCCCCATATTGAGCTTTCCTTGTACAGGCCTATGATAGGCTTGTGTCTGAGCTGCTCCGTCAAGGGGCGAGGCTTCAGAAAATTCTGGGCGAGGGCGAGTCCCTTAGGTTCCTTAGCGAGGAGAAAGAGGTCGAGTTGTTGCATTGGCGATATGAGGTGTACCGGAGCTCAAACTACGAGAGTTATTTGATGGATCAGGTAACTTTTTGAAGCTCGCACTTTGCTCTCTTTGGCCATTAAGGTTAACCCCCTTTTTGTTATATTAGCTGCAGAGAAAGAAGAAGGCTTTGGAGTACCTTAAGGGCAACTTTGACCGCATCAAAACTGCCTGTTGGTGAGTTAAGGGCTCAAGTGCAAGCTCAAGCTTTAGAGGAGATAAGCGCCTTATCCAAGGTCCTCGCCTTTGATGCCCAAATCCGCTTGGCTCGTGATAATGCCAAAGTTCAAGCGAGTATGATCGAGATACATGAATCTGATCTTTTGAAGGTCAGGGCTGAGATAATTGATGCATGGGATGAAGTAGCACTAAGCCGAACCAAGGCTGATCAGGAGATGGTGATTCGTATGAAAGATGTTGTAGACGCTCAAGCTGAGCTGAAGCGAGCCCTCGACCGGTAGAAGAGGATCGAGGAATATGTTTGTTGTAGACCCGAAGAGAAGTACTCGAGGAGATTGGTGCGAAGGGCTTCGTTCCCTTAGAGGAATTGACTCGAACAAGGGAGGACGAGCGTGATGCACGGTCACTTATTGCACAAGGCGAAGAGCGAAACTAGCAAGCTATAGCCCTTTGGAGCAGAGCATATATTTCACCGTTTTGTCGCTTTGTATTTGATATCTATAGAGCATGTCTACAGATGGAGTGTACGCCTTTTTTTCGTATATAAGGTAAGAGAAACATGAAGCTTTATTTCTTCTGCATCCCTTTTCTGTCATTGCTTTTGACCAGGCAGGCTGGTCCGGAACTGATCGGACGGGCCCAGGGGCTCTTAAGTGCGATCATTAACGTGAGCAGGTGTTGGGGCCTCGGTGCTTTGCCCAGTTATTTAGGATTAGTCTCTGAGTCAGGCTTTGACTTGAGCTTTCCTGCCCTTAAATAATTTATGCCCGTGCGTGGTAGGTAGTAATTGTTCCCATTTCTTGCACTTGGCCATTTGCCATTTCGACTATTTTGGGTCCAGTCTCCGAGTCGCGTTGTGATGCGAGCTCCAATTGACCCTCAAGTTCTTTCCTGCCTGCATGGGCGGACGGTGATGGCCGCTTGTGCTTTGGGTCGAAGTTACATTACAAGTGGGTAGCCCAAAGGCTCACTCGGCTAGCGATAGTCATATTTATGTCATGCCCTTAGGCATATTATAGTTTAGCCATTTCGGGTCTAGTCTCCGAGTCGAGTTGCGATTCGAGCTTCAATTGACCCTCAAGTTCTTTCCTTCCTGGATGGGCGGATGATGGTGGCCTTCATTTCTCGCCCTCGGGCGTCTGTTGTTTCAACTTTTTCAGGTCCAGTCTCCGAGTCGCATTGCGACTCGAGCTTTAATTGACCTTAAAGTATTTTTGATTTTCAATTCGACAATAGTGCCTCTTACTCTATTTTGATCGTTGAGACCATTTAATATATGGATCGGAGGCTTTCATAGTTAACTATTTTGGATCTGGTCTCCGAATCGGGTTACGATTCGAGCACATTTTAATCCTCAAGTTGTCAATTTTCAAGCTAGTGACAATGGCTCTTATGTTGTTTTGGTCATAGAGACCTTTTAATATATGGCCCAGAGGCTTTCTTAGCTGGATATAATGGCTCTTACGCTATTTTTGCTCATGGGCTTTTTGTACGCTTTGTTTTTCGCTCGTTAAGGTCTTTTTGAGATATTTTTGCCTAACTCGTCATCGGTTTTGGAAGAACCTCGATTTCAAGTCTTTATCAGCGATGTTTCGAGCACCTCGAAAGGTTCATAGCTTGTATGCTGAGTAGGTCGAAGCATTGTGATTTGGAGTTGACATGGTCAAAGCTTATTTTTGCCTATTGAGGGAAGCCTCTTTTAATCGGTTCTTTCCGAAATATCTTCGAAGTAGTGGCCTGCGATTTTTGTTTAGCGATGGTCGGGCGTCCCCGAGTCATGTTGGTTTGGCTGTATCAGCCATTTTTACCGTAGTCATATGTGTTTGGTCGGACCCATTTTTGATCCCGAGTGATAGTTCAGGCGTCTACACCGAGGGTATGCCCTTTCTGGACTCTTACAAATGCGACGTATAGCCTGAACTTCGGGATTTTCATGCCTGTTGAGGTCTTACAGTTTGTTATTCCTGTTCAGGTCTTATAGTTTGTCATGCCTGTTGAGGTTTTACAGTTTGTCATGCCTGTTGTGGTCTTACAGTTTTTGTAATGTAGAATAGATCTGGTTACGGCGAGTCTGCTCGCTAGGGGTCTTACAGTTTTGAGTTTTCCAACGTATGGCGATTGGCGATGAATGACAGTCTTCGAGTCATCGAATTTGTTTAAGCGTGAAGACCGTTTTTCGTGAGCTCGGAGTTGCTATATGGGGGCTTTATGAGCCCGGAGTTCCGACCCTGGGGTCGTTCGGGTGTTGAATTGCTTACACTAAGTCTCTGAGTATCTCGGGACACGTTTGGTGGAGAGGCCCCTGTCAGGGGTATACTTGAGATTTCCTTGCTTGGAGAATAAGATGTTGAAAAGATATCTTTTTATTGCTTGGTGTAGACATACATTGTTTCATTGTTGTGAGCTCGGCTCGTGCAGGCTTGGCTTCTCGAACCATTTGATCCGGTACATAATTCTCTATAGAGACTTAGTCTGCCCTTTCCCGGTCCTCCCGAGGGGACGGTGCCCTTAGAAGAAGATCACCCCTCATCATTGAACTGTAGAAGAAGGCCAGCGACCTTATTGGATCCTCCTCTAGGGTACGCTGCTCTGATAATAATTTTGATGACGAGGCCCTCTTCGGGGCAGAAGTCTGATTGAAGGGGAAAGAGCACGACGGGCCCTTTTTTAGAACCTATGGATCTCCAGGTAGAGTTAGAACTTTTGAATATCCTGGCCAGTTGTCTGCACACAGGTTAGTGAAAAAAATAACAAGGGAGTAAAGCAGTTCTTCCTCACCGGAGGATGTGAAGGCGACGTTTTGAGATTTGGTATGTTCCTACTCTTTCGAGGCATGAGTCCCGATACAACACCCCCCACTGTGTCTTATCAGGCTTGGCCAAAGATGTGGTTTGCTTACCCTTTGATCCTTCCGAGGGTGGGGGCATTGATGCCGGCAACGCGCCAGACGGTGAAGAATTTCCTCTTGTTGCATATCGTTCCCTATCGACTCGTCTTATTCCTGCACTTTGCGGGGGGTTTCACGTTTTTGGCGAAATGGGGCCGACACTGTCTTGGAGTGGTGTGACAGCGGTCTCCTGAATAAGACGTCCGTGCTTTGCGCCTCATCTGATGGTACAGAGCTCGACGTCCCGGCCCGAGCTCGGACAAGCCGTATCAATAGAATGGTCTTTGTGGCGATTTGTCATTTGGAATTCGCCAGGGATTCGAGATGCGGGAGCGATTTGGTCCGTTAGTTCGAACCTCCTGACTAACATTGGTCCAACATTATTGTTGTACGTGACCGAACCACCTGAATTCACGAACATATGTTTTATTTAAAATAAATCAAAATAGGGAGAGGGTTACCAATGCGTCAGTATGACGCCGAGGCGGAGCCTCGGTGCCCTTCCCCTGGTTGTAAGGGTGTCCTCTGAAATATTTCCCTGGGGTTGCTTTGCCCTGACGGTGATCATTTTCACTTCCCATGTTATGAGTCCTCAGAGGGTGTCGCCGCTCCTTCACTGTCGTGGTAATACGTCGCGACTTGTTCACTTCATCCTTCCTGGTTGCCTTCCTTCCTTGGGGCTGGACTCGAGCCTAACCGCTCGATGGTACTTGGTGGTGATTTTTGTTGAATAACATGGTTGTCGTCCCTCTGAGCTGGTGGCCATTGTTGACCTCGTGGGCACGGGCGCCTTGCGGTTCCCGCGCCGGGTTGTGGTTCCTTTGAAAAGGGTCTCGGTCGAATAGGCTTGAGTCGTTCGGCATCCCTGGTTTCGCTTATGGTGATCCTGATATTTGGTATGGCAATGTTGAAACCGTACTCTGCTAGGCAGGGTTCCTCTGCCGGATGTGCCTCGTCAAATCTGGTTCCACTGAAGGTTCCTCGAGGATGTTGCTCTCAAACTTTTTCCCTACCGTTGCGAGGTAGGTTGCATCTTGTTGCATTCCTCCTATTCGCGGTGCATGGATGGTACCTCCATCTGTTTGGCATTAGTTTCTTTGCTGGGAGCCTTCTTGGGTATACGGCGCCCGTAGATACTCCCAGATGGTTGTCCATGGCCCTTATTCGTGGCCGGTGCCGTGTACGGGCATACGACAAGGTCTCGACTGGGTGTCTGACTAAGTGTCGTTTGAAAAGACCTGGAGTCGTCGAGCATGCTTCGTTTAAAATTCGGGCGAAGGCTTGGGTTTTCTAGTCATCCAAAACTGGGAGCGATCTCATTCGTCCTATCAAGGAGTGAGAGGCTACTTCTTGTGGTGTTTAACTCTCTCTTTGTTCGGCCCCAGGTGTGTCGAGCTCTTCCGTTACTGCTTCGATGGCATCGGTGTGTGCTCCTTCGGAGGGATATGCTGATATGGTAAGCGAGTTTGCGAGGTAAGGCGCTAGGCTGCAGTGCCACATCATGGTTCCTTTTGAGAGTGTTTCCCCGAACTTCTTCGATGGGACGGACTCGAACTCATCATTTTAAAGGTCGCTGCCTTTTTTTACGCACGTGTAAGCAGTGGTGAACTCGTAAGGATTCGATCCTCTGTCGCACCTAGGGAGTTCCGGCATTTTAGAATTCCGTGAAGCAGGTTCCGAGACCACTTCCCTGGGAGATAACTGTTGCACGAACCTCCATGAACCTGACTTGATTCTCTTGGAGAGATCTTCCAGCGTCGTCGTTGTGGCAGGGTCTCTTATCGATCTGTTCTCGCTTGATCCTTTGGGTAATCGTTCGGCGCAGGGAGCCGTTTCCGGCGCTACTGTGCTGGGGATCCCCGGATGGCTCTGCAAATAAGCAATACCCAACTACTGTGCCTGCAATATTTCAAAAATGTCATGAAGACTAACTTCATGTGTTTCCCGAGCCGGGGTTTGTTGGGCTTCTTGTTGGTCGGTATGCTGAATGCTCCCATCGTGTGAGAAGTTTCGTTGACTTGCAATATGTCCTATGAGTTTGTGTCCACTAGAATCAATTGGGCGCATTATCGGGATTCTGTAGTGGTGCTCCGGCGACCGGGACAGCTATGCCATTTTCTCGGTGATTCTCGCAGTGGTCGTTCTCGACTCTGTTTACCGAGCCAGGCATTTTGACCTGAAATCAAAGGATCTTTGGGCAATAAAAGGTGTGAAAGATAATATGCGTTTGTGCAATGAAACTAACAAGAAAATAATCACTATTATTTTTAGCCCCACGGTGGGCGCCAAACTATTTACCGTGAAAATGGTAACAATAATTAAATTTGTAAATGGGATTCTAAAAATATGTGATCTTTTCCCGAGCTAGTTGTTAGAGCAGTTGACGCTAGTAATAAGGAGTTTAATGACGAAATGAAAGCTAAAACTAAATAATAATCAAACCAAGGGGCCTGCTGCCTGGGTAAAGGTTTGGTCGATAGCGGACTTTGGGGTCAACGTCAGGGTCGAGCTCGATCTATCGGGGATAGTCGGGGATGGGATAACAATTGAATATATAATTAAACAAGGTTGTTTACGGCCAAAACTGAGCTATGAGATGAAGAACAAGTAATAAAGCGATGGATATTAAGGTAACCTCGGGCCAGTGAGAACAAACAAGTTAGAAAAGAGAAAGAGAGAGAGAGAGAGAGAGAGAGAGAGATATTATTGCACTTGAGGAGAAATGGAGCAACATCATCCCATTACAAGGTAGTGTGAGTCCCCTTTATATAGGAGGAGAACTCAGGCTACGAGTACGTGGAGATTAATTACAAAGTATGGAGATGGGATGGCTTGACGCGATGCCTCATCATAGGCTTTGGATAGGCCGGCCCTGTCAGACTTAGTTGTGTACCTTGGGAGCTTCCCCCTCTGTCCTGGCTTTGATCTCCATTTTCTCTGAGTCGGGCCTTGACAAGCACCGAGGTCGGGAACTTGGTTGTGGCCTCCCACCCTCTTAGTCTCGAGGCGTTCTTCCGAAATGACTCGACAGCGAGAAATCAAGTCCTCTGATTTTGCCGCGTACAACCTCATTGTTTGGTAAGGCAATTGCTTCAACCCATTTGGTCACATAGTCCAGAGCCACCAAGATATATTTCATCCCACAAGAGCTTACAAAGGGACCCATAAAATAAATTCCCCACACGTCGAAGATTTCTATCTCCATCACAAAGTGCATTGGCATTTCATGCCACTTGGAGATTGATACTTGCCTTTGGCATTAGTCGCAAGCCTTGACCATTTGATTGGCATCATGATAAATCAACAGCCAATAATAACCACATTCAAGAACCTTAGCTGTTGTTCGATTTTCCCCATGGTGACCCCCAACCGGTGAGTCGTGGCATGCCTTTAGAATTGGCATAATCTCTTCTTTTGGAACACACCTTCTGATGATGTTGTTAGCACAAACGTGGAACAAGAATGATTCTTCCCAATAGTTTTGCCGACAATCTCTCAAAAACTTCTTCTTTTGATAGGATCCAATCCATCCGGAATAAGGTCACTAACCAAGTAGTTAGCAATATCGGCATACCAAGGAGCAAAAGTTCTAGATAGTGCCAATATGTGTTCATCCAGGAAAGCATCGTTGATTTCAAGATCTCCCTTTGGTCTCCCTACCTCTTCAAGCCTTGATAAATGATCTGCCACTTGATTTTCCGTCCCCTTTCTATATTTGAGTTCGAATTCAAACTCTTGCAACAACAGGACCCACCGAATCAACCTAGGCATTGCATCCTTCTTTGCCATAAGATAGCAGAGAATAGCATGATTTGTGTACACTATTACCTTGGATCCCAACAAGTAAGCCCGAAAAATGTCAAAGGCATAGACAATGGCGAGAAGTTCTTGCTCAGTCAAAGTATAATTCATGTGCGCTCCATTGAGTGTCTTGCTTGCATAATAGACCGGGTGAATAACCTTGTTGTTACGTTGGCCAAGCACTGCTCCAATAGCTACACCATTGGCGTCACACATGGGTTCGAATGGAAGAGACCAATTGGGTGTGACAATAATAGGTGTCGTGGTGAGTTTTTGCTTCAATTCCTCAAAGGCTTCGAGGCATTTCTCATCAAAAACAAATTTTGCATCTTTCTCAAGGAGTTTGCACATAGGATTTGCAGTCTTGGAAAAATCCTTGATGAAATGCCTATAAAATCTGGCATGCCCCAAGAAACTTCAGACATATTTAGCTGAAGTAGGTGAAGGAAGCTTGGAAATGATCTCGATTTTTTCCCGGTCAACCTCTATGCCATGTTTTGAAATTTTATGCCCCAATACAATGCCTTCATCTAGCATGAAATGGCATTTCTCCCAGTTGAGCACAAGGTTGGTCTCCTCACATCTGTTAAGAACTTGTCTAAGATTGTTGAGACAATGCTCAAAAGAGTCGCCTACCACCAAAAAGTCGTCCATGAAAACCTCTAGAAAATCCTCCACCATGTCGGAGAAGATGGACATCATGCATCTTTGAAAAGTAGTCGGAGCATTACACAAAGCAAACGGCATCCGGCTAAAGGCAAAAGTTCCATAAGGGCAAGTGAATGTTGTCTTTTCATGGTCCTCCAATGCTATGTTGATTTGGTTATAATCGGAATATCCATCAAGAAAGCAATAGAATGACCTTCCCACTAGCCGATCAAGCATTTGATCAATAAAAGGAATAGGGAAATGGTCTTTGCATGTGGCACTATTGAGCTTCCGATAATCCATACACACCCTTCATCCGGTCACCGTTCTTGTTGGGATGAGCTCATTTTTATCATTTTCAATCACGGTCATGCCTCCCTTTTTTGGCACACATTGCACCAGGCTCACCGCAGAACTATCGGCAATAGGGTAGACTACCCCGCATCCAACCACTTGATGATTTCTTTCTTTACCACCTCTTGCATGGACAGTTTCAACCGTCGTTGGTGCTCCACACTTGGTTTAGTCTCATTCACCAGTTGGATCTTGTGTTTGCAAATTCTGGCGGGAATCCCTTGGATGTTCGTAATTGTCCATCCAATAGCTTGCCTATGCTCCTTCAAGACCTCTAATAATTGTTCTACTTGCACATCATTCAACAAAGAAGACACGATTACTTGTAAGGTATCATTTGAGCCAAGAAATTTATACCTCAAGTGTGGTGGAAGTGGTTTGAGCTCTAGTTGTGGTGGCTCAATAATAGAAAGCTTTGCGGGAGGAGTGGCTCTATTCTCCAAGTCGAGAGAGAGCTTCGCCGGAGCATAAGTGTAGGACCCAAGCCCCTCCAATGCATTGACCGATTCCATATATCCTTCCACATCTTCACCATCAAAGTTCACCAAAATAGCCGCCAACGCCTCATCGAGGCATTGTTCTTCCATCTTTATTTCAACCGCATCTTCCACTTCATCAATAACATCTATCACCGAGATGATTTCATATTCATGTGGTAGTTTCATACCCTTGCTTACTTGGAATGTGACCTCTTCATCATTCACACAGAATTTGATCTCATTTCGTTCCGAATCCATTAGTGCTCTTCCTGTGGATATTAATGGTCTCCCTAAATTTATAGGGATCTTTTTGTCGACCGCACAATCAAGTATTACGAAATTGGCGGGTAAATGAAACTTTCCCAATTTAACAAGCACATCATCGACAATTCCCACCGGTCTCTTTATGGAACGATCGACAATTTGCAATATCATACTTGTTGGCCTTGGAATACCTAACCCTGCTTGCTTGTAAATGGCAAGAGGCATTAAGTTGATGCTAGCTCCATTATCACAAAGGGCTCTTACAAAATCATGTTCCCCAATTGTACATGGAATAGTGAAAGCTCCCGGGTCTTCTTTCTTTTGAACGGTGGATGTTGTAAAGATGGAACTAACCTGGTGAGTCACATTCACCACTTCATTCTTGGTGGTTCTCTTTTTGGTAATCAAGTCTTTCAAATATTTATCAAAACCCGGCATCTCTTTAAATACTTCCACAAATGAAATATTCACCGACAATTGCTTGATAATATCATAGAATATTTTGAGTTTGCTATCATCAACCTTCCTAGCAAGTCTTTGAGGGAATGGAGGAGGAGGTTTAGGAATAGGTGGTAGAGTTTTTGGTGTCTCTTTTACCTCTTCCCGATTTTCTTCTTTCCCTTTCAACTCTTCCGTAACCTTTTCAACTTCAACAACACTTGGCTCTTCAACCTCAACTTCATGCTCGGACTCTTAAACTTCAACCACTTGTTCACTCCCTCCTCGTAGTACATTCCCACTCCGAGTATTAATTACCATGATATGAGAGGTTGGACCACTCCCACTATCCTTTGGGTTCGCAATTATGTCACTTGGAAGTGTCCCTTTTTGCTTCGGATTTTGTTCCCTAAAGAGGTCTCACATTTGCATCTCCTGTTTTTGAATGGATGCGGTGTGAGAGCCAACAAGCTTGGTCATATTCCTCATAGAAGTGTCGGACTTCTCTTGATTTTGCAGTACCCGTTCAAGCATACTTTCCAACTTGGAATCACTTGATGAACTTGATATGAATATTGACACTTTGGAGGAACATAAGCATTTGAACTCAGATTTGAGAAGTTGTTGTTGTTATTCTAATTTCCTTGATTCGAGCCACCTTGGTCATTTCGTCACTGTTGGTTTCCTTGCCCTTGCGGGTGAGGCCTCCATTGATTTTTTTGTCCTTGACCTTGGTATTGTTGCCTTTGATAACTTCCTTGAGAGTTGTTGACATAGTTTGCCTCCTCAAAGTCTTCATTTGATATGGGTTTCACATCCTCCACCACATTTACCTTCTTCGTTTGGCTTTCGGTGAACATCTTTGTCAACACATTAACATTTGTGGCAAGCCCTGCAATCACTTGATCTATCTCTTGATTTTCCTTGATCATGGTGGTCAAGGAAAGAGAACCGTATGCAGTTCCACATGTGGTATCCTCTGAGTGCCACACTTGATTATGTTTTGCCATTTTGTCAAGTATTTGTGTGACCCTTGCGAATGATTTGTCCATAAAAGATCCATCAGCTGCATTATTGGCTATAGATGGGTTCATAGGATCCAAACCCATATAGAATTTCTCCAACAAAAGAGAATCCGGAAAACTATGATTGGGAGACCTCACCAAGTATAACTTGAATTGATCCCATGCATCATGTAGATGTTCTCCCGGTACTTTCTTGAAAAAGAAAATTTTATCTCGAAGCTCAGACTTCATGCTTTGTGGGAACCATTTAGCTAAGAATGCTCGGACAATATCAGGCCAAGAATGAATGGAGTTTGGTGGCATATTTTGAAGCCATTTCCTTGCGCCCCCAGCTAGTGAGTACTTGAACACCCTCAACCTTAGGGCAACATCAGAGACGTTGTTCTGCTTATGCATCGCACACACACCCAAGAATTTTCTAAGATGTTGCGTCGGATCATCATCAGTAAAATTCCTGAAAAACCCCTCTGCGTTGAGCATAAGGATTAAACCATGCTCCACCTTGAAAGTTGCAGCACCAACAACCGGTGGTACAATAGCATTTGTATCCTCTATGTACTCATCTATGTCCGCAAAAGGATTTTCTTCCATTTTTTCCTCCATTTCATCTTCATATTCGGCCATGTTCTCCTTTCAACACCGAGCAAAGTCTGATGGAATAGAATAAGACTTAATGTAAAGCACACACTAATTAGTAATTTCAAACCCGTATTCCCCGGCAACAGCGCCAAAATTTTGTATGCTCAAATTGCACTTTAATTAAATAATGTAAGGCGGTCGGTGTCAAATATAATAACCCAGCAAGGTTGGGATCGAATCCTATAGGGAATAGGAATGAAAAGGTTACTCGAGTAGTGTATTACTTGACTTAATTCATAATTCTATTCAATTAATTGTAACAAGAATATGATATAATTGTGATTTGAAGAAATAACTAATTGTAATGTTGAGAATGTAATTAATTTGATTAAGGAAACCAAGGTTGTGTCCCCTTCAATGGAATGTAATGCTATCGGTGTTAATATGATATATTTCTAATGGAAAGTTCTTTAAATATGCAAATGATTTCTAAATGACTACCCAATATTTTCCAATAGTTGGGTAGTATTCCCTCTTTATGATTTTTACAAATATAAAAGAGTTGTAATTAAAAACAATCAATATATGCCAAATAAAACCCAGTTATCCCTTAGTGACTCTATTAACCAAGGTTTAAAGCTTTGAGTCTTTGATATTTACTTCTACCAAATTCTAACTCACTTTTCCAAGTAAAGAAAGAATTTAATGACACTTGTTAATGTTTGCAACCACCAACAATAAATGAAGAATGAGAAATAAATATATATCAACCAACCATTATACATATATTAAATGTTAAACACTCATTAATATGACACCCATTTAGGGTCCACAATCTTAGTATTTAAAGTTAGCTACACATGCTAAAATACAAAAATATGAGAATATTAAATACCATAAAGCTTACAAAGTGCAAGATTCTTCACTCAAAAGCTTCCAAAAGAGAGGAATATTAAAGACCTGGAATGTAGCTCAAAAACAAGACCAGTTGCCCCCACAAAACCCCAATAAATCTATTTATAGTGGTCAAAAGTCGGGACTAAAATCGGACAAAAATTCCATTCTAGGTCAATTATGCGACCACATATCTATCGTATAACAGACATGCGGTCCGTATTCTCGTTATGGCCATCACATCTTCAAACCCTAGTTTCCAGGCCTGCATCGCATTCAAGTTCTGTGGTCCGTATTGTAGATATGCGATCGCATTTCTCATTGCATTTTCCACCCTCAACAGCTTTCACAACGAGTTTGCAGTCCATTATGCAGCCCGCAAACCTGTTATGTGATCGCATACTGCACCGCATTTCTTGCACTGGACTTTGACCAACAAACTGTTAGGGTTTGCAATTTCTTTGAGCATTTTCCGATCCGCATGTTGGATTTGAGCTCCGCATTTCCACATCCGCGATTGCATTTTGCTCTTTTCTTGTCCTTTTGTGGCTTTTTGATTTAATTTCCATGCTCTTAGATCCTTAAACCTCATACACTACAAAAACACTATAATTACGTAAGTATAAAAGATAATTACATTTAAAACAAGCTAAAATCTAAGCAATTTGTATTAAATGTGCTTAAATTCTCTAGCACATCAAAAAGCAGACTAAAGAGTGGAGGCCCTATATCTAAAACAAAATTAACTAGGGAGTGGAGACCCTATGTTGGATACGCGACTAGGGAGTGGAGACCTTATGTCTAAAATAAATTCAACTAAGGAGTGGAGACCCTGTGTTGGAAAAGCAGACTAGGGAGCAGAGACCTTATGTCTAAAATAAATTCAATTAGGGAGTGAAGACCCTATGTTGGAAAAGCAGACTAGGGAGTGAAGACCCTATGCCTAAAACAAAATCAACTAGGGAGTGGAGACCCTATGTTGGAAACGCGACTAGGGAGTGGAGACCCTATATCTAAAATAACTTTAACTAGGGAGTGGAGACCCTATGTTGGAAAAGCAACTAGAGAGTGGAGACCCTATGTCTAAAATAAATTAAACGACGGAGTGGAGACCCTATGTTTGAAAAGTGTGATGACCCGGCCAGTCGTCTTAAACTCCTCAATCCCCTATTAATTACTTTTCTTGTATTTATTTCTGCTATTTTGATTTGTCGGGCCGTTCGATTTTGAGTTTCAGAGAGTTCTGGGACACTTAGTCCCTAAATGAGAACTTAAGTGTTGGAAAGTTGAATGTAGTCGGAACAGTGTGAAGATGGCCTCGGAATGGAATTTCGATGATTCTGTTAGCTTCGTGGGGTGATTTCAGGGTTAGGAGCGTGTTCGGATTGTGTTTTGGAGGTCCATAGCTAATGTAGCCTTGAAATGCTGAAAGGTCGAATGTTGAAGTTTCCGGTTCGATAGTGAGATTTTGATCCGAGGTTTGGAATAGAATTATGATAGTTGGAGTAGGTCCGTAGTGTTGAATGTGACGTGTGTGCAAAATTTTCGGTCATTCTGACGTGGTTGGTAGACTTTTTGATCGAAAGCGTATTTTTAGAGTTTTTTTATTTTTAGGCTTGAATCCATGGTTGATTCTTCGTTTCAATGTTGTTTTAGGTATTTTAAGGATTGGTATAAGTTTGGACAGTGGTATTAGACTTGTTGGTGCCTTTGGTTGAGGTCCCGGGAGCCTCGGGATGATTTCGGATGATTGACGGGAGGATTTGGAAGTGCTTTGAAGCAGCCGAAGCTGCTGATATCTGTCATAACCGTAGCTGTGGTTGGGTCCCGCAGGTGTGGAGCCGCAGAAGCGGCATTTGGCATCACAGAAGCGAAAATGGGGAGGTTCAGCAGGAGCCACATAAGTGGTAGAATTTCCGCAAGAGCGTTACCGCATCTGCGGATGGGGAGTCGCAGGAGCGGAATCAGGCTAAGTTAGTGATTGTTGCAGATGTGACCATTGGTCCGCAAAAGAGGGATCGCAGATGCGGTCCCAGGGCCACAGATGCGGAAATCACTGGGCAAAAACATATAAATACTTGCCTTCGCAAAATTTAGCCATTTTTCACCTCTTTTCAAAAGGGAAGAAGCTTGGGGAGCACTTTTCAAGAGGGATTTTCAGAGTTCATTAGGGTAAGGTCGTTGTCCCTAAACTCGTTATTGGAATGATTTTTATCAATTTAAGCATGAATAAATAAGGAAAATCAATGGTAAATTGGGGGTTAGGGCTTGACTAATTAGAGACCTTTGAGTGATGATTTGAGCGACCCTTTGAGGTCCCATTTTGGTACTTTTGGTATGATTGAACTCGTGAGAGTGTGAGAATTTTGGAAGTGTAAATTTTACCTGATTCCGAGACGTGGTCTTGAGGGGCGTTTTTGTCATTTTTCCTAATTTCGCGTATTAGCTTAGAATTCTTTATAGAATCAGTTACTTGAAGTGTTATTTACATTATGCAATTGAATTGAATAGATTTGGTCCATTTGGAGTCGAGTACTCGTGGCAAGAGCGTCGTTTCAAATTGATTTGAGCTGGTTCGAGGTAAGTGGCTTGCCTAACCTTGTGTGGGGGACCTTCCCCTTAGGATTTGGTATATTTGATAATTGAAATTCCTTGTACGTGAGGTGACGAGTGCGTACTTGAGTTAATGATTGGAAATCCGGTTTTTCTTTAAGAAATTTTAATTGTGTTCCTTTTTCATGTCTTATAATATTTGCAATTTAAGCCTGTTGTTAGCCTAGAAAAGCATGTTTAACTGACTTAATTGCTTACTTGCTTAAACTGTCTTAATTGTATTATGTGAAGCATATTTAGGTTAGAATTACCTGTTTACTTGGTTTGGAATTGAGCTTTGATAAGTATTCCTTATGTTGTTGCTGCGTGTTTTACTTTGGGACTACGGGACGGCATCCCGGGAGATCCCTTGCAAGTATTTATGATTTGAACCAAGGTACGGGATACCGAGAGATCCCTAGCACGTATATTGAGGATACCAAGAGATCCCTAGTATATATTGAGGATGCCGGGAGATCCTCGGGATACCAAGAGATCCTTGGCACGTATATTGAGGATACCAAGAGATCCTCGGGATACCAAGAGATCCCTAACATATATTGAGGATACGAAGAGATCCTCGGGATACCGAGAGATCCCTAGCATATATTGAGGATACCAAGAGATCCTTGAGATACCAAGAGATCCCTGGCATATATTGAGGGTACTAAGAGATCCTCGGGATACTGAGAGATCCCCGATTATTTTCTTGTGACTATTTTTGCCTCTGTTTCAGTTATTGAATTCCTTGTCTTCCTGTATTAAATTCTTATTTTTAGCTTTTAACTGTTCTGCTTATCTTATACTGTCATACCTTATATTTTTATTTCATCTCAGTAGGGCCTTGAACTTCCTCGTCACTACCCGACCGAAGTTAGGCTTGACACTTACTGAGAACCGCTGTGGTGTACTCATGCCATTTCTGTGCATGTTTTTCATGTGCAGATCCAGGTTTTGCGACTCAGTCCTATCACCCTTGAGGGGAGGCAACTGCTCCAAAGTCTTCGAGGTATGTCTACTGCGTCCGCAGATCGAGAAGTCCCTTTCCATTCTATCTTGTAGTGATAGCCCTTCTATTTTTTCTATTGATGTAGACATTCCGGAGTTAGAGCATTTTATTATATTCGTAGCTTGTGATTCATGGGTTCCCGGGTTTTAGGAAAATGTATTAGTTTTTGAGAATTAATATTGTGTATGCCGAGCGGCACTTTTAAACGTTGTTTTATTACACCATTTCATTAGGCTAACCTAGTCATAGAGAGACTAGGTGCCGTCACGATAGTTCACGGAGGACGAACTGGGGTCGTGACAAAAAGTGACCAGGAACTGGAGACCCTATGTCTAAAACAACTTCAACTAGGGAGTGGAGACCATATGCTGGAAAAGCAAACTAGGGAGTAGATACCCTATGTCTAAAATAAATTCAACTAGGGAGTGGAGACCCTATGTTGGAAAAGTGACTAGATAGTGGAGACCCTATGTCTAAAATAAATTCAACTAGGGAGTGGAGACCCTATGTTAGAAAAGCAGACTAGGGAGTGGAGACCCTATGTCTGAAACAAAATCAACTACAGAGTGGAGACCCTATGTTGGAAAAACCTAGCTAGAGATTGGGGACCTTAGGCTACCATGATTTTGAATTTTTCTTCTCTTTTTCTTCTTCTTCTTCTTTTTTTTTAATTATTTCTCTCATGTAATGAGTGAATGCGGGAAAGAATTTTGGAAGGGACTTCCCTTTTTTTGGATTGCTGCTGCAAAGTTGTTTCTAGCCCTTGCGCAGTATCTTTTTTATGTTGCACCTGCTTCTTGAAAGGTTGCTTTGAATTACACCTCTTTCCTCTTTTTCAAAAAAAGAACAATTTGTCAGTTTGAAATGGTGGTTGGTTTTGTGACCTTGATTGTTTCAATCATTTGATCTCAGCTCGGCTTCTTTGATGAAGATCTCGACTGCAACAGCTTTATCCCTGAGGACCAATTTCATTTCTGATCTTGGAGAACCTCTAGCTTTTCCAGACTTTGCCATGATGGTTGGTCACGTGGAACTCAACCTTTTCGACTTTATTTCGCCTTTGTAGGACTTTCACTTCTAACTTGTTATTTTTATTTTTTTTTTATTTTTTTTTTCTTTTTAACCATTCGGAGCATTGGTGAACTTTTTGGCTCCTCAAACTTACTGCAATGGCTAGTTGTGTGGGACATAACCTTTTCCAACTTTATTTTGACTTTGTGGGCATTTGACTTTGTTTTCCTTTCTTTTTAGGAGTTTCTTTTTATTTCAAAGCATCGACCATCATGGCCAGTCGAGGTCGACTCGATGCACCTGCCGAGGCTGGGTATCTTCTTGAATATTGGCTCGTTTCAAACAAAAGCCGAGTAAATCAACATTTCCATCCTTTCTTTGTCTTTGTTTTGGAATAGAGTTAGACTGAAAGGGATTCAAAGAAAAACAAACAATGAAATGGACAATTAATTTAGACGAGAGGTATCCCTTTCGGGGAGAAGAAAGAAGGACTTATCTAGAGTTCATGCAGACTTCAATGAACATGACATTCCTTTTGGATTGGATGTCTGATCTGTGCAAACTGTCCGACTCTCAGAAATTCATCACAACTTTTGCCTCAAAATCGAGAAACCTTGCCAAGACTCTGTCAATGCCGTTGGATGTAAGGATCTTCTTTTCGATCAGGGGTGCCCTTTGCGGGTTTTCACTAGCTGACCACTCTTATTTCTCTTCTCACCATCGCCTTATAGTGCTCTTTGCGAATTTTCACTAAAAAGACTCTCTCATTTCTAGTTTCTCTACTTACTATCGCCTCACGGTGCCCGTGTGGGTTTTCACCAATAAGACACTCATTTCATTTCTCTCATTTTGTTGTACCAGATCGAAGTAACTGTATCCTCCAATTTTGAACTTCTTTTACCGATTGATCGGAAGGACTTGAACATAATTTCAGGTAAAAAGAATTTGTATTGAATTACAACATTGGAACCTTTTAGGCGAAACCATCGGCGAACAATTATAACATCTGCCCTAATTTCACTTTTTAGGGGGGATTTGGATTTTTTTTTGGTGTGACCGAACCTCATGGAGGCTGCCTACATATCCTTTTGGAATCAAGTCAACGTAGTTCAGGGAATTTTTTTTTTTAATATTATTTTTTTTTGTTTTGTTTTGTCTTTCTTTTTCCTTTCCTTTTTCCACTTCTCTTTTCTTCTTTTTTCATTTCATTATTTTTTCATTTTTTTTGTCTTTCTTCACCTTTATTGTATCTTTCTTTTTCTTCTCCCTTTTTTTCAATTTTCATCTCATTATTTTTTTGAATTTTTTTTTCAATAACACTTTCAGATTCCAAAGAGGGTAATTAAAGAAAAGTAACCGGCTCAAATGGTTTACAAAAGGGTTAATGGTATTTGGGTAGCGAGAATGAAAGCCTTCATCATCCCAACTGTATGGTGGATCAAACATATACATTTTGGTTGCAGTTGTGTTGATAGTTGTTTCAGGGACATTTCCTTCAATGCATCCCAAGAACAATGCACTCTTTTTGTGACGACTCGGCCAGTCGTTTCATGAGTTACCACTCTGTTTCCTCCATTTCTGCTTCTTACTACTTTGTCTATCGGTTCTATGAGTGATCGGGTTGGTTGGCTCAAGTTCGGAAAGGTTTGAGACACTTAGTCTCTTTTGAGGAAGCTTATGTTGGAAAAGTCAACCGGATGTTGACTTATGTGTTAGAGGGCTCTGATGTGAGTTTCGATGGTTTGGATAGCTTCGGGCGGTGATTTGGGACTTAGGAGCGTAATCGGAATGAGTTTTGGAGGTTCGAAGTAGATCTAGGCTTCAATTGGCAAAGTTGAGATTTTGGCAATTTTTGGTTGGTAGGCGAGATTTTGATATAGGGATCGAAAATTCCGAGAGTCGCAGTAGTTATGTTGTGTCATTTGGGATGTGTGTGCAAAATTTTAGGTCATTCGGACGTGTTTTGGTTGGGTTTTTGATCCAAAGAGGAATTCGGAAGATTTTGGAAACTTAGGCTTGAATCTGATGTGTTTTGGTTGGGTTTTTGATCCAAAGAGGAATTCGGAAGATTTTGGAAACTTAGGCTTGAATCTGATGTGTTTTGGTTGATTTAGTGTTGTCTAAGATGTTTTGAAGATTGGTAATAGTTTGAATAAGGTTATTGGATATGTTTGTGCTTTTGTTTGAGGTTCCGGGGGCCTCGGGGTGATTTCGGATGGTTGACGGAAAAGTTTGAGATTTTGTAAAGTTGCAGATTTTTCTGCTTCTGGTATTTCTGCAACTATGGATTGAGACCGCAGGTGCGATGTCGCATATGCGGAAGAGGGGGTCGGAGAAGCGGGAGCTGGCGAGGTTGGAAGTTACCGCAGAAGCGGTTGTGGGACCGCATCTACGAATGCGTAGGTGCGAATATTTCATCGAAGATGCGGAGTTGGGCATTTTAAGTGATTTCCGCATAAGCGGTTCAAGGACCACAAATGTGGTACCGCAGAAGCGGTAAATTGTCCACAAATGCGAAAATGCCTGGGCTAGAAGGTATAAATTGTGTACTTTGCGGTTTTTGAGCTATTTCACTATTTTTGAGTCGGATTTAGAGCTCTTTGGACGATTTTGAAGAGGAAATTAAAGGGAACTTCATTGAGGTAAGAATTTTGGACCTAAAACTCATTCCTATGGTATTATTTCACGGATTGGGCTTGTAATTTATGGAATTTAAGGATCACAGTTTAGGGAAACTAGGGCTCGGTATTAGAGACCTAGACTTGAGGATTTGAGTGACCTATTGTTGTCGGGTTTTGGTACTTTGATATGTATGAACTCGTGGGGAGATGAGGAATCTATTGATGTGAATTTTATCGAATTTTGAGACGTGGGCTCGGGGGTCAGGTTTTGGTAATTTCGGGATTTGTGTTGTAAATTGATTATCTTTATTTGGGCTTCAATCCCTTAGCATATTTTGATGTCGTGATTCTATTTTTTGATAGATTCGACGCGAGTGGAGGCTGATTCGAGGGGCAAAGGCGTCGCGGGCTAGAGATTTGGCCGGATTGAGGTTAGTAATGATTGTAAATGATGTTCTGAGGGTATGAAACCCCAGATTTGCACATCATTGCGCTATATTGATGTGACGCACATGCTAGATGACAAACGTGGGGTCGTGCACTGTGGGGGATTGTGACTTAGTCTATCCCGAATGACTATTTTGCCGCGTATTTGACTTAGTCTATCTCACTTGTTTGACTTTATACATGAACTCAGCCATGTTATATTTCTCTGTTTTCGTACTCAACCATGTTTACTCTGTTTTTAACACTTAAATTATCTTTTAAATGATATTTTGGGCTAAGAATTATGTTTTACTATTGCCCGAGTGGCTTGTGAGGATTTTGACTGAGTTAGGCCGAGGGCCTATGTTGTGAGGAAACATTTGATATTGATTATGAGGCCGAGGGCCTGAGATATGTACGCCACGAGGTGGCTTGTTGATATGAGGCCGAGGGCCTAGTGATGATGCCACGAGATGGCTTGATATTGTGCTTGGGCCGTAAGGAGTCCCTCCAGGAGTTTGCACACCCCCAGTGAGCGGGGCTATCCATTGTGATGTGAGATATAGCCCAAGGGGCTGGTATTGTTCTGAGATATAGCCCGAGGGGCTGGTATTGTTCTAAGATATTGCCTGAGGGGTGGATTTGTTGATAATGTGCCCGAGGGGCGAACCTTTATGTGTTTATTTTCCTTAATTACCTGTCATTTACCTGCTTAAATTGTTGAAAAAGTTTTTCGTGAAGTTTAATTCAAGTTAAATGACTTTCACATATCTTTCACTTGTTTTACTGCTTCATTATAGTTTGCAAATGTGCTTTACGTTATTTCCTGCTTTCAGTCCTTATTTATGATTATTACTCACTGAGTTGGAGTACTTACTTTACTATCTGCACCCCGTGTGCAGATTCAGGCACATCTGGTCCCGCTCTCGAGTGCTAATCTTTCTAGCTCAGGCGGATCCGAGGAGTCTCTAGGTAGCTGTCGGCGTTCGCAGCCCGGAGCTTCTTCCCTATCTTATTCTCCATGTTCTTAGTTACTGTATTAAAATATGTAGATTTCTCTGAGTATTTCGGATTGTTTAGATGCTCCGGACTAGTGACACCCCGGTATCGGGCTGTATTGGGTTGTATTCGGCAAATTATACTATTGTACTATTGACTAATTAAATATTGGGTCATTTATCATGTTTTAGACTTAATTCTCATTGTTAACTACTTAAAACTGAAATGGGAAGTGTCGGTTGGCCTTGTCTTCATGAGAGGCGCCATCACGACCGGGTCCGGGTTTAGGGTCATGACAAGTTGGTATCAGAGCCTAGGTTACATAGGTCTCACAAGTCATGAGCAGGTTTAGTAGAGTCTCACGGATCGATACGGAGACATCTGTATTTATCCTCGAGTGGCTGCAGAACCTTTAGGAAAAACTTCATATTCTTGAAATTTTGTCGTACGACTTTATTGATCTGAGTACTAAACTTTTGTTGTTATAATCACTCGCAGATGGTGAGGACACGCGTTACCAGCCTGGATGGACGACCATCAGTACCACGAGTTGTGGCTACTACAGGTCGAGGACGCGATCGTGGTCGCGGTAGGGGCAGAGATGTGGCCCGCACAGCAGTTAGGGCAGCACCTGCAGATCTACCAGCCGCCCCAGATCAGGATCAGGTCCCAGTTGTGGACAATCCAGCAGCACAAGCTTAGGCACCAGCTGTGCCCATTGTTGTTGCGCCCCCTTTTTCCCTCTTCGCATAAGAAAATCGAGTTTATGACATTTTTGGGGTAGGACAACTCATTTTTTTTGGGAACTAGGATTGTATTTGAAGAGTCGCCACCTAATGATTTAAGGTGCATTAGGACACCTATAGGATTCATTTCTAAGTTTGTTTGATAACTAGAGATAGGGTAAGGGATTGAAATTATCCTAAGGGGAAGGTGTTAGGCACCCCTCAGGATCCACTAGTGTGGTTCTCGGCTAGATAGGTTTTGTGAATTTCGTACAATTAGCTGATGGACGAATATAGGCTCAAATAGTAGGGGATTTAAGTTTTAACACATAAGAGTTTTGAAAAAAAAACAATTATTAAAAGGCAAATTTTTGAAAAAGAGTTACAGTTCTACAAATACTTGAGAATATGAAAGGAGGGGGGTCCTAGGTTTACTTACAATATGGATAATATCAATGTGATACCCGGTATGACACTCCTTAGAAGAGGGGATACATGTGGTATTTGCGCACCGGTCATCATATCCATATCTACCTTTCCCACCCTGTTAAGGTATTAAAGTGCCGAATTCTCTCGACCTCTATTGCATGCTATTACCCGTCCCATTCATATTAGCCCCGGAGGGATTTAGGACTACTATTATTATAAGAGGGAGGATTTTAGGCTGACTCTTGTTTTTTAAAGGTAAAAAGACTAAGGTGATATACAAAACACGTAGAACTGCATATTACATGAAACATATAAACAACTAAGAGGATCATATATACCTCCTCAAATAAAGCACATAAATAGCATGACGTAAAAACATTTAGGGTCAGAATTTAAAGGTACAAAGGCAGGGTTGCTTTAATTGTTGAAGCAAACCATATTTATTACATAACTCAGATAAGAAGTCTGAATCAAGCCTGCTTGCTAGTTGTAGCAGTTGCTATTTAAACAAAGGCAAATCTAGTTTTATTAAGCCATTACCTAAGGCTTGCCTAAGTGTATATTGGTGATGTCCTATAAGCATGATATCTATCACTGATTAAGAATGCAACAGAGCAGTGGTTAATTTAAACAGGCGATTTGGATCCTATAGGCATGCTTTCTAGACCGTATTAATAAAAGGAGTAGGCTTTTTTAAACTGATTCAGAACAATACGAGTCAAACTGATTTTTAATTAAACTAGTTTTAGATCATATAGACATTATCTCTATTATAGCTGATTTCAATTCCTATAGGCATGGAATCTAAGTGTTAACGACTGATTTTGATCCTATAAGCATGGTATCTAACTGAACATGCAGTGAAGTAGGCAGGATTTTATTTGATTAAAGCGAAATTCCTATAGGCATGATTTCTATTAAAATACTAATTTTAATCCTATAGACATGATCTCTATTTGTGTGAAAGTAAAGCATGCAGAACTTGAATTAAAACAAAACATATCCTATAGGCATGTTCCCTATTTGTGTGAAAGTAATGCATACAGAACTTGAATTAAAACAGAACAGATCCTATAGGCATCTTCTCTACCTTTTTAATAGCCAAAACATGCATAATTACCCTATCCCTTTTTACTAGCCAACCCCAGTATTTGTTACAAATTATTACAGACCAAAAGACTAAATTGTATCAGAAAAAATATAAAAATAAGAAGTTACAACCATAGGAAGCCTGATTCTGACTTCCTCTCTGAGTTATGGAATAAAATACCTCAAATGCTAATGTTGCTCAAAACCTTTCTCAGACATGGGTGTGTCAAAGTTCCCTAAGGGTCTCAAGGGAGCCGGGGCAGTGCATACACCGGGTTGCATAACAAGATATAGATGAGTGCAGTGTGGAAGGGACAGCCCTTATGTGTCCAAGTTCAAAGGGAGCTCAAAGGTCCAAAGGCAAGGCTCACACAAGAGGGGCAGAACCTAGGTTCTAAGAATATAGTGGAAGTGTAGAACACAGAGATATATTTAAAACTGGATTGAGAATAGTAAGTGGTAAGGCTGATTTGAAAACAGTAGTAATAAAGCTCAAACTACACAGAATTAGTAGTTACACAAAGGGGTTAGGGGTTTTGGGATTACATTGCACGAAGCTTATGACCCCAGAAAGGGTCAGGTTTGTTCATGTACAGCAATAGATGATGCTGGCATGCCCACAAACCAGCCAGAGAACACAAACATATAGGGGGGATATGGGGGTTTGGGATTCATAAGTCAGAAAATCGTATAACAAATGACTGACAAAGAACATACATAAATTAAAACATTAATTTGGAAGGGGAGGGAGCAGATTACAGCATGCTTAGTAATGTAACTTGATTGCATAAACATAAGTAGAAGCAGTCAAGAGTGAAGGAAACTGAAACAGCTAAAGAAACATGTTGTTATTGATGCTTGAAGATTAACTAGGACATACCAGTAGAGGAACAAAGTGCAGAAAGGAAAAGTAGGCAAAAATTTCATAGTCTAGCCTTGGCTTTCAGCCGGCTAGTCAAAGTAGTAGCACAAGTAGTAGTAGAGAAAAGAGAAAAAGTCTTGAGTGTAAGTATGTTTTCTTGAACTCAAATTGTTCGTGTCCTTGAAAGAATTGGGGTGCAGGGGTATTTATAGTCTTTGAAAACGAGTGAAGGACAGGTAGTAAGTAAAGTCTTAACACAAACATAGAAACAATCGCAAGTCAGAATCAATTACCACAAGTGATTCCCTTTATTTACGGAATCACTGTTTAACGGGTAGCAGCATGTCTACTTTAGGAAAGAAAATCAGTTTGGGGACATATTGATTATTGCCATAAAAAGGGAAATAAAAGCATGAAACAAACAATCAAGTCTAAGCACAAAATATGCTTATTTTGGGAAAGGATTCGGTAAGGTAAAACATTACAGTAAATGAAAGGAATCAATTAACTTTAAACAGATGAGTAGAAATTAGGGCTCGTACGAAAACTTTTTACGATCAGTCTCAATATTGAGGGAATTAGAATCAATCAAGAAAGAAATATGATTGTTACGCCCCGCAATATTACGTCAATATTACGTTCCGCAGTATTATATTACGACGATGTTATGCTCTGTAGTAATATGTTACAATGGTGTTACCCTATGTAGTAATATATTACGATTGATGTTACGTCCAGCAGTAATAAGCTACGACAGTGTTGTACCCGACAGTATTACAGTACGGTGATATTAGGCTTCGCAGTAATAAGTTACGACAATGTTGCACCCTGTAATATTACATTACGGTGATGTTACGCTTCACAGTAATAAGTTACGACGATGTTGCACCCTGCAGTATTTTACGTTGAATTTATCGTAAGGTAATTGACATCAATCCAAGGAAAAGATTATTTGGAGATTATACGGATTATTCTATTTCACAAGTGATTAGTAAATTCATGAAGGTGAAAGGGGGACCAAGTCAAAGAAAACGAATTTTGTCAAAGTTTGGGCATTTTGGGATAAAATACGGCCCGAGCTAAAATACCCAGTATTTATGGACTAGTGCCATACAAGGTACTACATGGCCATGATAGAAAGATGTATAAGGTATGTGAAAAGTGAGTAATATTTTAAGTAAGTGTGAATAATTCTTAATTAAGCGGGTAATTGATAATTTTCAAAAACTTTCGGATAAGCCTAAAAGGCTTTAACGTGGCAGCCAACTTATACTATTTTGATGACTCTTAAATTCATATTTGTAGGTGTCAACGTCTAAAAAAATGAGTCCTTTTCAGTTGGATGACTTCACTATTTTCACTCAAAATTTGAGGTTATCTTGAAATAAAGTTTTGATCTATATCTGATTTTTGCACTTGTATTGAGATTCTTGATTAAGAATTCAAGATTACACCAAAAATGGGGTTCGAGAAAAATAATAAAGCAAGTTCATCCTCTCATGTTTTACAAATCCCAAGACAAGATACACATCTTTTAGTTAAAAAAATTAACTCCTATCTTCACCATCCAAAAACTTTTGCTAATATATTTACAGCTATAGTTGGAGTAGGAGTTCTTGGCCTTCCATATACTTATAAAATAACATGATTGATAATGGGTGCTATTATGCTATTTTCAGTAGCGTTTTAAACTTACCATTGTATGATGCTTTAGACTATTTCACAAAGATGGTAGAATGGGGAGTTGCTCCAAATGCTTAGTTTTAGTTCTCTGACGTGTGAGGATGAAACATGAAATGTTTTGTCACAATTACAGATTCTTCCCTAATCCAGGTATGTTAAGGTTATCCCTTCTTTCTTTTAGGCATGATCTATACGACACAAGCGAAACGAGCAAATTTACAAATTTCATGAGTGACTCTATTCATAGAAGTATTAAAGATCTCTATGTACTTGAATTTTCATGTGTCATAATATTTTATCATCTGTTCATGGGTCTCAGAAAAATGTGAAAGTTGAAAAGAGTTTACTTTATGATATTACTCAAAGGCAAAATGGTCTTATAAGATCCCGAAAGATTTTATTAACGTACTTTTCATGCATTGCATTCATGTGCATTGACCTATGACCAGATGGCGTTATATACGTGTATATATATAAATATATGTATATGGGATATAGGAAAAGGTTACGGCATTATATACGCACCACCACCTGATCAGTTGGTATATGATGATGATGTTGCCCACAGTGGCTGAAATATGATTTAAACGGCGTTATATACGCGTATATATGTATGTATTCAAACGGCATTATATACGCGTATATATGTATGTATATATATGTATATGGGATATGGAAATGGGAAAGGTTATGGCGTTATACACGTACCACCACCTGATCAGCTGGTATACGATGATGATTTTGCCCGTAGTGGCCGATATGATATGATGGGATGCCCTCAGAGGCTGATGATATTATGAAACATGTACCTATGCACGACATGACATTCATACGCATACGCATGACGTTAAAAGTAATTTATGATTTACAAAGTTATTCAGACTTACAGGTTGAGTCATGTACTCTATATGTCTTCCATGTCTCTTATCTATTTATTTATGTGTCTTACATACTCAGTACATTATTCGTACCGACGTCCCTTTTTGCCTGGGACGCTGTGTTTCATGCCCGCATGTCCCGATAGACAGGTCGAGAGCCCTCCATGTAGGCTATCAACTCAGCGGAAAATGTTGGTGCGCTCCATTTGCTTCGGAGTTGCTTGTTTGGTTAGTATGGGTTAGATGTATATTGTTTGGTATGGCGGGACTCTATCTCGACCTTTATGATATTTTGGTATTCTTAGAGGCTTGTAGACATATGTCGTGTACATGAAAGATTGTACGGCCTTATCGGCCTATGTTTTGAGTTTATAAATGATTATGTTGGCATATTAGGCCCGTATGTCACATGTATATGATGATGTAATAAGAAAGATGTGTTACGTTGGTATTCGGTTGAGTAAGGTACCGGATGCCCATCGCAGCCCATCGGTTTGGGTCGTGACAATGGTTCCGCACTTCGTCATATAAATAGAATGAACAACAATGTCAGACATGCAAGGCCAAACATATTGTCAAGGAAACAACATACAATAGTAGCAGAAATAAGCATAGGATTCAGTAGTGAACAAAGTCAAGTATTCAGGGTTCACATGTATTAGCCAAAGCGAAGAAGAGAGTCAAGAACAAGTAAAGGTCTCACAGTAACAAGTGAGGAAACCTTTTGAGAAATTAGTGTTTCAACAATAGTCGAGTTAAAAATATAGTAAAAGTCAAAATCAGATAAGTCACATAAAGAAAAGAGAGTCTGTAACAAGGATCTTTTAATCGAGTCAAGTATACATTCAAACAAGCAGTTTCAGACCAAAAGACCTAGGGTTTTCCACAATAATCGGGTTTAAAAGATAGTAAAACTCAGAATCAAATAAGTCAAACAAGAACGAAGAACTTAATCGAACTAGTACACAATTAAATAAAAAAATTCAGAACTCGGATAAGACTAAAAGGAACTAGGGTTTTAAACATGCTGACTCAAGTAGAAGGAAAGCATAAACATGTAACATAGCAAAATCATGAAACAACACCAAAATCAGGGAAGAGATCTTTAAAAGAGAGGTTAAGAGAAACCCTAATCGGAAAATGAAGAGTCATTTTGAAAGAAAGTTTGAAGAACCTTCGAGAAAACACTTAAAAAATTCATAGTAAGTATAGATCTAAGGTAGATCTGAAAGAAAATTGAAAGACCTTAAAAGTTAGGGTTTCGGAAAATCCAGAAAAGGTGAGAAAGACCTTGAAAGTTACTGATCTGACCAGAAAAGTTAAGGACAAGCCTTAAAATGGCCGGAGAAAGGCCATGAACAGAAGTCGAGCGAGGACTGGACCAGATCCCTTCGAGGTCTGACCATGAAACCATAGAAACAAACACTCAAGAGCTATAAGAGGCTGATACACATCTCAAATGACCATGAGCGGCCATGGATTAGGCAGGGGTTGAGGTAGATTAGGGTGGGATTAGATGGCGGCGGCTAGGGTTCATGAGGGATTTCAGAGAGCTTTGAGAGAGAAGGGGGATTCAAGGGCGGTGTTTGGTGAAGAATGAGGTAGGGTAAGGGGTCGTTTAAGGTTAAAAATGGTAAGGGGGAACGGTGGTCGTTGATCTAAATGATCAAGGGCCTAGATTTAAAAGGGTAGGTGGGGAATCCGGGTTTAGGTTGCTTTAATTGGGTTGGGGTCGGGTTTAATTGAAATTGGGCCGGAAAACGGGGTCCGATTTAAGGTTTAATTTAGGCTAGAATTTAAATACCAATGGGCTATTATTTAAATAGCCAATTTTCTCGTTTTTAAATTATAAAAAATAGTAGATAAATTTCCAGAAATAAATTGAAAGCACTAAAATTATTTATAAGATATAATTAAATATTTTAAAAATACAAGGCTTAATTTTATGAATATAAAACACAATTGAATCTTAAATGGGCCAATATTGCAATTATATGCAATTTAGCGTAAAAATACTAAATGGATTTGTAAAAATATGAAAAAATTATCTTAGCTATATTTTAGCATAAATACAAAAGTCCAATAAATGAATTAACAAAACAATAATTTATGGTTTTTTGTGAATAAAAAAGGGAAATAAATTGATTTAAAAACCTTTAGAAATTATTGAAAAAAAATAAAACACTTGGATATGCTTACATATGCATATATATTATATTTTGAAGGTATTTTACATATTGAAAATATATAGGAAAAAATTGGGTATTACCAATTGTGATTCTGGGTCTTTAGGAGGCCTTGGCTTAGGTTTTATCAGTTTGCACTAACCTAGCTCAGGCGGTTTCAGTCACTACAGCTGCAGCTACTTCTCAGGTCGGGGGAGGTAATCAGACTCCGCCACTCACACTACTGAGCAGGTCGTGCAGGGACTTCAGACGTCGGGGGCACATCCAGCCCAGCCGGTAGCAGCTGCTCAGGACTATGTAGTTCCTGGCATGACAAAGGACGATCAACGTAGGTTGGAGAGGTTTGGTAGACTTCATCCTCCGACCTTCAGTGTTGCAGAGGGCGAGGATGCCTAGGGTTTCTTGGATAAGTGTCAGAGGATGCTTCGTACAGCAGGTATTCTAGAGACCAGCGGGGTCGCTTTCATTACTTATCAATTTTAGGGAGTTGCCTTCACTTGGTGAGAGGCTTTTTAGAGGTGTAGGCCAGTTGGTACACCACCCCTTACCTGGCAGCAGTTCTCCATTCTCTTTCTGGAGAAATATGTGCCATAGTCTCACAAAGAGGAGTCGCATAGTGAGTTTGAGTGTTTACGTTAGGGAGAGATGACTGTGATGCAATATGAGATAAGGTTCTCCGAATTAGCTCGTCATGCTATTTGGTTGGTTCCGACAGATAGAGAGAGGATTAGGAGGTTTGTTGATGGCCTCACTTATTAGCTTCGTATTCTCATGACCAGAGAAAGGGTGACTGGTGCTATGTTCGAGGAGGTTGTGGATATTGCCCATGAGATTGAATATGTTCGTTGCCAGGAGCGAGAGGAGCAGGAGGCCAAGAGGCCTCGAGGATTTGGTGGCTATAGTGGTGCTCCTTCGAGAGGTCAGTTTCAGCACGGCAGAGGTCGTCCATTCAGGCATGCTCATCTAGCTCGCCCAGGTTATCGTGGGGCATCATCGGGTCATGTTTCTCACAGTTCTCATCAGGTCTAGTCATCACTTAGTGCCCTTCTAGCTCAGAGTTTGTCCCATGCTCCATCAGTTCAGGGCTCTTCTATGCAAGGTGCATCTGCTAGTCACTCCGGTGTGAGGGGTTCCCTTCAGTCCCCTTCTCCAGCACCTGGGAGTTGTTATGAGTGTGGCGAGATAGGTCATATGTGGAGGCAGTGCCCTCATCGTCTTACGAGTTCATCTCAGCAGAGGGGTCAGTCATCGGCTTCAGCGCTAGTTACTTCACCACCACCCGTCCAGCTAGCTAGGGGTGGAGGTCAGTCAGCTAGGGGTCGCCCTAGAGGGGGAGGTCGATCAGGTGGCAGTCAGGCCTGTTTCTATGCACTTCTAGGCAGACCCGATGCTATTGCTTCAGATGTTGTCATTACAAGTATTGTTTTAGTCTGCCACAGAGATGCCTCTATTTTATTTCATCTTGGTTCAACCTTTTCTTATGTGTCATCATACTTTGCTCATGATTTAGGTGCGTCCCGTGAGTTTCTTACTTTACCTGTTCATGTATCTACCCCGGTGGGTGATACTGTTGTTGTAGACCGTGTGTACCGATCGTGTGTGGTGACTATTGGGGGTTTGCAGACCCATGAGGATCTTTTATTATTATGTATGGTGGATTTCGATGTCATTTTGGGCATGGATTGGCTATCTTCGTGTCATGTTATTCTGGACTGTCATACTAAGACAGGATCATTGGCTATACCGGGTGTGCCACGGATTGAGTGGTGAGGTGTGACTGATTATGTTCCTAGTAGAGTGATCTCATTCTTGAAATCCCAGCGTATGGTTGGGAAGCATTGTCTTTCGTATCTAGCCTTTGTGAGTGATGTCGGTGGTGAGACTCCTAGTATTGATTCTGTTCCAATTATGAGGGATTTTCCCGATGTGTTTCCTGTAGACCTGCCAGGATATTGATTTTGGTATTGACCTGGTGCCGGGCACTTAGCCCATTTCTATTCCGCCGTATCGTATGGCACCAGCGGAGTTGAAGGAATTAAAGGAGCAGCTTTAGGAACTCATTGAAAAAAGGGTTCAATCGGCCTAGTGTGTCACCTTAGGGTGCACCGGTTCTATTTGTGAAGAAAAAGGATGGGACTATGAGGATGTGCATTGATTATAGGCAATAGAACAAGGTAACAGTCAAGAACAAGTATCCTTTGCCTCGCATTGATGATTTATTCGACTAGCTTCAGGGAGCAAGAGTGTTCTCCAAGATTGATCTCCATTTAGGTTATCACCAACTGAAGACCAGGGACTCGGATATTCTTAAGATGGCTTTCATAACCCGTTATGGTCATTATGAGTTCTTGGTGATGTTTTTTGGGCTGACCAATGCCTCAGTAGCGTTCATGCATCTGATGAAGATAGAGGCGGCTTAGAGTTGGACCAGACTATCCTCAGCCATAGAGATTCGCAGCTTTCTTGGTTTGGCAGGCTATTATCGTCGGTTTGTTCAGGGATTCTCATTTATCGCATCGCCCTTGACCAAGTTGACTCAGATGGGTGCTTCATTTGTATGGGCGAATGAGTGTGAGGAGAGCTTTTAGAAGCTCAAGACAGCCTTGACCACAACTCCAGTGTTGGTTCTGCCATCAGCTTCAGGTTCATATTACCGTGTATTATGATGCTTTGAGAGTTATTTTTGGTTGTATGTTGATGCAGGAGGGTAGAGTTATTGCTTATGCTTCCCGTCAGTTGAAGCCCCATGAGAAGAACTACCCCGTTCATGATTTGAAGTTGGCTGCCATAGTTCACGCGTTGATGATTTGGAGGCATTACTTGTATGTTGTGTCTTGTGAGGTGTTTACTGATCATCGTAGCCTCCAGCACCTGTTCGAGAAGAAGGATCTTTATTTGAGGCAGCGAAGGTAGTTGGAGTTGCATAAGGATTGTGACATCACTATATTTTACCATCTAGGAAAGGCCAGTGTGATAGCCGATGCTTTGAGCCGAAAGGCGGTGAGTATGGGGAGTTTGACATATATTCCAGTTGGGGAGAGACCTCTTACGGTTGATGTTCAGGCCTTGGCCAATCGGTTCGTGAGGTTAGATATTTTGGATCCCAGTCGTGTATTGGCTTGTATGGTTTCTCGATCTTCCTTATATGATCACATCAGAGAGCGCCAGTATGATGATTCGTATTTGCTTATACTGAAGGACAGAGTTTAGCACGATGATGCCAGAGATGTGACCATTGGTGATGATGGGGTTGATTCTAGAGGAGGCATATAGCTCGCGGCATTCCATTCATCCGGGTGCCGCGAAGATGTATCAAGATTTGAGGCTGCACTATCGGTAGAGGAGAACGAAGAAAGGCATTATGGGATTTGTAGCACAGTGTCTCAATTGTCAGCAGGTGAAATATGAGCATCAAAGACCGGGTGGCTTGCTTCAGCGGATGGATATTCCAGAGTGGAAGTGGGAGAGGATCACTATGGACTTTGTAGTTGGACTTCCATGGACTTTGAAGAAGTTTGATGCTATTTGGGTAATTGTGGATCGGCTGACCAAGTCCGTGCACTTCATTCCTGTGTGTACTACCTATTCTTCAGAGCGGTTGGCAGAGATCTATATCCGGGAGATTGTTCATTTGTATGGTGTCCCAGTTTCCATCATTTCAGATAGGGGCACTTAGTTTACGTTGCAGTTTTGGAGGTCTGTACAGTGAGAGTTGGGTACTCGGGTTGAGCTGAACACAACTTTTTACCCTCAGACGGACGGGCAGTCCGAGCGCACTATTTAGATATTGGAGTTTATGTTGCGTGCTTGTGCCATTGATTTTGGAGGGTCATAGGATCAGTTTCTACTGCTTGTAGAGTTTGCTTATAATGACAGCTACCAGTTGAGTATTCAGATGGCTCCATATGAGGCTTTGTACGGGAGGCGGTGTAGATCTCCAGTTGGTTGGTTCGATCCGGGTGAGGCTAGGTTATTGGGGACAGACTTGGTGCAAGATGCTTTAGAAAAGGTGAAGGTGATTTAGGAGAGGCTTCGTACTGTGTAGTCGAGGCAAAAGAGTTATACGAACAGGAAGGTTCGAGATGTGTCCTACATGGTTGGCGAGAAGGTTCTGTTAAATGTTTCGCTCAAGAAGGGTGTTATGAGATTTGGGAATAAAGGTAAATTGTGTCCTCGGTTCATTGAGCCTTTTGAGGTGCTTCGGAGGATTGGGGAGGGTGGTTCATGAGCTTTCTTTGCCACCCAGCTTATTGAGTGTGCATCCGGTATTTCATGTTTCTATGCTCCGGAAGTATATTGAGGTCCATCTCATTTTTTGGATTTCAGCATGGTTCAGTTGGATGGTGATTTGACTTATGATATAGAGCCAACCGCTATTTTGGAGTGTCAGGTTCAAAAAAGTTGAGGTCAAAGAATATAGCTTCAGTGAAGGTGCTGTGAGGTTGGCCCGTGGAGGAGGCTTCCTGGGAGACCGAGCGGGAGATGGGAAGCAGATATCCTTACCTGCTTGAGGCTTCAGGTATGTTTCTTGACTCGTTCAAGGACGAACGTTTGTTTAAGCTGGGGGGGGTGTGACGACCTGGTCAGTCATCTCATGCGTTACCACTCTATTTCCCCCATTTCTGCTTCTTACTACTTTGTCTATATGTTCTATGAGTGATCGGGTTGGTTGGCTCGAGTTCGGAAAGGTTTTGACAAGGTTTGAGACACTTACTCTCTTTTGAGAAAGCTTAAGTTGGAAAAGTCAACCGGATGTTGACTTATGTGTTAGAGGGCTCGAATGTGAATTTTGATGGTTCGAATAGCTGTGGGAGGTGATTTGGGACTTAGGAGCATGATCAGAATGAGTTTTGGAGATTTGGAGTAGATTTAGGCTTGAATTGGCGAAATTAAAATTTTGGCGATTTCTGGTTGGTAGGCAAGATTTTGATATAGGGGTTAGAATGGAATTCTGAGAGTCGCAGTAGTTCCGTTGTGTCATTTGGGATGTGTGTGCAAAATTTCAGGTCATTCGGACGTGTTTTGGTTGGGCTTTTGATCAAAAGCGAAATTCGGAAGATTTTGGAAACTTAGGCTTAAATCGGATATGTTTTGGTTGATTCAGTGTTGTTTGAGGTATTTTGAAGATTGGTACAAGTTTGAATAAGGTTATGGGATATGTTTGTGCTTTTGGTTGAGGTCCCGGGGGCCTAGGGGTGATTTCGGATGGTTGACGGAGAAGTTTGAGATTTTGTGAAGTTGTAGATTATTCTGCTTCTGCTCTTTCCGCACCTGCGGATTGGGGACTGCAGGTTCGATGTCGCATATGCGGAAAAGGGGGTCGCAGAAGCGGGAGCTGGCGAGTTTGGCAGGAACAGCAAATGTTGTTGTGGGACCGCATCTGCGAAGGCGCATGTGCGGATATTTCATCGTAGATGCGGAGTTGGGCATTTTAAGTGATTTTCGTAGAAGCAGTTCAAGGACCGCAAATGTTGTATCGTAGAAGCGGTAAATTGGCCGCAAATGCAAAAATGCCTGGGCTAGAAGGTATAAATTGTGTCCTTCGCGATTTTTGAGCTATTTCACCATTTTTGAGTCGGCTTTATAGCTCATTGGACGTTTTTTAAGAGGGAATTCAAGGATCAAAGTTTGGGGAAACTAGGGCTAGGAATTGGAGACCTAGACTTGAGGATTTGAGGGACCTATTGTTGTCGGGTTTTGGTACTTTTGATATGTATGAACTCGTGGGGAGATGAGGAATCTATTGATGTGAATTTTATCGAATTCCGAGACGTGGGCTCGGGGGTCGGGTTTTTGTAATTTCGGGATTTGTGTTGTAAATTGATTATCTTCGTTTGGGCTTCATTCCCTTAGCATATTTTGATGTCGTGATTCTGATTTTTGATAGATTCGACGCGAGTGGAGGCCGATTCGAGGGCAAAGGCGTCGAGGGCTAGAAATTTGGCCGGATTGAGGTGAGTAATGATTGTAAATGATGTTCTGAGGATATAAATCACCGGATTTGCACATCGTTGTGCTATATTGATGTGACACGCGCTAGATGACGAGCGTGGGGTCGTGCACTGTTGGGGATTGTGACTTAGTCCTTCCCGAATGACTATTTTGCTGCATATTTGCCTAAAATCTATTTGTTATCATCATTATTTGGGAGGAATGGCATATTTGGGCGGAATGCCAACTATTTGAACAATTAGGGGACATTTACTGATATTTTCTCACTGTTTTGACTTTATACTTGAACTCAGTAATGTTATATTTCACTGTTTTCGTACACAACCATGTTTACTCTGTTTTTAACAATCAAATTATCTTTTAAATGATATTTTGGGTTGATAATCATGTTTAACTAATGCCCCAGTGGCTTGTGAGGATTTTGACTGAGTAAGCCGAGGGCCTATGTTTTGAGGAAACATTTGATATTGATTATGAGGCCGAGGGCCTGAGATATGTACGCCATGAGGTGGCTTGTATATATGAGGCCGATGGCCTAGTGATGTTGCCATGAGATGGCTTGATATTGCACTTGGATCGTAAGGGGTCCCTCTAGGAGTCTGCACATCCCCAGTGAGTGCGGGTACCCATTGTGATGTGAGATATAGCCCGAGGGGCTAGTATTATTCTGAAATATAGCCCAAGGGGTTGGTATTGTTCTGAGATATTGCCCGAGGGGCGGATTTGTTGATATTGTGCCTAAGGGGCGAACCTTTATGTGTTTATTTTCCTTAATTGCCTGTCATTTACCTGCTTAAATTGTTGAAAAAGGTTTTTGTGAAGTTTAATTCGAGTTAAATGACTTTCACATATCTTTCACTGGTTTTACTGCTTCATTATAGTCTGCAAATGTGCTTTACATGATTTCCTGCTTTCAGTCCTTATTTATGAGTATTACTCACTGAGTTGGAGTACTCACTTTACTCCCTGAACACCGTGTGCAGATTCAGGCACATCTGGTCCCGCTCCCGAGTGCTGATCTTTTCAGCTCAAGCGAATCCAAGGAGTCTCTAGGTAGCTGTCGGCGTTCGCAGCCCTGAGCTTCTTCCCTATCTTATTCTCCATGATCTTAGTTACTGTATTAAACTCTGTAGATTTCTCTGAGTATTCCGGATTGTTTAAATGCTCATGACTAGTGACACCCCGGTATCGGGCTGTGTTGGGTTGTATTCCGCAAATTATGCTATTATACTATTGACTACTTAAATATTGGGTCATTTATCATGTTTTAGACTTAATTCTCATTGTTGACTGCTTAAAACTGAAATGGGAAGTGTCAGTTGGCCTTGTCTTCACAAGAGGCGCCATCACGACCGGGTCTGGGTTTAGGGTCGTGACACTTTTGGCAGTACTCTTATCACCATGTATGGATCTTTCCAATTTGGAGCCAATTTTCCTTTAGGTTATCCCACCCTTTGTTTTATTTTCTTAAACTTATCTTCATTGCAATCTAATTTTTGATTCATTATTTCGAAGTCTGACAGCATTTTAAGATCTGGGCATGAAGTCCGCAAGCATGTCATGTTATTGAAATCTGCATTTAACAAAACTAAAAAAGAATAAGAAAAGTGACAAGATCAAGAAAATCGACATTCTTGGACATTGAAATATTAATTTCACTTGATTTTTTTCAACTTTTTGAAGATAGAAGGGTGTACATCGGAAAGTAAGACAATAAAGTAAAATATCCGGATCACACCCTGAGATAATCTGGAAGCAGAAAGGATAGCAAGACTGGCCATTAAGACTCCCGTTTGATGGGAACTTTCATGATTGGTGTTGTCCCAAGAACAGGTGAAGCTTTGAAGAATGACAAATGAACTTAGTCACGGACCAGGTCCATCTTGTGAAGCACAGTCATGATCAATCTATGCATGTGAGATGCACGTGAAGGAGATAAGTCCTACTAATCCAACAGCAATATCTCATTATCTGATCGAAAAGGTTGCATATTAGATAAGGGGATAAAGTTTCCTTATATGAAGAGAACACGATCCAGGATAAAGATAATGTTAGAGTTTGAGATCATCATGAACTCTTCTACGATAGAAGTTCAGCAATTGAGTCCCGGTAAAACTCTGATTCCTAACCTATTAAAAGAAAGTGATTGTTCTCTTTTATAGGTATTGCAGATATGCAGAAGTGAAACTAAATTGAGAGCAAAAAGCAAGGCAATTTTGCAAGCAATTTATGTGTGATTTGAATGTGCACTCCTGAAGCTACATGGACCAGATTGAAGAACTAGCTTCATAAAGAGTTTCTTGTGTCTATCTTTTATTATAGTTCAATTGTAGTAGGTGGATTAAAAGTTGTACCTTTCAGCTTTCATAGAAGAAAATTGTATTAGGTAGATAGAGTGTTCAAGTTATAGCTAACTTGAAGTTGTCGCAATAGTTGAGGCTTTGTTCCACAACGGGATTAGAGTTAATCCTTAGGTTTACAAAGAGTTTTTGTAAATGTTGTTTTGGATCAGTGATTTTATTGGAAGGTTTGGAAAATCCTACTGAGTAGTAGGTCATAGTTTATTCACCTTTTGAGCTAGGTGTTTTTCACATAAAAATCTCTGTGTTCTTTAATTCATGTACTTATTATTCTGCAAACAGTAGTAGTTAGAACACCTAGAAGAACAAGGTTCTTCTATAGCGAAAATTGGGTACCACACAAATCACCCCACCCCCCTCTTGTGTGGTACTGATGCTTAAAGCATCAATTGGTATCAGAGCAGGTTATCCTTGAAGAGGCTAACACCTTAGAAAAAGATCAAAATAAGTGCACCACCTGGGAACTGGGAAGGGAAATCCACTACTAGGCTTCCACTTTTTAATGGTCAGTACTATTCTTGGTGGAAGAACAGGATGAGGGATCACATCATAGGAGAAGACTATAAACTCTAGGACATAGTCACTGATGGTCCCTAGCAACCACAAAGAAGAATGTTGAAGGAGTGGATGTGCCAAAGACAAGAGCTGACTGCACTACTAAAGATTTAAAGTAATGGGAGAAGAATTCCAAAGCCAAGAAATGTCTTGTGTGTGGACTGAGTCCAGACACGTACAGTAGAATTCAAAGTTGCACCACTGCTACGGAAATTTGGGACACTTTGCAAGTGGCCCATGAAGGAACACCTCAAGTGAAGAGGTCTAGAGGAACACTGCTGTATTCTCAGTATGAGAATTTCACCATGAAGGAAGGAGAAACCATCTAAGAGATGTATACAAGGTTCACCATACTGACAAATGAACTTAGGTCTCTTGGAAGGGTTATTCTTGAAGAAGACAAAGTTGAGAAGATTTTGACAAGGGTTCTGCCAGTCTCTTGGGAAAGAAAAATCATTGCTATTCAGGAATCAAAGAATATTGCTACCCTCAAGCTGGATGAACTAATTGGAAATCTCACTGCCTATGAACTGAGAAGGCAAACCATGAAAATGGATGCACCCAAGAAGGAAAGAAGTTTGGCTCTCAGAATCGCTGAAGGTTCAGATCGGGAGGATAATGAAATGGCTATAATCACAAGAGATTTTAAAAAGTACCTGATGAGAGGAAAGGGTTCTTCACGAGGTACAACCTTCAACAAACCAAGGCTCCTGAGAAATAGACCAATGAGGGTTGCTACAAATGTGGTAAAACTGATCACATGATCAAGATCTGTCCTCAATGGGAAATTGAGTGGAAGAAGGAAAGGGCTGAACGAAGAAAAGGGCTGAACGAAGGAACAAGAAGAAGGAACAGGTTCAACCAAGAAGAAACAAAGGATCAACAAAGGCTATGGTTGCTGCCTGGGGAGAAACATCAGATGATGACTCAAAAGATGAAGCTGGAGATGAACAAGCACTTTTAGCCATCGGAGAATCAGATGATGAACAAGAGGTAAGTATCCTTCATCTTAAAGACAAATTAAATTTCTATATAAAGAAAGGTTATCTGAGCTATTGCTAGATTTCGTTTATGAGTCTGAAATAATTAACAATGAGAAGGAAGACCTGTCTAGGGAATGTGTGATCCTAAAAGCCAAGTGCAAAAACCTAGAGTCTAGGGCTAATTAGAGTGAGAGTAAAAATGTTGCGTTGAAGAACCAGGTTCTTGAACTTGATGCTAGTATCCTAGAACTTAGGTCTGAGAACTTAAAACTGAAACTAGGAACAGGTAAGAAGAAAGCTGACTACACACATCTCACTCTAGAAGAAAACTTGGGAAAAATTAAAGATAAGTTGTACAGGAAGGATGAACAGATAAAAGTCTTAAAAGAAGATCTAGGGAAGGTAAAACATGAACTAGACAAAACTTGCAAATGGAACAAGGCTTTTGATGCACTTTCCTGGCTACAAGAACATCACAGTAGCAACAAAAGAAGACTTGGCTATGGAACTCAAGAACCTAAGTGGGATCCTAAAAGCAAGTATCTTACTCTTCCTGAGAACAAAATCTTCATACACTGTGGTAATACTAGCCATTACAAAAATGAATGTAATGCAAAAGAAAAGGCCAGTCAAAAGAACAAAACTTTTGTTCAAGAGAAAAATAGGCAGCCTGGGCTGGCTAAAAGGAATTTGATTTATCCCTTTGTCTATAGAAAGGGACCCAAACTAGTGTGGGATCCTAAGACTAACCCTTGATTTCATTTTGCAGGTCCAAGTGAAGAAAAGTATCCAAATATGGTACATGGATAGTGGCTGCTAAAAATATATGACTGGAAGCAAGAACCAGTTCCTTTCACTTGAGGACCTAAAGGGAGGTAATGTCTCCTTTGGAAATGAAAAGAAAGATGGGATTATTGGGGTTGGAAAGGTAGGTAATATAGATTCTCACTCCATTGAGAATGTCTACTTGATAGATGGTTTGAAATATAGCCTGATCAATGTGTCACAACTGTGTGACAGAGGTAACCTTGTAGCATTTACCTCAACTAAATGCTTTGTGATTAACCTTACCACTGACAATATTGTTTTGCATGGAAAAAGATTTAATAATATTTACATTATATATTTGTCTACTCTTTCAGAAAATGAACTCACCTATCTAAGTGTGTTGGATAATGATCTCCTCCTGTGGCACAAAATACTTGGTCATACTAGTCCGAATCAGCTAAACAAATTAGTCTCTAAGGACTTGGTGATAGGGTTACCTAACATCAAGTTCAAGGAAGACAAAGTTTGTGAGGCCTGTGTAAGGGGGAAGCAGGTAAGATCATCCTTCAAAAGCAAGAAAATGGTGAGCACAACCAAGTCGTTGGAACTGGTCCATATGGATCTCTGTGGTCCAATGAGAACCATGAGCAGAGGTGGAAAGAAATATGTAATGGTACTTGTTGATGATTATTCTAGATTTACATGGGTACTATTTCTAACATCTAAAGATGAAGCATTTGACATGTTTACTGCTTTTGTTACAAAAACTCAGAAACAATTAGGAAATCAACTTGCATCGATTAGGTCTGATCATGGAACTGAATTTGAAAATGCTAAGTTTGCTGAATTCTGTGATGAAAATGGTATAGATCATAACTTCTCTGCCCCTAGGACTCCTCAACAAAATGGAGTAGTTGAAAGAAAGAACAGGACTCTTGAAGACATGGCTAGGACTATGCTTCTTTCTAGTAAACTGCCCCATAGCTTCTGGGCAGAGGCTGTAAACACTGCATGTTACATTATCAATAGATGCATGACTAGACCTCTTGTAGAGAAGACTCCCTATGAGTTACATAAAGGGAGAAAACCAAATATATTCCATCATAGGGCATTTGGATGCATGTGCTTTGTGCACAATAATGGAAAAGACTACCTAGGTTAGTTTGAACCTAGAAGTGACGAGGGAGTATTCTTGGAATATTCTTCACATAGAAAAGAATATAAAATGTCCAATAAAAGAACTTTGTGTGTAGAAGAAAGTGTGCATGTAGTGTTTGATGAAACTAACATTCTTTCTGAGAGATAGGAACATAAAGATAAAGCCATTGGATTAGTAAAGGATATGACTGAAGCCTTAGCACATGTTAAAGTGGCACCAAAATAAGGAACAGGTGATGGAATAGGTTCTTCCATTCAGGGCAAGCTGACAGGGGGAACTGGTCAAAGAGGAATTGAAACAAACCCCCTAAAAGAACATGTCCATGACCATGTTCATCAGCAACAGAACATGGGAGAAATATCTAAGAGAAACCAATTGGTTGTGAAACCTCACAAGTATCAAAGTTCTCATCCTATTGAGAACATTATCACTGATCCAACATCTGGAGTAAAAACTAGATCACAAATAAAGAATCTGTATGGTTTTGATGCCTTTTTATCTCTAATTGAACCTAAAAATGTTGTTGAGGCTTTGCATGATGCAGATTGGGTGAATGCAATGCAAGATGAACTCAACCAGTTCGAGAGAAGTCAAGTTTGGCATCTAGTTCCAATACCCAAGGACATATCTGTTATTAGTACAAAATGGGTCTTCAGAAACAAACTTGATGAAGATGGAATAGTTACAAGAAACAAGGCAAGACTGGTGGTCCAATGCTACATCCAAGAGGAGGTCGTAGATTATGATGAGACTTTTGCTCCAGTTGCGAGACTAGAGGAAATAAGACTCATCATAGCCTTTGAAGCACACATGGAATTCACTCTTCATCAGATGGATGTCAAAAGTGCCTTTCTGAATGGATACCTGAAAGAAGAAGTGTTTGTAAAACAACCTCCAGGGTTTGAGAGCAAGGAATGTCCTGAGCATATGTACAAATTAGACAAGGCTCTCTATAGACTCAAGCAGGCTCCAAGAGCCTGGTATGAACGATTGTCCAAATTTCTGCTTGAACATCGGTACAAAAGAGGTAAAATTGACAGTACCTTATTCTTAAGGAAAAAAGGTAAAGATCTCATTGTGGTACAAATATATGTTGATGACATAATCTTTGAGGCCACCACTGATAAGCTAAGTAAGGATTTTGCAAAATTAATGAGGAGTGAGTTTGAAATAAGTATGATAGGTGAGCTTAACTTCTTCTTAGGCTTATAGATCAAACAAAGCCAAAATGGAACCATGATCAATCAGCAGAAGTATGCAAAAGAGCTTATCAAAAAGTTTAAAATGGAGGAATCAAAGGAAATAGACACCCCATTGCAACTGCCACAAAATTAGACATTGATGAACCTAGTTGATCAGTTCATCAAAAGTTGTATAGGGGTGTGATTTGTTCACTCTTCTATCTAATTTCTAGCAGACCTGACATAGTATTTAGTGTAGGGCTATGTGCTCGCTTCCAAGCCAATACAAAAGATTCTCACTTGACTGCTGTCAAGCGGATACTAAGATACTTGAAAGGCACCACTGATCTATATCTTTGGTATCCCAAATGTAGTAATTTCAATCTAGTAGGATATGTTGATGCTGATTATGTAGGTTTCCTTGTAGATAGGAAAAGCACCTCAGGTATGGCTCACTTTCTTGGTTCATATCTTGTATCCTGGGCCACTAAAAAGCAAAATTCAATGGCCTTATCCACTATTGAGGCTGAATATGTTGCTGATGCATCTTGTTGTGCTCAATAGTTATGGATCAAACAATAGCTGGTAGATTTTGGCATTGAAGTTGGTTGCATTCCTATATTCTATGATAACACTAGTGCTATAAGTAAGACAAAGAACCTTATTCATCATAAGAGGACTAAGCACATAGATGTTAGACACCACTTCTTAAGAGATAACTATGATAAAGGATTGATCTCCATAGAATTTTGTGCTACTGATAAGCAAATTGCTGACATCTTCACTAAAGCACTGAGTAGAGAAAACTTTGAGAGGAACAGGTTGAAATTAGGAATGATTAAGATTACCTAATAGGTCCAGCTCAGAATGCATAATAAAAAAAAATGGCTTGGAATTCTGAACTTGTGCAAATATGTAGATTAATTCTTACTCGGCTTCATACTTTAATTAGTATACTCCTGTGACATGTGTTTATATGACTCATTGATCTTTTACAAAATTTTCTCTAGTATGGCATTTGAGGCATGTTCAAAAGAGTTCTAAATGAAGAACCTGGTTCATCAGTATGGGTTCATATGAAACCTCAGGTATGTTTTCTATGCTATGCACAATTAGAAAGATTAATAATTCAATCATGAGCAGAAGTCCTATACTTGTCAAATTCCTATAAAATTCTATTCGTTAGCATTGAAACAGTTCCGTCCACCTAGAACTCTAAACCGTAATTTTTGTGTAATATCTAGGGAAGCCAAATAGATCATTCAAAATCTGAAATTTCAGGTTGATTAGACTCTTATTTGACCACTGCAAAAGGCTGTCGTTACTTATTAAATGTTTAATTACTTTAAATACACATCTTTTTTACAGCCTTCATCATAACTCCAAACCGTCAAAAACTCTTCTTCACTTTCACTTGCCCTCTTCTCCAAAATTCCCAGATTCTCTCAAAAAACCAACAATCATGTCTAACCCACAAGAAAATCTTGTAACTCCTCCACCAACATCTCCCTCAAATTCATCCTCATCTAATACACCCAGTGTATTCCCAAAACCTAGACTACGAAAGGTAGAAATGCTTGCTCGAAAGACTGTAGCATCTGGGGCTCTGAGGAAGGCTTTAAATGAAAGGTTGAAAGCAAACCAAGTGAAATAAAGCCAAGCTCCAAATTCCGACTCCAGCTCTGAGTCTGAGTGCTATCAATCCGCAGCTGAGGGGGAAGGACATGGGTCTTCTAACTCTGAAAAGATTCAAGAATCTCCTTTTGAGCTAAGTTCATCTGTGATTGAAAACCTAGAGACTAGGTTTGTTCTGGTTGGACCAATTAGAGATGTTGAAGTGCCTGAGAAACGTAGGAGTGGAGGTAAAAAGTATTTTGAAAAAGAAAAAGAGAGAAAAGGTGCGTGTGGTGAAGAGAGGGGAATTGGGAAAATTATAGTGCCTGTCATCTGTGGGGTTGAACATGAAAGGGTAGAAGAGAATGGCATGAAGTCAGGGAGAAGTGGTTCTGGGGAATCTGCTGAGGGGTTGGTTCATCTGAGCACACATAGAGATGAACATGTTTCATCCAATGAAGAGACCCTAGCTAATCTACTAAAAAGGTTGGGGCAAGCTATGACTCAAAGAAACGGAGAACTCCCACGACAAAAGCCCCAAATGTTCCTAAGCCTTCCAAGAAAAGAAAGGCTTCATCTCCAACACCTACTGCCTCCTCATTGCCAAGGGGTAGAGCCACAAGAAGCAGGGTAAAACAGAGTAAAGCTGATCTACAAAGGACCTTAGAAGAAACTAAGCAAAGGAAAAAAGATAAAGGAAAGGGAAAGATTGCAGAATCCTCAAAGGCTGTTGAGGAAGAGGAGATGGAACTGGTCCATCAAGAAAGGGGTACAACAGTGGAGGTTCCTACAACCAAGCCTAAAAAGCCCAAGACCTCTTCCAAGAAGTCTTCCTCTGTGCATGTGGCTGCTGAACCCACACTAGCCAATAGGAAAAGATCTACGGTGAAAACTAAACAATAAAAAGTTTTTGATATGATAACTGGAGTGGAGAAGAAGAAGAAAATGATTCATAGAAGGAACATGACAAGCTTGCCATTTTTGGCAGAAGAATGATTTTAAAGGGTAGACTGTTGAAGGACCTGGTGGAACCAGGAATGATGAGATCGGTGGATGCTTTAGCTGCTCGGGGATTGAAGGACATGATCCTTCAGATGGATGGTAGGATAGACAAAAATGAGCTGATTGAATTTAGGGACAATGTTGTTGTTAAGGATGGAGTCATTAGTAGCCTGGTGAAAGGAGTTCAAGTGCAGTTTGATGTAGAGAAAGTGGGAGAGATCCTAGACATACCCTCTAAAGGGTTTGATGACTATACAAGGCAAAGGTGGCCATACCTGGACTCCCTCCCTACTGCCCTTGAAATCACCAAGAGGTTTTGTGATTCAGAAGAGGTGACTGAAGCTAGGGCTGTGCAGAAAAGTGAAATGAGGCCTAAGCACAAGGTTGTGTTTGAATTTGTCAACAAGTGCTTATTGCCCAAATATGAGAGAAGGCACACTGCTAACTACATGGATCTGGTTCTTATGGAGTGTCTGGAGAGAGGAAAGTAAATCAACTGGCCTGCCTTCATTATCAAACTGCTTGACATGGTCATAAATGGCTCAAAAGCTCATGCTACTCCATATGGCTTCATTTTGACCACAGTTCTGGACAGGCTAAATGTGCCTCTAAAGAAATGGGAAATGGCTTCGAGAAAGGAAGATTTTGGCATCAAAACTCTTCTTGCCTATGACTATTCAGTCAATGCCATCCCCATTGAACCTGGTTCATCACAGAATACACCCATCAACAGCAAAGTTAGGACTCTGGTTCAGGAATGTGCAGCCAAGGATGCTGAAATTTCTAGGCTCAAGGCTCGTGTAGTTGAAGTGAAAACTGAGAGGGATGATCTCAGAACCGAGCTTGCCAAAGAAAAGGAGAAGAATGATGGAATTATTCAGAACATGTTGAATCTTCTCCAAACTTAAACCCAACCCTCCAGTTCCTCCAAGCCTTAGGATTCCTAGCTTTTGTCTCCTAAACTTCTTCAATACCCCAGTGACCCAGATTTGGGATTTTTCTATTTTTTGCTCATGGTTTGAATGTTTTTCTTTCTTTTTGTGGATTGTAGGTGGCAACATATCTCTCAATGATAATTGCTATTTTCTCTTGTTCAATGATTAATCTGTCCTTGATAGTTTAAATATCTTTGTTTGATTACTGATGATTGCACCATGATTGCACTTGCAGTTGCCCCAGTGTCCATGAGTACTTATTAAAATCTGGGTATCACACTTCGTATGAAACTTTCCGATGATGCCAAAAGGGGAAGAGATATTGTGCTTTACACATTCTGAAAATAAGTGATATTTATAATCTAATTAGCCTGGTCCTTGATGATAAGTGAATTTTCTAAGTTTAGTATTGATGGTTAACCTGAATTCTTATAGGATTCAAATCAATAAAAAGCACAGAGTTTGTCATCATCAAGAAGGGGGAATTTGTTGGCCCAAGAACAGGTGAAGTTTTGAAGAATGACAAATGAACTCAGTCATGGACCAGGTCCATCTTGTGAAGCACGGTCATGATCAATCTATGCATGTGAGATGCACGTGAATGAGATAAGTCCTACTGATCAAGCAGCAATATCTCCTGATCTGATCGAAAAGGTTGCATATTAGATAAGGGGAGAAAGTCTCTTTATATGACAAGAACACGATCCAGGATAAAGATAGTGTTAGAGTTTGAGATCATCATGAACTCTTCTACGATAGAAGTTCAGCAATTGAGTCCCGATAAAACTCTGATTACTAACCTATTAAAAGATAGTGATTGTTCTCTTTTACAGGTATTGCACATACGCAGAAGTGAAACTAAATTGAGAGCAAAAAGTAAGGCGATTTTGCAAGCAATTTATGTATGATTTGAGTGTGCACTCCTGAAGCTACATGAACCAGATTGAAGAACCAGCTCCTTGAAGAGTTTCTTGTGTCTATCTTTTATTCTAGTTCAATTGTAGTAGGTGTTTTAAAAGTTATACCTTTCAGCTTTCATAGAAGCAAATTGTATTAGGTACCTAGAGTGTTCAAGTTATAGCTAACTTGAAGTTGTTGCAATAGTTGAGGCTGTGTGCCACAATGAGATTAGAGTTAATCCTTTGGTTTACAAAGAGTTTTTGTAAATGTTGTTTTGGCTTAGTGATTTTAGTGAAAGTTTGGGAAAATCCTACTGAGTAGTAGGTCGTGGTTTTTTCAACTTTTGAGCCAGGTGTTTTCCACGTAAATATATTTGTGTTCTTTATTTTATGTACTTATTATTCCGCAAACAGTAGTAGTTAGAACACCTAGAAGAACCAAGTTCTTCTATAGCAAAAATTGGGTACCATACAAATCACCCCCCTCCCCCTTCTTGTGTGGTATTGACGCTTAAAACATCACTTGGCGACAATTTATTGGCTTTTCTTCCTTCTCGGCAATGGCTGCAATAGCCTTCAGTGCCGTATTAAATTCCTTATCTTCACATATCATTCCGACTACTGGACTGCTGTTGTGGGCAAGCAATAGATTGTTAATCACATCAAGAGCTTCTTCATCCTGAAAAACAATTCTTTCAGCTTCAATAAAATCTTCAACTGCTCTTTTGAGGGTCCAACAATCCTCTGTACTATGTCCTACTGCTCCAGAGTGGTATTCACATCTAGCATTAGCTCGGTGCGAGGGGGACTCGGGGACTCGGGGTTCGGCCGGTTCGAGGCCACTGGATGCAATAGATCTAGCCTGATTAGCTTTTGGAACAAGGTTGAATACGAGTCACCAATAGGGGTGAACTGGTTCTTTCTAAAAGGCTTTCTTGGGCGAAGATTGTACTAGGGAACATTTTGTTGAGGATTAAATGGAGCTTCGTAAGGATGGGCATTTATGGAAGGTGGAGCTCAGTTTTGTATATGATGTTGTGGCCGTGTGTAAGGTGGCGCGTTCATCACCGCATAAGGAGGTGGTGCCACGACATAAGCAACATCTTGAAGGGGATAATAATGTGGTGGGACCATAGGAGGCACATATGATTGGCCAAATGACCTGCGGGCCCCCCTCGAACTTGAAACCACCATGGCTCCCTCTTCAACCTCATATCTGTTTATCAAACCCTCTGAACAATTCTGAGCAGCCTATGATGTGGCATTAAAGGCAGCATGACTCAAGATTTGCCCTATTTTTAAACCTTTTTCAACCATTTCCCCAATGTTGATAGCCTCAGTGAACGGCTTACCCATAGCAGACATCATGCTCTGGAAGTAGTCCGCCTCTAGGGCATGTAGGAAGACCGTGGCCATTTCAATTTCGTCCATTGGATGCTTTACCCTGGCAGCTTGCTCATGCCATTTGACAGCATATTCACGGAAGCTTTCCGCGGTTTTCTTTTTCAAATTGGACAAAGAGTTTCTGTCGGGAGCGATGTCCACATTATACTGGAATTGGAGAACAAAATCTCGGGCCATATCGTCCCATACATGCCAATGAGTAACTTCCTTATACGTATACCACTTAAAAGTGATTCCGGTGAGGCTTTCCCCAAAATAGGCCATTAGCAACTCCTCTTTTCTACCAGCGCCTCTCAACTGGTTACAGTATCGTTTCAGGTGAGCGACCGGGTCTCCATACCCATCATATTTTTTAAATTTTGGCATCTTGAAGCCAGCTGGCAAGTGGACATGGGGAAACATACAAAGGTCAGAGTATGAGACACTCTTTTTGCTACTCAGACCTTGCATGTTTTTCAGGATTTGTTCTAGGCTCTTCATCTTCCGAGCCATTTCCTCTTGCTTTGGATTTTTAACCACCTGTTCTTGCTCCACCGAGAGATCATATTATGGAGGTTGAGTGAAAGAGTACGGGGTCACATACGTTATTTCTGATTGAAGCTGTGGACATTGAAAGGAGAACATTGGAGGCTCAATATACGGCCGTGGTAAAGTTGGTTGTGCTCCGGTGCAGACTGGTGCTGCAGAGAACAATATTGGAGGTGCCTTGGAAACTGGCGCCTGGGGGCGAACAACAAAAGGCATGCCAGGAACATTGGACAACGTTGGAGGGTGCCCGCATGGGATGAGCGGGTTGGGCACAAGGGCGTTGGTAACCTCACTTGACCTGGGGATCAACTCAGGGAACCTAGGGATTACACTTGGCGGTTCTCTACCATCAGTCCAGGCGTCCCACATTTCCAATATGCGGAGATGCAACATCTTATTCTCTTCAGCAGCTGCTGATTCTAGTTGTTGAATAGCCGGTGCTGGGCTATCCTCAGGTCGATAATTTGTAGATGTCTTTCAAAGGCATAGGAACCTTTCTGTTGTTGTGAAGTAAGGATGGGAAGCCCGATTACCAACAAAACCAACCACTTGAATGGAACCTGGCTAATTAGCACACCCAACAACCTGGTTAGTTTTGAGGCATTTAACATATAGGAAATCGCACGTTGGGATGCAATGCACCTAACAGTTAAACGCTTCTATCATGTGTTTGAACGGTTGCATGTTTCATCTCGGCCTTAAATAAACCTTTTAGTATGTACCTTTTTTTTCTTTTAATTCTGCCTCTCTTTAATTCCTCATCATTTTTTCATTTCATTTCTATAGCTCTTTTATTTTTGGCACTCTTTTTTTTTTTTCTTTTTTTTTTGTCACTCTTTTATTTCTTGTCACTCTTTTTTTTTCCTTTTTTTCACTTTTTTCTTTTTTTTTTATCTCCATTTTTCTCTCTTTTTTCAGTTTATTTATTCACTCAATTTATTTTATGACTATGATCGAATCCGATGGGGATTGCCTACGTATCACGATGCTGCATGAATCAGATCTTGCGTACTTTCGGGAGATCGAGAATGGAGTAAATAAGCTAAGTCTTGTTTGCAAATCGAAATAGTAGTTTTGTGCAGTCTTGGAAGTGATATAGGCATTTCTTTGTTGAGCCTTATGTATATTTTACCCGCATAATTGTTATGTATCTTTTACTTGACCTTTTGTTTTAATTTGAACTTTGGGAATTTCAAAAGTAAAAAGAAAATATTTTTTTTTAATTTCATTTATTTTTTCTTTTTTGTAAAAAAAAAGAAATATTTTTTTGAATTTTGGATGTAGCCTCTTAATTTTCGAAGTAATGGCTTTTAGAAATACTTTGGATTTCTAAGTTAGTATTTTTTATTACAAAAGTACTTCTAAAGAAAAAATGAAAATATTTTTGTACTTAAATTTTTTTTCAATTTGTTAAGACATTTACAAAAGAAAGACATTTAAAGAAGGAAAAGAATATATATATATATATATATATATATATATATATATATATATATATATATATTGATTCACTCATTCTGATTTTTTTTTTAAAAATTATGGCAAAAAATACTTCAAGTAAAAGAAACCCGTAGTTTGGATTTTGATTGATTTTTTTTTTGTTGATTTTTCTTTTTATTTATTTTTTTTTGTATGAAATACTTTAGAAAGAACGAAACTACTTTTTTTAAAAAAATTTCTAAGGAAAAATTTCTAAAGAAGGAACTAAAGAAAAATATTTGGATTTTTTAAAATTAGGGTCGGAACCGATGAGGTTTGCCTATGTATCTCACATCCGGTGAGAATCAGATCCGCATAGTTCGGTCAGTTTTGACGGAACAGGGGAGCATGGCACTTGAATATTTTTTGGCTCAATTTGAAATGACCTTGTCTATTTTTTTTCAGAATTTCGACAGAGTTTCAAGATTTGTTTTTTCAAGAACTTGGGTATTTCAGAACCTAGTGAATTTTCTCTTTCCTAACTAACTCTGGTTTTCCTTTTTCTTTTTTTTTATTTTCTTTCCCTATTCTAGAAGCCGGTCAAATGCAAGCGGAAACAAATAGACGCGTAAGTAGCACGTAAGATACATCAGGATGGTCTTTTTAATTTGGGTACACTTGTCCTAGACCGACCCAACCCCTGTGTTGAGTCCCCAAAGTCAAATGCACGTGATACAAATAAGTGTTCCTACTAGGGATCCGGCATGAGGGTGAGTTATTCTAGGTTTAAAACCTGGGTATATTGTTCTAGACATGGTTTACCAGAGCGGGCAACTCGAGCCGAGGGGAGGCTACGTACCAGAACCAAAAGGCCATCCGGCTTTGTCACTTGTCCGAGTCTCTTTCTAATTTAAGGTATGACACTAACAGAAGAGGAGTCACACCAGCGTGCACATCCCCAAAGATGAGAAGAGAAGGGTTTCGTAACAGTTTATATACGGTTCAAATAATATCAAAGCGGTAAAAAGCGACATTTAGCACATTAGGTCCAAACATGTAAAAATCAGATAATAAATAAAGCAAGTATAACAGTTATTCTAAGCTTGAATTCTTGAACCCTGAACCGAAAGTTCTGGGTTTTTATCCCCAACAAAGTCGCCAGAGCTGTCACACCTCCTTTTTACACCCCGAGGGTATATGGGAGTTTTTACAATTAAAGTGACATTAATCGAAATGAGATTATTTTATTTAATTTTTTTAGAGTCACCACTTGGAATAGTTTATTTGGTGTCTCAAGTCACTGGTTTATTTTAAAATCTCAAAACGAGGAAATTTCGACTTTATTTTAAGAGTTTGCGAACCAGAAATTCTAAGTAAGGAATTCTGTTAACCCGGGAGAAGGTGTTAGGCATTCCTGGGTTCCGTGGTTCTAGAACGGTCGCTTAAACTATTAATATTGGCCTATTATCTGATTTATTACGCGTTTTAAACCTATTGTGCATTTTTAGCTTTGTAACCGCTTTTAATTATTTTATGAAATTAATCTGGAACAAGTTATGATTGTCGTACACTTGTTTGTTTGATACACATTACGAATTATGTCACGAGAACCGTACCCACGATCTACAATATGTTTAATTTATTCAAAGTTATTAGAAGTTTTGGCCGGGTCACATAAATGAACCCCCGAATTTGGAAATTAGGTATCATAACTACGTCACGGGAACCGTATCCGTAGCCATGATGATTTTATTATAAACGTGCCTAAAGCAAACGACGAATATTCAAAGTGTTTTCTATACTAGTTATAATATTAATGTGAGGGTCATAGATTAAATGATTCGATTGTGAATGGCACGCCTTGATTTATTTTACAAAATTTGTACTCAATTAAAATAATCTATGGATGTTCATATTTAGAACTAATTTGAAATTAGGTATCACAACTACATCACGAGAACCGTACCCGTAGTCATGATGATTCATTAATTATCGCGCCTAAAGTAAGCTACAATATTCGAGAGTAGTTCTTTGTTACATTTGGGTTAGGAAATCAAATGATTAGGAAAGAACGTACTTTAATTAAATTGATGGTCATAGATCATAAATCACATCTTATTTAAATCATCTCAAAATGGAATTCAACTACTTTTTATTTTTTACGAAATTACGGCTTAAATAAAAAAACACTTTTCTTTGTTAGGGAAGTGTTTTTATCCGAAATTAAAAGACACAATGTTCAAGACAATCAATTAAAATGGACTATAAACTAAGAAACTCCACTGATGCAAAAAGAAACTAACAAATACCAGAAAACATGAATTGTTAGAATATCTTAATCCCGTAAAAATCATTTAGTGGTAACTACAATTTTGTGATATAAGAATGAACATATAAAGCAACGTGATTAAGAGAGCTAAAATTTGCTTATTCTTTAGATATCCTTTTAGAAAGCTCACAATTCAAAAAGAACGCTAAGGCTTATAAAGCAATATATGCAGAGAAAAAATGGAGCATAAATTACCTGGCACATATAAGACTTGAAGTCTCTTGGGTTCTCTTTAACAAGAATTTGAAACTTCTGCAAGGCCTTTTCTAATTCAACGTCAAAATGACGAGGAAAAGAGAGTTGGACCAAATAAAGGCCAATAAAATGAGGGATGAAGCTCCAACAACTTATCACAGCAAAAACAAAAGCAAAATCGCACTAATTGACCACTTAATTGACAAATTTGAGTATATATAGGAATCTGATTACAACTTGCTTTATAAGCCTCTTACGACAACCATAAAACAACAAAAATACAGCTCAAAACTATCCAGATGAAGCCGAAATGGAAAGCTCAACAGTTGTGATAACAAAGAAGAGAAATTCGAAACCCAGCAGAAGCAGATTCAACAACAAACCAACGCAGCAAGAACTCTCCCTCTTTTCTGTCTGAACCCCATTTTTCTCATTTTTCGGCTTCTTTTTCTTTTTTTCTTTTTTTGTTTTCTTCACTGTTTTTGAGAGATGGGTGCGATTCAGGTTATTATATGGGGGATGAGGTTAGAGGGGACGACTGATCTTCTCCTCTAGGTCTATGTGTGCGTGTGTGTGTATTTATTCAAGAAAAATGAGGGAGTGTTGTGTTGAAGAAGAAGCAAGCGTTGTTTCTCTGTTTTTTCAAAGGGGGGCGTATATCCTCTTTTTTAGGTCTAGGATCTGATGCCTTATAGGTCTATGTCTAGGTATTTTTATTAAAGGGGAGGGGTTTTGGGGTGAATTTAACTTGTTTTGGGCCTCTTGAGCCTTGGCCCAATTCAAAAATAAGACAACTTTCTTTTTCTCTTTTGTTCTTCTTTCTTTATGTGACTTTAAAAAATCTAGTTGAATTAATTAAACAATCTAAATAAAATCCTAAATTAAGCTCTACCTTAAATTATTTTATAAAGTTAATCTTACTTATTTTGACTAATTTAACACTAGTTAATTTAAAACTAAAAGCTAAAATGTGGACATGACTATTGTAGTAATTTTTTGTGATTTTTGTTTAAAATATAAAAACAAATATCTAAATGCAATGCATGGTATTTTTGACATTTTTTATGATTTATTTAACAAAATTAAACGTGCACAAAAATACAAACAATTAATAAAATCCTACAAAAATCCTATAAAATGGCAAATAATTGGAAAAAATCTATTTTCCTTTAATTTTATAGGAGTATTTCATATAGGGCAAAAATCAGGTGCTCACAATATCTGAGCCGGAAGGCTGCCGTGAGATAAGTAGAATACAACATGTGATACATACTTATACATAAGACATACGAGCCTATAAGACCAAAACAACGACTCGTACATTGAACATTGGTCGACAAGGACAGACAATCTTTGACGTAAATGACATCTATCTAACAATCCTCTAAGAATACATAATTTTCAAAAAGGTCGGGACAGAGTCCCGCCACACCAAATAAAACACGTCTAAATCATACTAACCAAACAAGCAACTCCGAAGCAAACGGAGCGCACTAATATATTCTACTGAGCTGATAGCCTACTTGGAGGGCTCTCGACCTGTCTATGGGGACCTGCGGGCATGAAATGCAGCGTCCCCAGGCAAAAGGAACGTCAGTACGAATAATGTACCAAGTATGTAAGGCACCTAAATAAGTACATAAAAGACATGGAAGAAATATAGAGTAAATGACTCAACATGTAAGTCTGGATAACCCTGTAAATCATGATATACTTATAGTGTCATGCATATACGTATGAATGTCATGTCATGCATAGGTACATGTGTTCATAACATCATGTAGCCTCTGAGAGCATCCCATCATATCATCTCGGCCACTGTGGGCAAAATCATCAATGTATACTAGCTAATCAGGTGGTGGTGCGTATATAACGTCGTAACCTTTTCCCATATCCCTTATACATATATATACATATATACGCATATATAATGACATCTGGTCATGGATCAATGTACATGTATAAATGAATGCAATGCATGAGAATTATGTAAAAAATCTCTCGGAACGTCATAAGACCATTATGTCGTTGATTAATGTCATGAAGTAAACTTTATCAACTTACGTATTTTCTAAAACACATGAACGGATGATGGAGTAATATGACACATGGAGAATCAAGAACATAGTCACTTCTAGTACTTCTATGAATAGAGTCATTTATGAAAGTTGTGCATTTGCTTATTTCGTTTCTATCGTATGAATCATGCCTAAAGGAAAGAAGGGATAGCCTTAATATACCTAAGCCGATTCTCTTGAAAATCCCTCTAACACATGTCAATTGAGACAACACGTAACAGCGGATCAAAGTAGGAAAAAATCCGTATGATATTCTTGAGAAAGATTATACCGTGCTTCCTTAGAATTGCATCTTTCGCATATTCTGATCTTGTATGAATTTTCCGAAGCAATTTCACGTTTCCATCTCTTGTGTTCTTGGTCACTACTGATTCGGTCTTGATTACAAGATATCATATTTTGTTTTGGAAGAATCATTAATTTTTGAAGTGCTTTTTGATGCATAACTCACGCATCCAACTCTCAAGATTGGAAAATATACTTATTCTCAATAGTTGGTCTAGCAAAATGAGTCCAATATTCAAATTTGGTTCATTTCATGCCACCACCTACTTAATCACTTGATTATATGGCTTGCTGCCAAGATTTTGACATCCCACGTGGAAGTGTTGTCCCCCTAATATTTATCCAAATCTTTCATAGATAATTGTCCACAAATTTAATTTACAAGTTAATCTCCCACTTAAAAATTCATAATTACCCAATTATCCACATAATTAAGAATTATCTCAAATTACTTAAAATATTGCTCATTTTTAGCACACCTTATACATCTCACTATCATTCTCATGTGGTATCTTGTATGGCAATAGTCCATAAATACAGGGTATTATAACTTGGACCATATTTTTATCCCAAAGTGTCAAGCCTCGATGAAACTCATTTCCTTCAATTCGCTTACACTCTCACCTTCACGAATTTACTTATAACTTGTTTGAAATAACATAATGCGTATAATCTCATTCTCGAGATCACGTCGATTAATTTACGATAGAACATTAATGTATGAAAATACGAGATGTAACATCTCATTTCCGAGATTATATCAATTTACTTATGGCATACTTCCACGTATGAAAACATGGGGTGTAACACAGACCTTGTTTGAGCTTCCTTGAATTACTACAATGTTCCAAAAACCTTAGCAACTTCAATCTGGTTAGAAGCATGACAAAATTGAACCATAATTAGGAAGATACTCGTGGTTTCAGCTCATTTGAGCATTTTAACAAAGACTAGGCGGATATTAGGATCTCAAGGTCCTCCTATGTGGGCTCCTTCATCCCACAAACCTTGATAGTATATGCATGCATAAATAACACTCTCACACCCAAGAATCACACTCCCTATTAACCATCTTCTACCCCAAACTCGAAATTGAAACTAGGGTATGGAACCTTACCTCTTAGATGAAGACCTTGAGTTTTTCCTTGTGAATTCTCTAACTTTTGAGCAAAGACTAATGAGCAATTATCTTAGGAACTTCTCCTCTCACTCTATAGCACTTCTTCTCACTAGAAATATCAAAATTTTACTTTACAAATGGTCCTTAACGTCTTTATATAGAAATAGGGTTGAGTTATAAAAACTAGAAAACCATCGGAACACAGCTATGTGGTCGTAGAGTGGATGATAATAGGCTATAAATACGTATTTTAGTCTCTTATTATACTCTAATTTACTGCACGTTAATTGAGTTGAGCTTTAATCACTAGTGTTTTGCACTAATTATGTGTTTTATGCCTTGTAGGAGTGATTCCGAGCTATGTAGATGTTATGGAATGAATTCAAGTGATTTGAAGTTTTGAAGTCTGAGTAAAAGCTCAAGGAATTAAGCCGAAATTGTGTTCATGAATCAACAGATGATAGTTAAGAACGAAATACAGAATCGAGTGGGCATACGGCGCATTGTCTAGTAAAATGCACATAACGTTTTGCTTAGAACTTTGTTTGGGCTTCACAATACATCGTTGGAAATCTATTTGAAAGGGATACAACTTTCATGTTTTGCATTTTCATGAATTCCCAATACCACGTCGCGCGGTGTGCCGTGCCTGTGGAAATTTTCTGCACCTGTCAGAATCAACAATCTGAGCTTTTCCACTATCGCCCCACATGGCGCGTCGCCCCATGCGGCGCGGTAATGCAAATTTTATAGAGTGATTGTCCCATTTTGCGGGAGAAGGTATTTTCATCTGGGCCCGACCCTACTTGGTATAAATACATATAAAAACGCTATTTTGAGGAGGGGGACATACTCTTGACACACTTTAGACATAGATAGAGCACAGAGCCATCGTGGAAACCGGAGAATCGACCTAAGGAGGCAAGAACACACTAGGAGCAAGGGGAGAATTCTTCTACGAGTTTTTCACTTCCTTCTTCCTATTTTCATTGTTGGTTAAGAATTCTAGTATTGTAGTTATGTATACTATTATGAATAACTAATTTGTTATCTAGGGTTTTGATGGAACCTGTTGAAGAATGATTTTCTAGTTATGTTAATATAAATTTTCCGTAGTATTATCTCTATTTGTTCAACTATATACTTATTGTTGTTGATTGAAGGGCCATCAATTAGCTGTTCCTATTTAGTGTGCTTTACTCAGAAGAGAGTGTATAATTAGGTAGTTGTTGAACACCATCACTCCTAACGTATATGAGGGATAAATATGAAGGGTTTAAAGGTGGGATTAAGGATAACGAAACCTTGGGTGCGATCTATGTGAGCTGCAATTAAAGCTAGCTAGCGTAATTAGGGAGAATATGTCTAGTACATTATTGTAATTACTCGGGAGAGAGTTACGACAGTCATAGTACTCATGATCGATAGAGAAGACTTAGGCAAATTTATAGAAAATGCAACGGGAAGAATTCCAGCAATTGGGGAAATCATAACTCTAGACCTCAATCTTTTCTCCAACCCGTTGTATCTTTAGTTCTTAATCTACTAATTTAATTATTTAGTTAATTAGATACAAGAATCTTAATATTTATAACTTAAAAATTGTTCGAGCTTGTCTTATTAGCAATATTGAACAGTTATAGCTAAGCCTTAGTTCTCTGTGGGATTCGACTCCGGACATGTAAACCTAAATATATTTGCAACGGCCGCTTAGTCCTTTTTATAAGGCATAGTTGGGCACGATCAAATCTTGGCACCGTTGCAGGGGAACTAACAGTGTAGTTGTAGTTGTATATATTGCTAGGTTGCGAGTTTGAACTTTTATTTTGTTTTGTTTTTTTATAATTTTATCTCTGTGGGATTAAGAAACATGACATCTTGGAATTATAGGAATTTAGGTGTAGATAATTCTACTATTGATCCTCATAAATATTGTAAAGAAGACCACCCGTATCAAAATTATAAAAATATTCCCGAAAGCGAGTTATGTGCACCAACTCAATCTTATTTGTGGAATGTGTGTGATGTGTGTGGTGGTAAAAGTGGTAACTTTCATGGTTGTGCTTATATTTCTTATCTTCCCCTAACCTCTTACTATGATGGTTCTACCTTTTCTTGTGAAGTTAATAGGAGTAAAGAACCTGGGAATGTGAACATAAAGGAGATCAAGGATATGCTAAAGTGCCTTCTGGGACAAAACAGTGAGAAACAGTTGTAGATAGAAAGGCAAGATGCAACTATTCACAACTTGGAGGCTCATGTGAGTCAAGTAGTTAAAGATTTTAATGCTCAGCAAGCCAATTTTGAGGATAAGAGCCAAGAAGAGCGTTAATTTGAGGTGCTAATTGAGAAGGTCAGAGTAGAACATCAACAACTTAGCCAACTACAATTTGAGGATGTCGATGTTGTAGAAGTGAGTCTAGAGTCAGCCGAGGACATTGAGGATACAAATTTTGTTAACTCTAGTATCATTGATGTTGAGGATGCTGAAAGTCCTGAGGTTCATGTGTGTGAGCGCATTGGTCCTCACTCCAAATATTTTTCTACATTGTGCTTGGATGACGATATAGAAATAGAGTCATCCGAGCCGATTGAGAAGTCAAGTAATGAGGAACAAGGTGCCTACATTCTGGAATGTTTCTTTCCAGAAAGACAGGACTACATACCTCATCTAAAAGCCAAGAAGTGTAGAATAGTACAATGATTGCTTGGGCCAATTAGATTTGTTCCTCCACCCCTAGAGCATAGGCGAAAACTTGATGCCAAACTGGGGGTTCAATTTATAAGCTCAAGGTGGAGGCAAAAAGTGATTCGCGTCGTGCCGCAACGTTAAATTAGGCTCTTGTTGGGAGGCAACCCAGCTTTATTGATCTCTTTTATTTTTTATTATTATTTTTTCAATTGTATTATTTTTGTAGTGTAAATTTTTTATTTTCTAGGAGCATGGAAAGCAAAGCTATTTGAAGGATGCAACAACAAACCATTGGAACTAAGTGTGAGGTACCCGCACGAAGGACCAAGCCTGGGAGAAGCCTGAGTACCCCATGAACTGCTAGTGCTTTGGCCTTTGGCCTACCATGCAGTTTCTCTTACCCTCTTATAGTTATGTTGTGCATTAGGGACAATGCACAATTTTAAGTGTAGGTTGAGGAGATTGTCTGGGTGACTTTTCATGCTACTTTAGCTGTGTTAGTTTAATTGAATAATTTTTTTAAAAAAATTGTACTTTTCCCGATGATGGATCTATTAAACAATTTTTTTGAGGGATTTAAGTCTAAATAAAAAGGACAAAAAGATTTTCTTTATAGGTAGTGTAGCAACCTCCCTTGGTTTTTCTTTGTGCCGCGGTTCTTTTCCAAGTGTTTTGTTTGAACTGGGTGTAGTTAATTTTTTTTGGGAGTAGGAGCAATTGTGTTTTATTTTGAATTGAAGCAACATCTCTTGACTTTGTTATGCCTTGAGAATAGTGAGTACTTTGGTTGTGACGCTTAGGCTCAGTTTTTGACTCTTGTATAAGTACCTTAAATTATATGATTTTAAATTTGCTTAACTGCTTTGACTAGAGTGTCTTGCTGAATCCAATCATGAGTGAGTTATGTGCCGTGTGTGTGAGGTTTTGCATTATTATGTGCGTTTAATTTGATGTCTAGAACTCGCCCCATGTGTTTGCAAATCGAAATAGTAGTTTTGTGCAGTCTTGGAAGTGATATAGGCATTTCTTTGTTGAGCCTTATGTATATTTTACCCGCATAATTGTTATGTATCTTTTACTTGACCTTTTGTTTTAATTTGAACTTTGGGAATTTCAAAAGTAAAAAGAAAATATTTTTTTTTAATTTCATTTATTTTTTCTTTTTTGTAAAAAAAAAGAAATATTTTTTTGAATTTTGGATGTAGCCTCTTAATTTTCGAAGTAATGGCTTTTAGAAATACTTTGGATTTCTAAGTTAGTATTTTTTATTACAAAAGTACTTCTAAAGAAAAAATGAAAATATTTTTGTACTTAAATTTTTTTTCAATTTGTTAAGACATTTACAAAAGAAAGACATTTAAAGAAGGAAAAGAATATATATATATATATATATATATATATATATATATATATATTGATTCACTCATTCTGATTTTTTTTTTAAAAATTATGGCAAAAAATACTTCAAGTAAAAGAAACCCGTAGTTTGGATTTTGATTGATTTTTTTTTTGTTGATTTTTCTTTTTATTTATTTTTTTTTGTATGAAATACTTTAGAAAGAACGAAACTACTTTTTTTAAAAAAATTTCTAAGGAAAAATTTCTAAAGAAGGAACTAAAGAAAAATATTTGGATTTTTTAAAATTAGGGTCGGAACCGATGAGGTTTGCCTATGTATCTCACATCCGGTGAGAATCAGATCCGCATAGTTCGGTCAGTTTTGACGGAACAGGGGAGCATGGCACTTGAATATTTTTTGGCTCAATTTGAAATGACCTTGTCTATTTTTTTTCAGAATTTCGACAGAGTTTCAAGATTTGTTTTTTCAAGAACTTGGGTATTTCAGAACCTAGTGAATTTTCTCTTTCCTAACTAACTCTGGTTTTCCTTTTTCTTTTTTTTTATTTTCTTTCCCTATTCTAGAAGCCGGTCAAATGCAAGCGGAAACAAATAGACGCGTAAGTAGCACGTAAGATACATCAGGATGGTCTTTTTAATTTGGGTACACTTGTCCTAGACCGACCCAACCCCTGTGTTGAGTCCCCAAAGTCAAATGCACGTGATACAAATAAGTGTTCCTACTAGGGATCCGGCATGAGGGTGAGTTATTCTAGGTTTAAAACCTGGGTATATTGTTCTAGACATGGTTTACCAGAGCGGGCAACTCGAGCCGAGGGGAGGCTACGTACCAGAACCAAAAGGCCATCCGGCTTTGTCACTTGTCCGAGTCTCTTTCTAATTTAAGGTATGACACTAACAGAAGAGGAGTCACACCAGCGTGCACATCCCCAAAGATGAGAAGAGAAGGGTTTCGTAACAGTTTATATACGGTTCAAATAATATCAAAGCGGTAAAAAGCGACATTTAGCACATTAGGTCCAAACATGTAAAAATCAGATAATAAATAAAGCAAGTATAACAGTTATTCTAAGCTTGAATTCTTGAACCCTGAACCGAAAGTTCTGGGTTTTTATCCCCAACAAAGTCGCCAGAGCTGTCACACCTCCTTTTTACACCCCGAGGGTATATGGGAGTTTTTACAATTAAAGTGACATTAATCGAAATGAGATTATTTTATTTAATTTTTTTAGAGTCACCACTTGGAATAGTTTATTTGGTGTCTCAAGTCACTGGTTTATTTTAAAATCTCAAAACGAGGAAATTTCGACTTTATTTTAAGAGTTTGCGAACCAGAAATTCTAAGTAAGGAATTCTGTTAACCCGGGAGAAGGTGTTAGGCATTCCTGGGTTCCGTGGTTCTAGAACGGTCGCTTAAACTATTAATATTGGCCTATTATCTGATTTATTACGCGTTTTAAACCTATTGTGCATTTTTAGCTTTGTAACCGCTTTTAATTATTTTATGAAATTAATCTGGAACAAGTTATGATTGTCGTACACTTGTTTGTTTGATACACATTACGAATTATGTCACGAGAACCGTACCCACGATCTACAATATGTTTAATTTATTCAAAGTTATTAGAAGTTTTGGCCGGGTCACATAAATGAACCCCCGAATTTGGAAATTAGGTATCATAACTACGTCACGGGAACCGTATCCGTAGCCATGATGATTTTATTATAAACGTGCCTAAAGCAAACGACGAATATTCAAAGTGTTTTCTATACTAGTTATAATATTAATGTGAGGGTCATAGATTAAATGATTCGATTGTGAATGGCACGCCTTGATTTATTTTACAAAATTTGTACTCAATTAAAATAATCTATGGATGTTCATATTTAGAACTAATTTGAAATTAGGTATCACAACTACATCACGAGAACCGTACCCGTAGTCATGATGATTCATTAATTATCGCGCCTAAAGTAAGCTACAATATTCGAGAGTAGTTCTTTGTTACATTTGGGTTAGGAAATCAAATGATTAGGAAAGAACGTACTTTAATTAAATTGATGGTCATAGATCATAAATCACATCTTATTTAAATCATCTCAAAATGGAATTCAACTACTTTTTATTTTTTACGAAATTACGGCTTAAATAAAAAAACACTTTTCTTTGTTAGGGAAGTGTTTTTATCCGAAATTAAAAGACACAATGTTCAAGACAATCAATTAAAATGGACTATAAACTAAGAAACTCCACTGATGCAAAAAGAAACTAACAAATACCAGAAAACATGAATTGTTAGAATATCTTAATCCCGTAAAAATCATTTAGTGGTAACTACAATTTTGTGATATAAGAATGAACATATAAAGCAACGTGATTAAGAGAGCTAAAATTTGCTTATTCTTTAGATATCCTTTTAGAAAGCTCACAATTCAAAAAGAACGCTAAGGCTTATAAAGCAATATATGCAGAGAAAAAATGGAGCATAAATTACCTGGCACATATAAGACTTGAAGTCTCTTGGGTTCTCTTTAACAAGAATTTGAAACTTCTGCAAGGCCTTTTCTAATTCAACGTCAAAATGACGAGGAAAAGAGAGTTGGACCAAATAAAGGCCAATAAAATGAGGGATGAAGCTCCAACAACTTATCACAGCAAAAACAAAAGCAAAATCGCACTAATTGACCACTTAATTGACAAATTTGAGTATATATAGGAATCTGATTACAACTTGCTTTATAAGCCTCTTACGACAACCATAAAACAACAAAAATACAGCTCAAAACTATCCAGATGAAGCCGAAATGGAAAGCTCAACAGTTGTGATAACAAAGAAGAGAAATTCGAAACCCAGCAGAAGCAGATTCAACAACAAACCAACGCAGCAAGAACTCTCCCTCTTTTCTGTCTGAACCCCATTTTTCTCATTTTTCGGCTTCTTTTTCTTTTTTTCTTTTTTTGTTTTCTTCACTGTTTTTGAGAGATGGGTGCGATTCAGGTTATTATATGGGGGATGAGGTTAGAGGGGACGACTGATCTTCTCCTCTAGGTCTATGTGTGCGTGTGTGTGTATTTATTCAAGAAAAATGAGGGAGTGTTGTGTTGAAGAAGAAGCAAGCGTTGTTTCTCTGTTTTTTCAAAGGGGGGCGTATATCCTCTTTTTTAGGTCTAGGATCTGATGCCTTATAGGTCTATGTCTAGGTATTTTTATTAAAGGGGAGGGGTTTTGGGGTGAATTTAACTTGTTTTGGGCCTCTTGAGCCTTGGCCCAATTCAAAAATAAGACAACTTTCTTTTTCTCTTTTGTTCTTCTTTCTTTATGTGACTTTAAAAAATCTAGTTGAATTAATTAAACAATCTAAATAAAATCCTAAATTAAGCTCTACCTTAAATTATTTTATAAAGTTAATCTTACTTATTTTGACTAATTTAACACTAGTTAATTTAAAACTAAAAGCTAAAATGTGGACATGACTATTGTAGTAATTTTTTGTGATTTTTGTTTAAAATATAAAAACAAATATCTAAATGCAATGCATGGTATTTTTGACATTTTTTATGATTTATTTAACAAAATTAAACGTGCACAAAAATACAAACAATTAATAAAATCCTACAAAAATCCTATAAAATGGCAAATAATTGGAAAAAATCTATTTTCCTTTAATTTTATAGGAGTATTTCATATAGGGCAAAAATCAGGTGCTCACAATATCTGAGCCGGAAGGCTGCCGTGAGATAAGTAGAATACAACATGTGATACATACTTATACATAAGACATACGAGCCTATAAGACCAAAACAACGACTCGTACATTGAACATTGGTCGACAAGGACAGACAATCTTTGACGTAAATGACATCTATCTAACAATCCTCTAAGAATACATAATTTTCAAAAAGGTCGGGACAGAGTCCCGCCACACCAAATAAAACACGTCTAAATCATACTAACCAAACAAGCAACTCCGAAGCAAACGGAGCGCACTAATATATTCTACTGAGCTGATAGCCTACTTGGAGGGCTCTCGACCTGTCTATGGGGACCTGCGGGCATGAAATGCAGCGTCCCCAGGCAAAAGGAACGTCAGTACGAATAATGTACCAAGTATGTAAGGCACCTAAATAAGTACATAAAAGACATGGAAGAAATATAGAGTAAATGACTCAACATGTAAGTCTGGATAACCCTGTAAATCATGATATACTTATAGTGTCATGCATATACGTATGAATGTCATGTCATGCATAGGTACATGTGTTCATAACATCATGTAGCCTCTGAGAGCATCCCATCATATCATCTCGGCCACTGTGGGCAAAATCATCAATGTATACTAGCTAATCAGGTGGTGGTGCGTATATAACGTCGTAACCTTTTCCCATATCCCTTATACATATATATACATATATACGCATATATAATGACATCTGGTCATGGATCAATGTACATGTATAAATGAATGCAATGCATGAGAATTATGTAAAAAATCTCTCGGAACGTCATAAGACCATTATGTCGTTGATTAATGTCATGAAGTAAACTTTATCAACTTACGTATTTTCTAAAACACATGAACGGATGATGGAGTAATATGACACATGGAGAATCAAGAACATAGTCACTTCTAGTACTTCTATGAATAGAGTCATTTATGAAAGTTGTGCATTTGCTTATTTCGTTTCTATCGTATGAATCATGCCTAAAGGAAAGAAGGGATAGCCTTAATATACCTAAGCCGATTCTCTTGAAAATCCCTCTAACACATGTCAATTGAGACAACACGTAACAGCGGATCAAAGTAGGAAAAAATCCGTATGATATTCTTGAGAAAGATTATACCGTGCTTCCTTAGAATTGCATCTTTCGCATATTCTGATCTTGTATGAATTTTCCGAAGCAATTTCACGTTTCCATCTCTTGTGTTCTTGGTCACTACTGATTCGGTCTTGATTACAAGATATCATATTTTGTTTTGGAAGAATCATTAATTTTTGAAGTGCTTTTTGATGCATAACTCACGCATCCAACTCTCAAGATTGGAAAATATACTTATTCTCAATAGTTGGTCTAGCAAAATGAGTCCAATATTCAAATTTGGTTCATTTCATGCCACCACCTACTTAATCACTTGATTATATGGCTTGCTGCCAAGATTTTGACATCCCACGTGGAAGTGTTGTCCCCCTAATATTTATCCAAATCTTTCATAGATAATTGTCCACAAATTTAATTTACAAGTTAATCTCCCACTTAAAAATTCATAATTACCCAATTATCCACATAATTAAGAATTATCTCAAATTACTTAAAATATTGCTCATTTTTAGCACACCTTATACATCTCACTATCATTCTCATGTGGTATCTTGTATGGCAATAGTCCATAAATACAGGGTATTATAACTTGGACCATATTTTTATCCCAAAGTGTCAAGCCTCGATGAAACTCATTTCCTTCAATTCGCTTACACTCTCACCTTCACGAATTTACTTATAACTTGTTTGAAATAACATAATGCGTATAATCTCATTCTCGAGATCACGTCGATTAATTTACGATAGAACATTAATGTATGAAAATACGAGATGTAACATCTCATTTCCGAGATTATATCAATTTACTTATGGCATACTTCCACGTATGAAAACATGGGGTGTAACACAGACCTTGTTTGAGCTTCCTTGAATTACTACAATGTTCCAAAAACCTTAGCAACTTCAATCTGGTTAGAAGCATGACAAAATTGAACCATAATTAGGAAGATACTCGTGGTTTCAGCTCATTTGAGCATTTTAACAAAGACTAGGCGGATATTAGGATCTCAAGGTCCTCCTATGTGGGCTCCTTCATCCCACAAACCTTGATAGTATATGCATGCATAAATAACACTCTCACACCCAAGAATCACACTCCCTATTAACCATCTTCTACCCCAAACTCGAAATTGAAACTAGGGTATGGAACCTTACCTCTTAGATGAAGACCTTGAGTTTTTCCTTGTGAATTCTCTAACTTTTGAGCAAAGACTAATGAGCAATTATCTTAGGAACTTCTCCTCTCACTCTATAGCACTTCTTCTCACTAGAAATATCAAAATTTTACTTTACAAATGGTCCTTAACGTCTTTATATAGAAATAGGGTTGAGTTATAAAAACTAGAAAACCATCGGAACACAGCTATGTGGTCGTAGAGTGGATGATAATAGGCTATAAATACGTATTTTAGTCTCTTATTATACTCTAATTTACTGCACGTTAATTGAGTTGAGCTTTAATCACTAGTGTTTTGCACTAATTATGTGTTTTATGCCTTGTAGGAGTGATTCCGAGCTATGTAGATGTTATGGAATGAATTCAAGTGATTTGAAGTTTTGAAGTCTGAGTAAAAGCTCAAGGAATTAAGCCGAAATTGTGTTCATGAATCAACAGATGATAGTTAAGAACGAAATACAGAATCGAGTGGGCATACGGCGCATTGTCTAGTAAAATGCACATAACGTTTTGCTTAGAACTTTGTTTGGGCTTCACAATACATCGTTGGAAATCTATTTGAAAGGGATACAACTTTCATGTTTTGCATTTTCATGAATTCCCAATACCACGTCGCGCGGTGTGCCGTGCCTGTGGAAATTTTCTGCACCTGTCAGAATCAACAATCTGAGCTTTTCCACTATCGCCCCACATGGCGCGTCGCCCCATGCGGCGCGGTAATGCAAATTTTATAGAGTGATTGTCCCATTTTGCGGGAGAAGGTATTTTCATCTGGGCCCGACCCTACTTGGTATAAATACATATAAAAACGCTATTTTGAGGAGGGGGACATACTCTTGACACACTTTAGACATAGATAGAGCACAGAGCCATCGTGGAAACCGGAGAATCGACCTAAGGAGGCAAGAACACACTAGGAGCAAGGGGAGAATTCTTCTACGAGTTTTTCACTTCCTTCTTCCTATTTTCATTGTTGGTTAAGAATTCTAGTATTGTAGTTATGTATACTATTATGAATAACTAATTTGTTATCTAGGGTTTTGATGGAACCTGTTGAAGAATGATTTTCTAGTTATGTTAATATAAATTTTCCGTAGTATTATCTCTATTTGTTCAACTATATACTTATTGTTGTTGATTGAAGGGCCATCAATTAGCTGTTCCTATTTAGTGTGCTTTACTCAGAAGAGAGTGTATAATTAGGTAGTTGTTGAACACCATCACTCCTAACGTATATGAGGGATAAATATGAAGGGTTTAAAGGTGGGATTAAGGATAACGAAACCTTGGGTGCGATCTATGTGAGCTGCAATTAAAGCTAGCTAGCGTAATTAGGGAGAATATGTCTAGTACATTATTGTAATTACTCGGGAGAGAGTTACGACAGTCATAGTACTCATGATCGATAGAGAAGACTTAGGCAAATTTATAGAAAATGCAACGGGAAGAATTCCAGCAATTGGGGAAATCATAACTCTAGACCTCAATCTTTTCTCCAACCCGTTGTATCTTTAGTTCTTAATCTACTAATTTAATTATTTAGTTAATTAGATACAAGAATCTTAATATTTATAACTTAAAAATTGTTCGAGCTTGTCTTATTAGCAATATTGAACAGTTATAGCTAAGCCTTAGTTCTCTGTGGGATTCGACTCCGGACATGTAAACCTAAATATATTTGCAACGGCCGCTTAGTCCTTTTTATAAGGCATAGTTGGGCACGATCAAATCTTGGCACCGTTGCAGGGGAACTAACAGTGTAGTTGTAGTTGTATATATTGCTAGGTTGCGAGTTTGAACTTTTATTTTGTTTTGTTTTTTTATAATTTTATCTCTGTGGGATTAAGAAACATGACATCTTGGAATTATAGGAATTTAGGTGTAGATAATTCTACTATTGATCCTCATAAATATTGTAAAGAAGACCACCCGTATCAAAATTATAAAAATATTCCCGAAAGCGAGTTATGTGCACCAACTCAATCTTATTTGTGGAATGTGTGTGATGTGTGTGGTGGTAAAAGTGGTAACTTTCATGGTTGTGCTTATATTTCTTATCTTCCCCTAACCTCTTACTATGATGGTTCTACCTTTTCTTGTGAAGTTAATAGGAGTAAAGAACCTGGGAATGTGAACATAAAGGAGATCAAGGATATGCTAAAGTGCCTTCTGGGACAAAACAGTGAGAAACAGTTGTAGATAGAAAGGCAAGATGCAACTATTCACAACTTGGAGGCTCATGTGAGTCAAGTAGTTAAAGATTTTAATGCTCAGCAAGCCAATTTTGAGGATAAGAGCCAAGAAGAGCGTTAATTTGAGGTGCTAATTGAGAAGGTCAGAGTAGAACATCAACAACTTAGCCAACTACAATTTGAGGATGTCGATGTTGTAGAAGTGAGTCTAGAGTCAGCCGAGGACATTGAGGATACAAATTTTGTTAACTCTAGTATCATTGATGTTGAGGATGCTGAAAGTCCTGAGGTTCATGTGTGTGAGCGCATTGGTCCTCACTCCAAATATTTTTCTACATTGTGCTTGGATGACGATATAGAAATAGAGTCATCCGAGCCGATTGAGAAGTCAAGTAATGAGGAACAAGGTGCCTACATTCTGGAATGTTTCTTTCCAGAAAGACAGGACTACATACCTCATCTAAAAGCCAAGAAGTGTAGAATAGTACAATGATTGCTTGGGCCAATTAGATTTGTTCCTCCACCCCTAGAGCATAGGCGAAAACTTGATGCCAAACTGGGGGTTCAATTTATAAGCTCAAGGTGGAGGCAAAAAGTGATTCGCGTCGTGCCGCAACGTTAAATTAGGCTCTTGTTGGGAGGCAACCCAGCTTTATTGATCTCTTTTATTTTTTATTATTATTTTTTCAATTGTATTATTTTTGTAGTGTAAATTTTTTATTTTCTAGGAGCATGGAAAGCAAAGCTATTTGAAGGATGCAACAACAAACCATTGGAACTAAGTGTGAGGTACCCGCACGAAGGACCAAGCCTGGGAGAAGCCTGAGTACCCCATGAACTGCTAGTGCTTTGGCCTTTGGCCTACCATGCAGTTTCTCTTACCCTCTTATAGTTATGTTGTGCATTAGGGACAATGCACAATTTTAAGTGTAGGTTGAGGAGATTGTCTGGGTGACTTTTCATGCTACTTTAGCTGTGTTAGTTTAATTGAATAATTTTTTTAAAAAAATTGTACTTTTCCCGATGATGGATCTATTAAACAATTTTTTTGAGGGATTTAAGTCTAAATAAAAAGGACAAAAAGATTTTCTTTATAGGTAGTGTAGCAACCTCCCTTGGTTTTTCTTTGTGCCGCGGTTCTTTTCCAAGTGTTTTGTTTGAACTGGGTGTAGTTAATTTTTTTTGGGAGTAGGAGCAATTGTGTTTTATTTTGAATTGAAGCAACATCTCTTGACTTTGTTATGCCTTGAGAATAGTGAGTACTTTGGTTGTGACGCTTAGGCTCAGTTTTTGACTCTTGTATAAGTACCTTAAATTATATGATTTTAAATTTGCTTAACTGCTTTGACTAGAGTGTCTTGCTGAATCCAATCATGAGTGAGTTATGTGCCGTGTGTGTGAGGTTTTGCATTATTATGTGCGTTTAATTTGATGTCTAGAACTCGCCCCATGTGTTTGCAAATCGAAATAGTAGTTTTGTGCAGTCTTGGAAGTGATATAGGCATTTCTTTGTTGAGCCTTATGTATATTTTACCCGCATAATTGTTATGTATCTTTTACTTGACCTTTTGTTTTAATTTGAACTTTGGGAATTTCAAAAGTAAAAAGAAAATATTTTTTTTTAATTTCATTTATTTTTTCTTTTTTGTAAAAAAAAAGAAATATTTTTTTGAATTTTGGATGTAGCCTCTTAATTTTCGAAGTAATGGCTTTTAGAAATACTTTGGATTTCTAAGTTAGTATTTTTTATTACAAAAGTACTTCTAAAGAAAAAATGAAAATATTTTTGTACTTAAATTTTTTTTCAATTTGTTAAGACATTTACAAAAGAAAGACATTTAAAGAAGGAAAAGAATATATATATATATATATATATATATATATATATATATTGATTCACTCATTTTTTTTTTTAAAAATTATGGCAAAAAATACTTCAAGTAAAAGAAACCCGTAGTTTGGATTTTGATTGATTTTTTTTTTGTTGATTTTTCTTTTTATTTATTTTTTTTTGTATGAAATACTTTAGAAAGAACGAAACTACTTTTTTTAAAAAAATTTCTAAGGAAAAATTTCTAAAGAAGGAACTAAAGAAAAATATTTGGATTTTTTAAAATTAGGGTCGGAACCGATGAGGTTTGCCTATGTATCTCACATCCGGTGAGAATCAGATCCGCATAGTTCGGTCAGTTTTGACGGAACAGGGGAGCATGGCACTTGAATATTTTTTGGCTCAATTTGAAATGACCTTGTCTATTTTTTTTCAGAATTTCGACAGAGTTTCAAGATTTGTTTTTTCAAGAACTTGGGTATTTCAGAACCTAGTGAATTTTCTCTTTCCTAACTAACTCTGGTTTTCCTTTTTCTTTTTTTTTATTTTCTTTCCCTATTCTAGAAGCCGGTCAAATGCAAGCGGAAACAAATAGACGCGTAAGTAGCACGTAAGATACATCAGGATGGTCTTTTTAATTTGGGTACACTTGTCCTAGACCGACCCAACCCCTGTGTTGAGTCCCCAAAGTCAAATGCACGTGATACAAATAAGTGTTCCTACTAGGGATCCGGCATGAGGGTGAGTTATTCTAGGTTTAAAACCTGGGTATATTGTTCTAGACATGGTTTACCAGAGCGGGCAACTCGAGCCGAGGGGAGGCTACGTACCAGAACCAAAAGGCCATCCGGCTTTGTCACTTGTCCGAGTCTCTTTCTAATTTAAGGTATGACACTAACAGAAGAGGAGTCACACCAGCGTGCACATCCCCAAAGATGAGAAGAGAAGGGTTTCGTAACAGTTTATATACGGTTCAAATAATATCAAAGCGGTAAAAAGCGACATTTAGCACATTAGGTCCAAACATGTAAAAATCAGATAATAAATAAAGCAAGTATAACAGTTATTCTAAGCTTGAATTCTTGAACCCTGAACCGAAAGTTCTGGGTTTTTATCCCCAACAAAGTCGCCAGAGCTGTCACACCTCCTTTTTACACCCCGAGGGTATATGGGAGTTTTTACAATTAAAGTGACATTAATCGAAATGAGATTATTTTATTTAATTTTTTTAGAGTCACCACTTGGAATAGTTTATTTGGTGTCTCAAGTCACTGGTTTATTTTAAAATCTCAAAACGAGGAAATTTCGACTTTATTTTAAGAGTTTGCGAACCAGAAATTCTAAGTAAGGAATTCTGTTAACCCGGGAGAAGGTGTTAGGCATTCCTGGGTTCCGTGGTTCTAGAACGGTCGCTTAAACTATTAATATTGGCCTATTATCTGATTTATTACGCGTTTTAAACCTATTGTGCATTTTTAGCTTTGTAACCGCTTTTAATTATTTTATGAAATTAATCTGGAACAAGTTATGATTGTCGTACACTTGTTTGTTTGATACACATTACGAATTATGTCACGAGAACCGTACCCACGATCTACAATATGTTTAATTTATTCAAAGTTATTAGAAGTTTTGGCCGGGTCACATAAATGAACCCCCGAATTTGGAAATTAGGTATCATAACTACGTCACGGGAACCGTATCCGTAGCCATGATGATTTTATTATAAACGTGCCTAAAGCAAACGACGAATATTCAAAGTGTTTTCTATACTAGTTATAATATTAATGTGAGGGTCATAGATTAAATGATTCGATTGTGAATGGCACGCCTTGATTTATTTTACAAAATTTGTACTCAATTAAAATAATCTATGGATGTTCATATTTAGAACTAATTTGAAATTAGGTATCACAACTACATCACGAGAACCGTACCCGTAGTCATGATGATTCATTAATTATCGCGCCTAAAGTAAGCTACAATATTCGAGAGTAGTTCTTTGTTACATTTGGGTTAGGAAATCAAATGATTAGGAAAGAACGTACTTTAATTAAATTGATGGTCATAGATCATAAATCACATCTTATTTAAATCATCTCAAAATGGAATTCAACTACTTTTTATTTTTTACGAAATTACGGCTTAAATAAAAAAACACTTTTCTTTGTTAGGGAAGTGTTTTTATCCGAAATTAAAAGACACAATGTTCAAGACAATCAATTAAAATGGACTATAAACTAAGAAACTCCACTGATGCAAAAAGAAACTAACAAATACCAGAAAACATGAATTGTTAGAATATCTTAATCCCGTAAAAATCATTTAGTGGTAACTACAATTTTGTGATATAAGAATGAACATATAAAGCAACGTGATTAAGAGAGCTAAAATTTGCTTATTCTTTAGATATCCTTTTAGAAAGCTCACAATTCAAAAAGAACGCTAAGGCTTATAAAGCAATATATGCAGAGAAAAAATGGAGCATAAATTACCTGGCACATATAAGACTTGAAGTCTCTTGGGTTCTCTTTAACAAGAATTTGAAACTTCTGCAAGGCCTTTTCTAATTCAACGTCAAAATGACGAGGAAAAGAGAGTTGGACCAAATAAAGGCCAATAAAATGAGGGATGAAGCTCCAACAACTTATCACAGCAAAAACAAAAGCAAAATCGCACTAATTGACCACTTAATTGACAAATTTGAGTATATATAGGAATCTGATTACAACTTGCTTTATAAGCCTCTTACGACAACCATAAAACAACAAAAATACAGCTCAAAACTATCCAGATGAAGCCGAAATGGAAAGCTCAACAGTTGTGATAACAAAGAAGAGAAATTCGAAACCCAGCAGAAGCAGATTCAACAACAAACCAACGCAGCAAGAACTCTCCCTCTTTTCTGTCTGAACCCCATTTTTCTCATTTTTCGGCTTCTTTTTCTTTTTTTCTTTTTTTGTTTTCTTCACTGTTTTTGAGAGATGGGTGCGATTCAGGTTATTATATGGGGGATGAGGTTAGAGGGGACGACTGATCTTCTCCTCTAGGTCTATGTGTGCGTGTGTGTGTATTTATTCAAGAAAAATGAGGGAGTGTTGTGTTGAAGAAGAAGCAAGCGTTGTTTCTCTGTTTTTTCAAAGGGGGGCGTATATCCTCTTTTTTAGGTCTAGGATCTGATGCCTTATAGGTCTATGTCTAGGTATTTTTATTAAAGGGGAGGGGTTTTGGGGTGAATTTAACTTGTTTTGGGCCTCTTGAGCCTTGGCCCAATTCAAAAATAAGACAACTTTCTTTTTCTCTTTTGTTCTTCTTTCTTTATGTGACTTTAAAAAATCTAGTTGAATTAATTAAACAATCTAAATAAAATCCTAAATTAAGCTCTACCTTAAATTATTTTATAAAGTTAATCTTACTTATTTTGACTAATTTAACACTAGTTAATTTAAAACTAAAAGCTAAAATGTGGACATGACTATTGTAGTAATTTTTTGTGATTTTTGTTTAAAATATAAAAACAAATATCTAAATGCAATGCATGGTATTTTTGACATTTTTTATGATTTATTTAACAAAATTAAACGTGCACAAAAATACAAACAATTAATAAAATCCTACAAAAATCCTATAAAATGGCAAATAATTGGAAAAAATCTATTTTCCTTTAATTTTATAGGAGTATTTCATATAGGGCAAAAATCAGGTGCTCACAATATCTGAGCCGGAAGGCTGCCGTGAGATAAGTAGAATACAACATGTGATACATACTTATACATAAGACATACGAGCCTATAAGACCAAAACAACGACTCGTACATTGAACATTGGTCGACAAGGACAGACAATCTTTGACGTAAATGACATCTATCTAACAATCCTCTAAGAATACATAATTTTCAAAAAGGTCGGGACAGAGTCCCGCCACACCAAATAAAACACGTCTAAATCATACTAACCAAACAAGCAACTCCGAAGCAAACGGAGCGCACTAATATATTCTACTGAGCTGATAGCCTACTTGGAGGGCTCTCGACCTGTCTATGGGGACCTGCGGGCATGAAATGCAGCGTCCCCAGGCAAAAGGAACGTCAGTACGAATAATGTACCAAGTATGTAAGGCACCTAAATAAGTACATAAAAGACATGGAAGAAATATAGAGTAAATGACTCAACATGTAAGTCTGGATAACCCTGTAAATCATGATATACTTATAGTGTCATGCATATACGTATGAATGTCATGTCATGCATAGGTACATGTGTTCATAACATCATGTAGCCTCTGAGAGCATCCCATCATATCATCTCGGCCACTGTGGGCAAAATCATCAATGTATACTAGCTAATCAGGTGGTGGTGCGTATATAACGTCGTAACCTTTTCCCATATCCCTTATACATATATATACATATATACGCATATATAATGACATCTGGTCATGGATCAATGTACATGTATAAATGAATGCAATGCATGAGAATTATGTAAAAAATCTCTCGGAACGTCATAAGACCATTATGTCGTTGATTAATGTCATGAAGTAAACTTTATCAACTTACGTATTTTCTAAAACACATGAACGGATGATGGAGTAATATGACACATGGAGAATCAAGAACATAGTCACTTCTAGTACTTCTATGAATAGAGTCATTTATGAAAGTTGTGCATTTGCTTATTTCGTTTCTATCGTATGAATCATGCCTAAAGGAAAGAAGGGATAGCCTTAATATACCTAAGCCGATTCTCTTGAAAATCCCTCTAACACATGTCAATTGAGACAACACGTAACAGCGGATCAAAGTAGGAAAAAATCCGTATGATATTCTTGAGAAAGATTATACCGTGCTTCCTTAGAATTGCATCTTTCGCATATTCTGATCTTGTATGAATTTTCCGAAGCAATTTCACGTTTCCATCTCTTGTGTTCTTGGTCACTACTGATTCGGTCTTGATTACAAGATATCATATTTTGTTTTGGAAGAATCATTAATTTTTGAAGTGCTTTTTGATGCATAACTCACGCATCCAACTCTCAAGATTGGAAAATATACTTATTCTCAATAGTTGGTCTAGCAAAATGAGTCCAATATTCAAATTTGGTTCATTTCATGCCACCACCTACTTAATCACTTGATTATATGGCTTGCTGCCAAGATTTTGACATCCCACGTGGAAGTGTTGTCCCCCTAATATTTATCCAAATCTTTCATAGATAATTGTCCACAAATTTAATTTACAAGTTAATCTCCCACTTAAAAATTCATAATTACCCAATTATCCACATAATTAAGAATTATCTCAAATTACTTAAAATATTGCTCATTTTTAGCACACCTTATACATCTCACTATCATTCTCATGTGGTATCTTGTATGGCAATAGTCCATAAATACAGGGTATTATAACTTGGACCATATTTTTATCCCAAAGTGTCAAGCCTCGATGAAACTCATTTCCTTCAATTCGCTTACACTCTCACCTTCACGAATTTACTTATAACTTGTTTGAAATAACATAATGCGTATAATCTCATTCTCGAGATCACGTCGATTAATTTACGATAGAACATTAATGTATGAAAATACGAGATGTAACATCTCATTTCCGAGATTATATCAATTTACTTATGGCATACTTCCACGTATGAAAACATGGGGTGTAACACAGACCTTGTTTGAGCTTCCTTGAATTACTACAATGTTCCAAAAACCTTAGCAACTTCAATCTGGTTAGAAGCATGACAAAATTGAACCATAATTAGGAAGATACTCGTGGTTTCAGCTCATTTGAGCATTTTAACAAAGACTAGGCGGATATTAGGATCTCAAGGTCCTCCTATGTGGGCTCCTTCATCCCACAAACCTTGATAGTATATGCATGCATAAATAACACTCTCACACCCAAGAATCACACTCCCTATTAACCATCTTCTACCCCAAACTCGAAATTGAAACTAGGGTATGGAACCTTACCTCTTAGATGAAGACCTTGAGTTTTTCCTTGTGAATTCTCTAACTTTTGAGCAAAGACTAATGAGCAATTATCTTAGGAACTTCTCCTCTCACTCTATAGCACTTCTTCTCACTAGAAATATCAAAATTTTACTTTACAAATGGTCCTTAACGTCTTTATATAGAAATAGGGTTGAGTTATAAAAACTAGAAAACCATCGGAACACAGCTATGTGGTCGTAGAGTGGATGATAATAGGCTATAAATACGTATTTTAGTCTCTTATTATACTCTAATTTACTGCACGTTAATTGAGTTGAGCTTTAATCACTAGTGTTTTGCACTAATTATGTGTTTTATGCCTTGTAGGAGTGATTCCGAGCTATGTAGATGTTATGGAATGAATTCAAGTGATTTGAAGTTTTGAAGTCTGAGTAAAAGCTCAAGGAATTAAGCCGAAATTGTGTTCATGAATCAACAGATGATAGTTAAGAACGAAATACAGAATCGAGTGGGCATACGGCGCATTGTCTAGTAAAATGCACATAACGTTTTGCTTAGAACTTTGTTTGGGCTTCACAATACATCGTTGGAAATCTATTTGAAAGGGATACAACTTTCATGTTTTGCATTTTCATGAATTCCCAATACCACGTCGCGCGGTGTGCCGTGCCTGTGGAAATTTTCTGCACCTGTCAGAATCAACAATCTGAGCTTTTCCACTATCGCCCCACATGGCGCGTCGCCCCATGCGGCGCGGTAATGCAAATTTTATAGAGTGATTGTCCCATTTTGCGGGAGAAGGTATTTTCATCTGGGCCCGACCCTACTTGGTATAAATACATATAAAAACGCTATTTTGAGGAGGGGGACATACTCTTGACACACTTTAGACATAGATAGAGCACAGAGCCATCGTGGAAACCGGAGAATCGACCTAAGGAGGCAAGAACACACTAGGAGCAAGGGGAGAATTCTTCTACGAGTTTTTCACTTCCTTCTTCCTATTTTCATTGTTGGTTAAGAATTCTAGTATTGTAGTTATGTATACTATTATGAATAACTAATTTGTTATCTAGGGTTTTGATGGAACCTGTTGAAGAATGATTTTCTAGTTATGTTAATATAAATTTTCCGTAGTATTATCTCTATTTGTTCAACTATATACTTATTGTTGTTGATTGAAGGGCCATCAATTAGCTGTTCCTATTTAGTGTGCTTTACTCAGAAGAGAGTGTATAATTAGGTAGTTGTTGAACACCATCACTCCTAACGTATATGAGGGATAAATATGAAGGGTTTAAAGGTGGGATTAAGGATAACGAAACCTTGGGTGCGATCTATGTGAGCTGCAATTAAAGCTAGCTAGCGTAATTAGGGAGAATATGTCTAGTACATTATTGTAATTACTCGGGAGAGAGTTACGACAGTCATAGTACTCATGATCGATAGAGAAGACTTAGGCAAATTTATAGAAAATGCAACGGGAAGAATTCCAGCAATTGGGGAAATCATAACTCTAGACCTCAATCTTTTCTCCAACCCGTTGTATCTTTAGTTCTTAATCTACTAATTTAATTATTTAGTTAATTAGATACAAGAATCTTAATATTTATAACTTAAAAATTGTTCGAGCTTGTCTTATTAGCAATATTGAACAGTTATAGCTAAGCCTTAGTTCTCTGTGGGATTCGACTCCGGACATGTAAACCTAAATATATTTGCAACGGCCGCTTAGTCCTTTTTATAAGGCATAGTTGGGCACGATCAAATCTTGGCACCGTTGCAGGGGAACTAACAGTGTAGTTGTAGTTGTATATATTGCTAGGTTGCGAGTTTGAACTTTTATTTTGTTTTGTTTTTTTATAATTTTATCTCTGTGGGATTAAGAAACATGACATCTTGGAATTATAGGAATTTAGGTGTAGATAATTCTACTATTGATCCTCATAAATATTGTAAAGAAGACCACCCGTATCAAAATTATAAAAATATTCCCGAAAGCGAGTTATGTGCACCAACTCAATCTTATTTGTGGAATGTGTGTGATGTGTGTGGTGGTAAAAGTGGTAACTTTCATGGTTGTGCTTATATTTCTTATCTTCCCCTAACCTCTTACTATGATGGTTCTACCTTTTCTTGTGAAGTTAATAGGAGTAAAGAACCTGGGAATGTGAACATAAAGGAGATCAAGGATATGCTAAAGTGCCTTCTGGGACAAAACAGTGAGAAACAGTTGTAGATAGAAAGGCAAGATGCAACTATTCACAACTTGGAGGCTCATGTGAGTCAAGTAGTTAAAGATTTTAATGCTCAGCAAGCCAATTTTGAGGATAAGAGCCAAGAAGAGCGTTAATTTGAGGTGCTAATTGAGAAGGTCAGAGTAGAACATCAACAACTTAGCCAACTACAATTTGAGGATGTCGATGTTGTAGAAGTGAGTCTAGAGTCAGCCGAGGACATTGAGGATACAAATTTTGTTAACTCTAGTATCATTGATGTTGAGGATGCTGAAAGTCCTGAGGTTCATGTGTGTGAGCGCATTGGTCCTCACTCCAAATATTTTTCTACATTGTGCTTGGATGACGATATAGAAATAGAGTCATCCGAGCCGATTGAGAAGTCAAGTAATGAGGAACAAGGTGCCTACATTCTGGAATGTTTCTTTCCAGAAAGACAGGACTACATACCTCATCTAAAAGCCAAGAAGTGTAGAATAGTACAATGATTGCTTGGGCCAATTAGATTTGTTCCTCCACCCCTAGAGCATAGGCGAAAACTTGATGCCAAACTGGGGGTTCAATTTATAAGCTCAAGGTGGAGGCAAAAAGTGATTCGCGTCGTGCCGCAACGTTAAATTAGGCTCTTGTTGGGAGGCAACCCAGCTTTATTGATCTCTTTTATTTTTTATTATTATTTTTTCAATTGTATTATTTTTGTAGTGTAAATTTTTTATTTTCTAGGAGCATGGAAAGCAAAGCTATTTGAAGGATGCAACAACAAACCATTGGAACTAAGTGTGAGGTACCCGCACGAAGGACCAAGCCTGGGAGAAGCCTGAGTACCCCATGAACTGCTAGTGCTTTGGCCTTTGGCCTACCATGCAGTTTCTCTTACCCTCTTATAGTTATGTTGTGCATTAGGGACAATGCACAATTTTAAGTGTAGGTTGAGGAGATTGTCTGGGTGACTTTTCATGCTACTTTAGCTGTGTTAGTTTAATTGAATAATTTTTTTAAAAAAATTGTACTTTTCCCGATGATGGATCTATTAAACAATTTTTTTGAGGGATTTAAGTCTAAATAAAAAGGACAAAAAGATTTTCTTTATAGGTAGTGTAGCAACCTCCCTTGGTTTTTCTTTGTGCCGCGGTTCTTTTCCAAGTGTTTTGTTTGAACTGGGTGTAGTTAATTTTTTTTGGGAGTAGGAGCAATTGTGTTTTATTTTGAATTGAAGCAACATCTCTTGACTTTGTTATGCCTTGAGAATAGTGAGTACTTTGGTTGTGACGCTTAGGCTCAGTTTTTGACTCTTGTATAAGTACCTTAAATTATATGATTTTAAATTTGCTTAACTGCTTTGACTAGAGTGTCTTGCTGAATCCAATCATGAGTGAGTTATGTGCCGTGTGTGTGAGGTTTTGCATTATTATGTGCGTTTAATTTGATGTCTAGAACTCGCCCCATGTGTTTGCAAATCGAAATAGTAGTTTTGTGCAGTCTTGGAAGTGATATAGGCATTTCTTTGTTGAGCCTTATGTATATTTTACCCGCATAATTGTTATGTATCGTAATTAAACCCTTTGAGCCTGTATTCCTGTTTCCTTGGCAACCACATTATAAGCCTTACCCTTTGTTTGAATTAACCATCTATTTGAACCTTTTCACTTCTCATGAGCACTTGAATTATTATGAACATTATAAAAGTTAAAGTGTGGAGTGATTGGTTTGGCTTTTGAGTGAAACTAATGAGATAAAGAGAAAAGTGCATTGTTTAAGAAAAAAAATAAGAGCCACTCGAATTGGAAAAGAAAAAGAAAAGAAAGAAAAAAATAGTTGTATTGTTGCGAAAAATATTCCTTGATAAATGGTGGTTTTTTTTATGTAATTGTGCTCAAAGAAGTATGGGATAATATACATTGATGTGAAGGTGTAGTTTTGGTTTGACATAAGCATGTGCTTCAATGTTAAAGTATATGTATTAAAGTTCTTAGGGAGGTGCAATCACTCTTATATCCAAATGTATCCTACCTGTCCTGCAGCCTACATTACAACCAAATAAAGTCCTACTTGATCCTAGACTGAATGAGCTCGATTAGTAGAGTTGTACACTACGGGCAAGCCTATGGTGCATCTTTTGTTGCATATTAATGTTATTTCTCAGAGTGAGTGAATTCTTTCTATCTTGAGTTCCTCAGAGTGAGTGAATTCTTTCATGAAGGAAAGGTAATCCTTGACCTCTATGTTAGAGTAAGTGGGTGAGGTGCGACTAATGCGTGGTACTTGTGAGTCAAATCTTGAGGTGAAGATGTTACGCTTTTGTGCTTAGTCTATTTTAAGTATTCTTTGTGTGACGAGTTAGGAGAAATATTTAAAAAGATCATTTCTATATAAAGTGTAGTTTAATTGCTCGAGGACGAACAATGGTTTAAGTGTGGGGTGTTGATGATAGGCTATAATTACATATTTTAGTCGCTTATTATACTCTAATTTACGGCACCTTAATTGAGTTTGAGCTTTAATCGCTAGTATTTTGCACTAATTATGTGTTTTATGCTTTGTAGAAGTGATTCCGAGCTATATAGATGTTATAGAATGAATTCAAGTAATTTGGAGCTTTGAAGTCTGAGTAAAAGACCAAGGAATTAAGTCGGGATCATGTTCGGGAATCAACGGATGATAGTTAAGAACGAAACGGAGAATTGAGCAGGCATACAATGTATTGTCTAGTAAAATGCACATAACATTTTACTCAGAATTCCGTTTGGGATCCACAATACATCGTTGGAAAGCTATTTGAAAGGGAAACAACTTTGATGTTTTGCATTTTCACGAATTACCAATACCGCAGTGCGTAGAGCGGCGCGCGGTGCGCTGCGCCTTTGAAAGTTTTCTGCAACTTGTCAGAATCAGCAATCTGAGCTTTTCCACTGCCGCCCCGCATGGCATGTCGCCCCATGAGGCACGGTAGTGCAAAAGTTTTAGAGTGATTGTCCTATTTCTCCCGGGAGAAGGTATTTTCGTCTGGGCCTGACCCTACTTTGTATAAATATATGTAAAAATGCTATTTTAAGTAGGGGGGACATATTCTTGACACACTTTAGACAGAGCAAGGAGCCGTCGTGGAAACCAGAGATTCGACCTAAGGAGGCAAGAACACACTAGGATCTAGGAGGACAATTCTTCTACGAGTTTTTCACTTCCTTCTTCCTATTTTCATTATTGGTTATGAATTTTAGTATTGTAGTTATGCATACTATTATTAATATCTAATTTGTTATATAGGGTTTTGATGGAACCTGTTGAAGGGTGATTTTCTCATTATGTTAATATAGATTTGTCGTAGTATTATCTCTATTTGTTCAACTATATGCTTATTTCTATTGATTGAAGGGTCCGCAATTAGTTGTTCCTATTTAGTGTGCATTACTCGGGAGAGAGTGTATATTTAGGTAGTTGTTGAACATCATCACTCCTAACGTATATGAGGTATCAATACGAATGGTTTAAAGGTGGGATTAGGGATAACGAAACCTTGGGTGCTATCTAAGTGAGCTGCAATTAAAGCTAGCTAACGTAATTCGGGAGAATATGTCTAGTGTATTGTTGTAATTACTTGAGAGAGAGTTACGACAGTCATAGTACTCATGATCGATAGAGAAGACTTAGGCAAATTAATAGAAAACGTAGCGGGAGGGATTCCGACAATTGGAGAAATCATAACTCTAGACCTTCTTAATCGTTTCTCCAACCCGTAGTATCTTTAGTTGTTAATCTACTAATTTAATTATTTAGTTAATTAGATATAAGAATCATAATATTTATAACTTAGGAATTGTTCGAGCTTGTCTTCTTAGCAATATTGAATAGTTGTAGCTAAACCTTAGTTCTCTGTAGGATTCGACTCCGAACTTGTAAAGCGGATTATATTTTTACAATGACCGCTTAGTCCTTTTTATAAGGCATAGTTGGGCGTGATCAGTGGACCACAGAATGGATATGCGTCCGCAGAATTGATGCCAAGAACTGGGCTGCTCGTGTCAGGTATGAGGCAGGTTTGCGGTCCGCAAATAAGTTCCATGGTCCCATAATGCGCCGCAGAATTTCCCTCCAGAAATCTTCGTGTTGGATCTGCGATATATTGTGCAGCCCGCAAAAACATTATGCGGTCACATATTGGACCGCAAAACGACCCTCCAAAATTGGCCATTTTTTGGTTGCACTCTGCGGCTGATCTACGGACCGTAGAGTGATTCTGCGGCCGCATTCGCACAAATGCCCCGCTCTGCAAAAAAAAAATTCAACTCCCAACGCACTGTTCAACCCAAAAAGTCAGAAACCACGGGTTCTAGGTAAACTTTTACGGGGCCTTACATCCTCCCCCACTTAAGATCATTCGCTAGAGTCTCCCATGCAACTGGGCCTATCCACCTGTCAGAGAATCGCAGAAATCAATCCTAACAACATAACCATAACACAACAATGTAACACATTTATGGAGACAACATCGGCTACAACGTTATAAATATTATATTACCCATAGAAACATACTTAACATGAAGTTGTACAAGTGAAACATAATTCATAGAAGGTAGACTCTTTACATTTTCATAGAACATAGCCACCTTAATATATAGGCATTTAAACAAATGGGGGTACTTCCTGTTCATCTCTTCCTCGGCCTGCCAAGTAGCCTCTTCAACCTGCTGGTTTTGCCATAGCATTTTCCCGAATGCAATTTCGTTATTTCTCAACTTTTTGACATATCTATTAAGAATGGTAACTAGAATCTCTTTATATGTCAACTCCTCATTAACTTGTATAGTCTCAACCGGAATAATAAGCGACGGATCTCCAACCACCTACTTCAACATGGATACATGAAACAACGGTTGTACTAATGACATTTCAGGAGGTAGTTCTAGCCATTAGGCCACATGACTAATCCGCTAAATGATTATGTATGGCCCGATATACATTAGACTCAATTTCTCTTTCTTACCAAACAGCATTATACCCTTCGTGGGGGAAACCTTCAAGAATAACTAATCATCTTCTTTGACCTCCAAATCCCTACGATGAATATCTGAATAGGACTTCTGACGACTCTGAACATTTTTTAGTCGTTCCTTAATGATCTCAACCTTCTCCATAGCTTTCTGCACGAGGTCTGGTCCTATCAACTCTACTTCCCCAATCTCAAACCACCAAATGGGAGATCTACGCCTTCTACCATATAGAGCCCCAATCGGTACTGTAATGACTCTACCGGTCGTTTTGAGTTCTAGAGCACTGTTCAGCAGTTTGAGGCCACGAGCGGCTTCACTTTAGGTATTAAGACTTGTGCGCATGATCGAAATTGAATCCCGGGAAGTTTGGAGTTGATTTGGAAAAAGAATTCTCATTTCGGAATCTTTAAGTTGAAAGAATTAGCTAAGATTGGATTTTTGAGTAAATGATCTTAGAATCAGGATTCGAAGGTTCCAGCAGGTTCGTATGATGATTTCGGATTTGGGCGTATATCCGGATCGGGTTTTGGAAGACCCGAGAATGTTTTGGCGCCAATTGTGGAAGTTAACATTTTGAAGGAATTTCATAAGTTTGGGTTGAAGTGAATTTTAGTGTTATCGATGTCCGTTCGGGATTCTGAGATTGGGAATAGCTCTGTATGGTGATTCTAGAGTTGGGAGCGTGATCAGAAGTGAATTCGGAGGTCCGTGGGTCGTTTAGGAGTCATTTGGCTAAAGATAGAAATTTGAAGGTTTTTGAGAAGATTGACTGGAAGTGGACTTTTTGATATCGGGGTCGGAATTTGATTCTGAAAGTTGGAGTAGGTCCGTGATGTTGAATATGACTTGTATGCAAAATTTGAGTTCAATCGGACGTGATTTGCTAGGTTTAAACATCGAAAGTAGAAGTTTGAAGTTTTAAAGTTCATAAAGCTTGGATTGGAGGTCAATTCGTGATTTTAGCAATGTTTGATATGATTTGAGGCCTAGAGCATGTCTGTAATATGTTTTGGGACTGGTTGGTATGATTGGTTGGGGTCCTAGGGGCCTCGGGTGGATTCTGGGTGGTTAACAGATCGAAAATAGAATTTTGGAGAAGGTTGAAGTTGCTGGTTGCTGGTGTAACCGCACTTGCGATGCTAGGGCCACAGATGCGGTTGCCGTGCCACAAAAATGGTTAGAAGTGAAGGGATTAGAGGCCGAAAGTGCGAAGGAAATCCCGCACCTGCAAGATCGCAGATGCTGCCGGTGCGGTGCAGAAGCGGGTTGTGGCAGCAGGAGGATGACCGCAGAAGCGGTATTGTAACCGCACCTACAGAACCGCAGAAGCGGCCAAGTGACCGCAGGTGCGAATGGACTGGAGGCAGTGAGTGTTTTAAAAATAGGGTTTGGCCATTTTCTCTCAGTTTTCTCTTGGCTTGGGCTATTCTTGGAGGGTTTCAAGAGGGGGTTTTCATCATCAACAATAAGGTAAGCTATCCCCACCCATCTTGAGTTAAATACATTGATTATGTACGGATTTGAGCATGAAATTTGTAGAATTTTGGGGCTTGAGGGAAAACCTAAAAAATTGATATTCTTGGATTTTGACCACGATTTTGGGTATGAAATTAAGAGAAAATCATATAGTTGAGTTCGTGAGTTCATGGGTAAACTTTATCTTCGAAAAATTTAGGAATCCGGGCACGTAGGCCCGAGGGCAATTTTGTGAACTTTTCGATCGGGGTTAGGAATTGTTATAAATCGGGTTGTAATGAGTAATTGAACGTATATTAATAGATTTGCATAATTATTGGCTAGTTTTGAAGCATTGCGCATCGATTCGAGTCTTCGGAAGAGCGTGGAATGCCGGTTATGGATCTTCGGAGTGAGGTTAGTCTCCTTTCTAACCTTGTAAGAGGGAATTGTCCCTATAGGTGAGTTATTTGGTTATGTGCTCCAATTTGTGGGGGCTACGTACGCACGAGGTGACAAGGGTCCATGCATAGCTACTATTAGGCTATTGTTCGGGTAGTCTAGGACCCAAAAACATGTTGTACTTGAAAATATTTGTAATCCTATTGACGGTTTAAATTGCTTAAATTCTATCGAATTGGTAAATGAATTTTAAAAGGATTAAACTTCATTTTTCTTAAATCATTAAAAAAATGAGAATTTGGATTTTTCCTTGGATAGTTGTTTCCTAATGAAGTCTTGATTAACTATTTGAATATGCGATTTTGTGTGTACCTGCATCGCATGAATGATTCGCAAGCAGGGTGATTGTTTATTTTATGTTGACCGCATCGCATGGATGATTCAATAGCGGGGTAATAGATGCATCTATGGATCGCGTCGTTCGACCCTCGGCAGTGCACATTTTACATTTATGTTGGATCGGGCCGTACGACCTCGGCATGATTTGCGCATGCTTGTATTGCTTGCCTTGAGATTTATTGATATTGATATTCGCTCTCCCCGACTTGAGATAATTGTTAACTAATGGATTATGAATCCGGAGAGTTGAATAAAAAGGAACTTTTATCGGTTCGTGGCTTATTTGAAATTACTGACGTTCTTAATAAATACATGATTACTCGCATTAAAAATAGATTATTATTGGACCACTAGTAAGTGTCAAAGTCGACCTCTCATCTCTTCTTCTTCTTGATTAGACGGGATACTTATTTGGTACACGTTGTTTCCGTACTCATACTACACTTGCTGTGCATTTTTGTTGCACAGGTTCATATGTGGCTAGTGGCTTAGTGGCATAGCGACATGGTTGATACGGAGACTTAGATGAGCTGCAATTATCGAGATGACCCGAAACCGGCAGAGTCTCCTTCAGAGTATTGTATTGTATTTTCATTTCTGTCCACTTGTATTCCGGACAATTACTGTATTTTATTCATTCCCTAGTAAATGCTCATGCACTTGTGACACCGGGTTCTGGGATCACGTGATTTTTCAGTAGTTAAACTTTGTAAAGACATCCTCATTTATTTGGTGGAGTTTATTATTTATTATTCATTTGTTTAAAGAAAATAATTTCAAAACAAATAAAATGAGAAAATGCTAGTATATTGTGGTTGGCTTGCCTGACAGTAGTGTTCGGCGCCATCACTACCCTTAGTGAATTTTGGGTCGTGACAACATGGTACTAGAGCAATAGGTTCCCTTAGGTCATAAGAGTCATGAGCAAGTCTAGTAGAGTCTCGCGGATCAATACGGAGACGTTTGTACTTATCTTCGGGAGGCTACATGGCTGTTAGGAGTACTTCCCTTCTTGATTCCTCATCGTGCGATTTGATTCTTGGAGGCTTATTCCCTTGGTTCCTTCCTACTCAATCTTACGCGACGCGAACCGCTGGTTATAAATCGAGAATTGAAGGATTGTAATGGCACTATAGATGTGGTGCGGGATGTTTCTCCCGGTATTGTTGATGGGGCTATTGTTGTTACCTTGCGGGAGGATATCTTGTCATTTCAGCTTAGTAACAGTATTCATGAGAGCTGTGAGACTATGCACAGATCGCTATGATTGCTCATGATTGGCTATCGCACAGTATTGTCTTGATGGTATGATACTTGCCTATGTGTTAGGGTGGTGAATAATTTGAAAGGAAGTCAACTCGGTGCACGATTCAGAGATCTGATATTCCATTTCCGGCGGAGGAAAAGCAATTAGCCTATGAATGTCCAGATTTGGGGTGATGGAGTAACGAGACTTGGTATTTTCGAGCATGGTAGAATTTTCATCCACGATGTAGTGTCGTCATCCTCGATTGTTGTGTTAAGTTCGCCAATGTTATGGTCTTTTGCAATTCGCCTTTGGGGTAAGGTATTATGAAAATAATATGGGAGAAATGACTGTCAGAGATCGCGGGTTGCGGTGGTTCAGGATTGAATCGGTATTTCTAATATTGACGGCTCGAGAAAAATTTACTTCGAAAAAGTTTAAGGCTAGTAGCGATTTGAGGGTTCAAGTGCTGTGAAGATAGATTTTATTTACGGCAACAACTGAGCAGCGAAGGATAAGAAAGGACATTTGGGGAGTGTCAGGCCGTGGTTAAAATTTCTAGCAGGCTAGTTATAATAAGCAAAAGTCGAGTAGTCAATTAAAGGGGTGAGTTCCGCCAAAGTGGCAGAGTGGCGGAGTTGCATGTGGGTTTTGTGGTAGGATGACTATGCACCTTAAGGAGAGTTTGGAATGATTTGGGAATTTTAGTGATTGGTGAATGGGGTCTACAGATTTAATTTGAAGTATGGGCTATCATGCGACAAGAGATTTGATATAGCTGGAAGAAGTTGCTTGAAATGAAGAAGGATACAACATAACATTGAATTGGAAGGATGTTGCCATACATTTAATTGATGTCCACGAGGGGTGAATGGACTTGTGCAGCTAGAGAGTGAGTTCAGACTCAGGATGGGTTATTGATGTCGTAGTGATGGCACCCCGTGCAGCAGCGTTGGAAGATGTCGAGAAGTGATATCCATATGTGGTTACTCCCTGTGAGTACGTTAGCGGTCGCGTGGTTGGCGACGCTTCTACAAAGAATTCTTTTGGTTGTACAGCAAAGAGATAGGTCGTGCGAATGTTGTTGATGATTCAGAGTATAAAAGGGGTTTTACAGGAAGATTCCAAGAATTTTGGCGGTTGATTGCGCAAGGTTATGTCAATAAGAGATAAAAAATCCTGGTGAATTCCAGAGTTGTGTAATAGTGGCTTCAAGCTAAGTGGGAGATCCCACCGCCTATGATTGGGTTGCATGGTTAACTACTTGCGAGGTTTCTGGTTATTAACATATCGATGGGCCAATTCAGCTACGGGAAAAGAATATAAGTGGTAATTTGAGCGAAAGAATTGTTAAAGGTGTGCTATGGTTGGCCTTATTGGCTCATGTTCAGACTTGGGGGAAGGATTCAGGATTTATGCCTTATATATATGCGGGTTTCAAGGGAAGTGATTTTGCCGGATACTTCATCTGGAAGGTATTCATGTACTAGAAGATTGATGGAGTTGATTATATTCGGGGCCAAGTCAGAGTGGGTGGCTCTCAACAACGGTCCTAGTGGATTCAAAGGGGTAAAGTGTGGTGCCTAATGATTTCAAGCCTCTAGGTATGGTTAAGAATCAAGCTTTTGTAGCAGCTTATGAGAAGAGGCCCAGGATATTCTATGATGTTTTGACTTGCAGTGTAGCATATGGGAGGAAAATGAGAAAAGACTTCTGATCCGTAGTGGGATTATCAGAATGGGCATACCAGTTGAGAATGAGAATGAGCGCACAAGAGAGGTATGAAATGGTTCGTGGGATTGGAGACAGCATGGTCTCGTGATTTAAGGTCACTCGGGATGAGTGCGGATTGAGTACGCTATATGTTGAATGGAACTATTATTATTCCTAAGGCAATTGAGGTTAAGTTAGAAGAAGTAGATTGGTTAACCATGATTGAATTGGCATGATGATGGCAGTGACTAGTTCTCTTAGTGTGATTAAGTTATGCAAGTGATTTGTGATGGTACGGGTAAGGCCTCTCGGCCGCCGTAATTGATGTTGTTAAGAAGTATTCCACTGTTATGGCCTGTTATGTGTAGGCGGATCCCGGAAAGGCAATGGTGGCTTAGACCACTACTTGAAGATTTGCATATTTTACGGTTATGGGAATTCACATGTGTTGCTATGGTTCTCCTGAAGTGAGTTAAGTGAAAAGTTTTATATGATGAAGTGTTAATCTATTAGTGGTTCCGAAGTTATGATAAAAATCACGTTCTAGCATATTGGCATGATGGGCGCAGTGAGTGGTATGGAATTTGAAGTGAGGATCAAGGTCGCGGTTCGGTATTGACAAGAATATCACGAGCTCGAATGAGCAGGAAGGATGGTTTGAATGTTTAGAGTAAGCTGGCATTGTCTTCAGCCTCACTAGAGATCAGTGTTTTGTGAAAGAGGCCCTACTCCTGGTTATAGATTCTTGATCGCTTTTTAGCATTAGTGCGACCAGTTGTATAGAGGTGCAGACCTATTATCTATCAAGGAAGATTGTGGGAGCGTGCCCCACAGGAAGGTTGTATAAGTGTGGTGTGTAGTCACTTGATTGAGTGAAGAGTTAAACCAAGTATAAAGATTGTGGTGATGACGTAAAATTGAGAATTGATGCCTGGAGGGCACTCAGTTTGTTGGGTTGAGGACTATGAAAGATTACCCCGGTTATGATGGTTGTTATTTTGTGTTATGTGTTATGAGGGTTACCTCGGTTTAAAGGGATTTATTATGGACCTTTGAAAGGTTATTAGCTTAGTTCAGTGTGATCAGAATCAGCTTGAGGTTTGTGGATGGATTTAAATGTTATATGGGCCTTATATCAGGCCGAATATGCTCATTTCAGCATAGCGCTCCTTATGGAAGAGTATTCAGACATGGGATGTTATTTCGTCGTCGGCTGTTTCATGTAATGCTTTATTGTGACGTGTGAGTTGTGAACGGCTTGATAATTTTCTTATGTATTGAGGTTCCGCGTAGCGATGGTGATATGTGAGCAGGATGGATCTTTAGTTTCAGAACATATATCGCACTTCAGTTGTGCTTGAGTTTTGTAGCCTATGGCACTATATGTCTCCCTAGGGATGGTATTATGCACTTAGCGTGCTTGTGACCGATATTCGGTATTTTTGTTGTAATGAGCAAATTAGCTCGATGTATATCTCTTTATGTGAATTATATATGTAGATCGGGTGTCACGCCGCCATGGGTATCTTATTTGGATCGGGTTGCACGCCGCAACAGTGTGATGTTGAGTATAGTTCCCTATATCTGTTTTTATGTGTTTTATTAGCTATTTTTCTGAGGAAAACTCATATTAGTTGTGTGCCTGCATCGCATCTATGATTCGCGAGCGGGGTGTCTGTTCAATTATGTTGACCGTGTCGCATGTATGATTCGCGAGCGGGGTAATTGGATTTCCTTTTCAAGGTTCGTTTTCCTTTTGTATCACATTCGAATTGGTAGCCTATTGGCACATTGTGGCTTATTGTCTGAGTAGTTCGTACTGAGTGAGACGAGATCATTGGATTTAGGATAATTTCAATATGATTATATGAAGTATATTAAGGAGCAAAGACCAATATTTGGTTCAGAATGAGGTGATGGTTCTTGTCAGGAGTATAGAAGCAATGGTTTGATGATTCGGCAGCTGGTTATGAAATTCCACACATCCCTTCCGATGTGGCGGTATTGTAAGAGTTAGAGCAAGACCTATGTATGTCATGAGGTGTAATGGGAGAATCAGATTCGTAGAATTTCGACTATTATGCTTAGACAATGTTATTGTGGTTATGTGAATAAAGCGGTGCAAGGTGTGAATTCAGCAAGGGTATGCAGTCATGTTCTGATACATCGTGTGGTGATTGATACGGTGTTTGTATGTTGGAAACAGGCCTGGTAGTGAATTCCGGATGTTGGAATTGAGCTCTAAGGCTTATTTGCCTAAGTGAAAAAGGGTATCTTCAGATTGATTGAGCTAGGGTGCCCAGCTGAGTTATGGTAGCACGGGTAGGTGCTCGAGGTGTTAAACAGTGATTTCGGGCAACCCCAGCATAGTTCTTAGCACGTTCAAAGTCGAACGTAGGTTTAAGTGGGAGAGAATGTAACGACCCGACCAATCATTTTGAGCTCTACCGCGTCGTTCAGCATTTTGAGGCCATGAGCAGCTTCACTTCAGGTATTACGACTTGTGCGCATGATCAGAATTGAATACCGGGAAGTTCAGAGTTGATTTGGAAAGAGAATTCTCATTTCGGAAGCTTTAAGTTAAAAGAATTAGCTAATATTGGATTTTTGAGTAAACGGCCTTGGAATCAGGATTCGATGGTTCCAACAGGTTCGTATGATGATTTCTGACTTAGGCATATATCCGGATCGGGTTTTGGAAGACCCGGGAAAGTTTTGGTGCCTATTGTGGAAGTTAGCATTTTGAAGGAATTTCTTAAGTTTGGGTAGAAGTGCATTTCAGTGTTATCAATGTCCGTTTGGTATTCTGAGTCTGGGAATAGCTCCGTATGGTGACTCTATAGTTGGGAGAGCGATTAGAAGTGAATTCGGAGGTCTGTGGATCGTTTTGGAATCATTTGGCTAAAGATAGAAATTTGAAGATTTTTGAGAAGTTTGCCCGAAGTGGACTTTTTGATATCGGGGTCGGAATTTGATTCCGAAAGTTGGAGTAGGTCCGTGATGTTGAATATGACTTGTGTGCAAAATTCGGGGTCAGTCGGACGTGATTTGCTAGGTTTAAACATCAAAAGTAGAAGTTTGAAGTTCTAAAGTTCATAAAGCTTGGATTGGAGGTCGATTCATGATTTTAGTGTTGTTTGATATGATTTGAGGCCTCGAGCAAGTCCGTAATGTGTTTTGGTGCTGGTTGGTATGATTAGTTGGGGTCCCGGAGGCCTCGGGTGGATTCCGGGTGGTTAACAGATCGAAAATAGAATTTTGGAGAAGGCAAAAGTTGTTGGTTGCTGGTGTAACCGCACCTGCGAGGCTAGGGCCACAGGTGCGGAGCCACATGAGCAGTCGTCGTGCCGCAGAAGCGGTTAGAAGTGAAGGGCTCAAAGGACGTAGGTGCGAAGGAAATCCCGCACCTGCGAGATCGCAGATGTGGCCGGTGCGGCGCAGAAGCGGGCTGGGGAAGCAGGAGGAGGACCGCAGAAGCGGTATTGTAACCGCACCTGCGGAATCGCAGAAGCGGGCAAGTGATCGCAGGTGCGAAAGGACTGGAGGCAGTGGGTGTTTTAAAAATCCGGATTTGGCCATTTTCTCTCAGTTTTCTCTTGGCTTGGGCGATTCTTGGAGGGTTTCAAGTGGGGGTTTTCATCATCAACGATAAGGTAAACTATCCCCCTTATCTTGAGTTAAATACATTGATTATGTACGGATTTAAGCATGAAATTTGTAGAAACTTGGGGTGTGAGGGAAAACCTAGAAAATTGATATTCTTGGATTTTGACCACGATTTTGGGTATGAAACTAAGAGAAAATCATATAGTTGGGTTCGTGAGTTTGTGGGTAAAATTTATCTTCGAAAAATTTAGGAATCCGGGCACGTGGGCCCACGGGTAATTTTCTCAACTATTCGATCGGGGTTAGGAATTTTTATAAATCGGGTTGTAATGAGTAATTGAACGTATATTAATGGATTTGCATAATTATTGGCTAGTTTTGGAGCATTGTGCATCGATTCGAGTCTTCGAAAGACTGTAGAATGTCAGTTATGGATCTTCGGAGTGAGGTGAGTCTCCTTTCTAACCGTGTAAGACGGAATTGTCCCCATAGGTAAGTTAATTGGTTATATGCTCCTATTTGTGGGGGCTACGTATGCACAAGGTGACGATGGTCCGTGCGTGGCTACTATTATATTATTGTCCGGGTAGTCTAGGACCCAAAGCATGTTGTACTTGGAAATATTTGTAATCCTATTGAAGGTTTAAATTGCTTAAATTCTATCGAATTTATAAATGAATTTCTAAATGGATTAAACTTCATTTTTCTTAAATCGTTAAAAAAAGAGGAGAATTTGGATTTTTCCTTGGATAGTTGTTCCCTAATGATGTCTTGATTAACTGTTTGAATATGCAATTCTGTGTGTACCTGCGTCGCATGTATGATTCGCGAGTAGGGTGGTTGTTTGTTTTATGTTGTCTGCGTTGCATGAACGATTCGCGAGCGGGGAAATAGATGCATATATGGTTCACGTTGTTCAACCCTCGGCAGTGCACATTTTACATTTATGTTGGATCGGGCCATACGACCTCGGCATGATTTGCGCATGCTTGTATTGCTTGCCTTGAGATTTCTTGATATTGATATTTGCTCTCCCCGACTTGAGATAATTGTTAACTAATGGATTACGAATTCGGAGAGTTGAATAAAAAGAAACTTTTACTTGTTCGTGGCTAATTTTAAATTACTGTCGTTCTTAATAAATCCATGATTACTCGCATTAAAAATAAATTATTATTGGACCACTAGTAAGTGTCGAAGTCGACCTCTCATCTCTACTTCTTCGAGATTAGATGGGATACTCATTGGATACACGTTATTTCCATACTCACACTACACTTGCTGTGTATTTTTGTTTCACAGGTTCATATGTGGCTAGTGACTTAGTGGCATAGCGGCATGGTTGATACGGAGACTTAGGTGAGCTGCAATTATCGAGACGACCCGCAGCCAGCAGAGTCTCCTTCAGAGTATTATATTATAGTTTCATTTCTGTCCACTTATATTCCGGACAGTTACTGTATTTTATTTCATTCCCTAGTAAATGATCATGCACTTGTGACACCGGGTTTTGGAGGGGATCACGTGATTTTTCAGTAGTTAAACTTTGTAAAGACATTCTCATTTATTCAGTGGAGTATATTATTTATTATTCATTTGTTTAAAGAAAATGATTTCAAAACAAAAAAAATGAGAAAATGCTAGTAAACTGTGGTTGGCTTGCCTGACAGTGGTGTCAGGCGCCATCACGACTCTTAGTAGATTTTGGGTCGTAACAGGTACCATTAGAATGCTAGCATGATAACTATTATTGTAGGCAGATTCTATGAGCGGCAAATGACCATCCCCTACCCTTGTGTTGATACCCAATTTGTCCTACCTCTCTTCTAATTAATTTTTTGACGCTCTCTAGTCATTAATAATCTAATGCTCTATTTTTAGTTATTTATTACTATTAATACTACAATTTATTATAATTATAATTATTGAAGATATTACTACTATCACAAAAGTTATTACTTTTTTATTAGTACTATTAGCATTATTATTAATATTACCGTTAATATGACTATTATTGAATTAATTACTTATTTAAAATGTAATATTATGTATGCTCAAAGTATTTTTATTGAGTCCAATTTATCAAGATATGAGAGCCCAATTAAATTGATTTGAAGAAGGGGAAGATCATGATTTTTGGCCCAAATGAGTCCTAAAGGATATTTTCGGACTAGCCCAAACAAACCCAAATCTGCTAATCCCTTTAAGCCCTAAAACATAAACTCATTCAAGGGTTCCTAATCCCATTCCTGCTAGCTCCCCCCCCCCCCCCCCAATCCCCAACCCCCAACCACCAACCACTTTCCTCTCATAAAACAAAAATCCATTCTCTCTCCAGAGGTGATAGAAGCTTGCCCTTCCAATTTGGAGTAAGCTTCTTACCTCTCTTACTTTTATACCAAAATATCATGACTTTTCCTTCTTTCTATCTGTAACAAGATTAGTTGATACTGGAAGCCAAAAAACTTTTAGATTTTGATTCTTTGTGGCAGAGAATTTTATTTTCAAACGGCTCTTTTGAAGACCAAAATCCCAACCCGTGGCCTCCTTGATTTTGGATTCAAATTTCAAATCAAAACCCAAGTTCCATCTATAAATATTCCCTATTGTCTTCAGACGAAGGGAGAAAAGCTTGAAAATGGTACGAGAATTTTTTTTATCTCAATCCTTATCTTTCAATCTCTTTTCATAAGAAATCTAGTAGTTTATAACTACACTTATTCTCTCACTACTAGAAATTAAGCCTATAGCAACCCTTTCAAAATCGTACCTATAGATACTGTAACCGTCCTTGTAGGGCTAATGGGAAGGTTTGGGACGCGTTCCCAGATTCAGCATTACAATAGGTCAACTGGAACGGTTAATTGTAATGGATTCAAAACCATCTCCGTATATGGCTATTGTAACTATTATAATTGCAACCTTTGACTAGCCTAGAACGGTTTTCTTTTGTGTTGGAACGGTTATAAACCGTTGTTTTATAATTATACGAACGATTTTTTAATTCTATTGCGAAGGTTTTCATGATATATTGTAACAGTTTTGTTATATATTGGAACAATTATCTATATCTTTTTATAACATATTGCAATGGTTATTGGAGGGTTGCTATTGTTGGAACGGTTATATTGTATATTGCAACAGTTCATTATTGTAATTTCTAATATTTATGGAAGCAAAATGAGGAATATTTTCCTAAGCAAAGAAATTTTATACACTATAACTTATATAAATCACGAAATGAGATTAAAATATCTAACTCGCATTATCTATAACAAAAATATGAATACATTGTTTGATCAACAATTCAAAGGTCAAAATAGAAAGTCTAACAATGATCAACAAAACTCAAATAAGGTCTTTATCCCTGCTTTCATCCATCGATGCACTTACAAAATTCAATCAGAAATAATTAAACAAAGAAAATTTTAAGATAATTGAATAACAAAGTGTTGAATGACCAATTTGATAACTCAAAAATTTTATAAATCTCTAAATTTTTAAAATTTTCGGCAGAGTTTTCTTTATAAATACGACTATCCCAAAAATTTTAACCTACTCAAAAAAATATTATGTTATACAAAAGAATAATTTTCGACTCTCCCCTCTGTTACAATGATATTTAATTTCTTTAACGACATACAACAAACCAGAATCAACGATAGACAAACCATATCAAACAACTCTCCTAACTATTATTTTTTAAGCAACAATCTACCTTAACATCTTCGAACACTATTACATCACAAAACAACATCACAACTAAATTATTCAACCTGCTCAAGTAACAGTTACTCCAGTCGCAACCTCATTTAAATAATTAAGTGCAACATATGAAGTACCAACCTAAGACAGTAGATCTCACAAAAATTATTAAATTATCAATGATTTAATACCTGGAATGAATTGGTCTTCTATGTTGGTTCTAGTAGATGGACGACGGATTTGTTGCAATGTTGTTTGCTGAACAGATGAAGCTTCTCCCAATGAATCATTTGAAGAGGGTAAAAAACATCCTACATTCTCTCTCAAAGAAGTTCTTGTAACCTCCCGCCCATACAATCTCAGACGTCCCGGATTTTCATGTCCCATGACAGATGCAAATGCCTCTACGGACTCATTGCCATTTTCGTTTTGTTGTTCTTTAATTTCCTCCATTTCGGCCTATAAAGAAAATTAAAAAAAATGTAATTCAAGTAAATAAAAATTAAACAAATAGAAACAAATATTGATCTCGATATAACAATAGTTAAATATAATTCGCACAATTTTACTAGTTGTATCTTCATCCGAGGACTTCTATGATCGTCAGCTTTTCTTTTTCTTGTAGCTACAAAGACTTTCTTTGCTGATAAAGGATCCAAAGTTTCCTCGTTGTTTTCCTAGTTACATAAAAGTGAGTTAGCATTCCTAGTGATCTACCATGAACTAAACAAAAGCTAAAATTGAAAATCTTTTGCCATGATTTGCTAGTTACTCACCAACTTAGAGCGAACTCAAGCAAAACTTCTTTTTCCAGCAGTTTGAGGATTCTTCAACTTTTTCTGATTCTTAATGTTAGTTTTAGACATTTTCTGCAAACAAAAAAACACATCAAATAACAACTTACAAGTAGGACTTGAAAATTATAAATTAAACACATTATAAGAGAAATGGAAGAACATTGAAACAGTGACGACAAAAAACAAACAGATAAAGAAGATAAAATAACAACAGCAGCAAGCAAAATATATGCAGCAGCAACTAAGTGAAAGAAGAACAAAAGAAGCAAGGCAGTGAAATGCACTGTGAAAAAGAACCAAAACAATCTTTTTACAAAAGATGCACAGTGAAATGCACACTGAAATACATAGAATTACAGAAAAATGAAATCAGAAAGAGGTGCGTGCAAGCTTAACTCGGATACGACCATTATACAAAATGTGACAACCGAAGAGACTGGTATTTATAGACGTAGAGAAGTCTGTGTCCTTCATAAGTTTTAGGATCCATAAAAGTAGAAGGATAAACTGCATTCATGTATGGCCAAGTTATCAATCAATCTGATTGTATAGCCAAGTTATCGATCAAGGCTGCATTTCAAATATGAAAGTATATAGGACAAAAGGTCAGAGGCAACATGTGATACCAAGTCTGCATTTAATTGGCAAGACCAGCTAATCGCTACAGTTTCCAAACACAACGAATTAATTGGATAATATCTTTTATTTTTCTATATCAATAAACAGGAAAAGCATCAATCTCATTAATCATTGACAGACAACTGGGAAGAAATTATGCCTTCACTTTCCAAACTGCCAATAATGAACTATTAGTAAAGTTAAAATAATATTCTTTTATTCTAATGGAGTGGGTTGTGAAAGTCCAGTTCTCTCATCAAGGTTGGTTTATGAACGGCTCCAAAAGCCTCACCCTAGACCCCTACGGCCAGGCACCAGGTAAAAGAGTATTTGTCTAACAATATCGAGACTAATATAGTCCGGAAAAAAACTAAATACAACTAAAGGAATATAAGAGAGAGAAGAGCAGGGTTATAATCGCCAGGCAGCTACCTTGCTATCTCAGAAAAAATCTACAACTGGAATATTCAACAGCCGCTACCGTTTCTAGATACACCTGGATCTGCATACAAGGTGCAGGAAGTAACGTGAGTACGTCAACTCAATAAGTAACAACAGTAAATAAAGGCTGAGAAGTAGTGACGAGCAGTAATGCAAATAAAGTTCATATTACAGAAACTCACTAAAATATGGCACGCTTTTAAAACCATAGTTTGAATAAAATTAACTTGTTTAAATCCAGTTTTAGAAAAATCATTTTAAGATATCTTTCAACAGTCTTCAATCAAAGGCTCAATGCAAAGGTGAGCGAAAATGAAAAAATCATAAACAACCCCTCGGGCAAACATCACTCATATACAGCCCATCGGGCAAACCTCACCATCACTCATGCCTCCAAGTTACTCAGCACTCGGCACTCGGCACTCGCACTCAATATGTATCTGCGCTCACTGGGGGGTGTGTAGACTCTGGAGGGTCTCCTTCAGTACAAGCGCTATAACAAGCCAATCAGGGCATAAATTAATCAAGCCCTCGGCCTCACTCAGTCACGAATCGGTAAAACATGATGCGGCGTGCAACCCGATCCCATAAGTATCCTCACAAATCAGGCTCTCGGCCTCACTCAGTCATAAACCTCTCCAGCCTCTCGGGCTCTCAGAATAACAAAGTTTTCAGCCCAAATAATATTTATATGATGCATCAAATGTAGAGAAATAGAGACTGAGTTATGAATTAAATAAGTAAAAACATGACTAAGTATAAATTTCCAATCGGAAACAATGAGAGGATAGCAAGAAAAGACCTCTAAGGGTCCAAACAACACTGGCATACGACCTAAACATGGCATCCAGCATGATTTATGGAAATTCTTTCTAAAACAAGTGAGAAGTATTTAGTTTCAACAAAATATTCAACTTTACAGTAGATACAGAACGGACCAAGTCACAATCCTCAAGGGTGCACGCTCACACGCCCGTCACCTAGTATGTGTGTCATCTCAAAATAGTCATATGGCATAAAATCCGGGGTTTCATACCCTCAAGACTAGATTTACAATCGTTATTTATCTCAAACAGATCAAATCTCTACTCCGCGATGCTCTTGCCCCCCGACTCGGTCTCCAAATGCTCCGAATCTATTTACAATCAGTACAATACCATCAATATATGGTAAAGGAATAATTTCCACAACAAAAACTGCCAAATTATACCAAGAACCTGAAATCGGCTCAAACCCTGCCCCGGGCCCACATTTCGAAATCTGATAAAAAATACAAAACTAGAAAGCCCATCCACTAACGAGTCCATACATACAAAATTTTTCAAAATCCGACTCCATTTCGTCCCTCAAGTCCTCAAATCAAACTTTCCAAAATCCCAAGCCCTAACCCCTCATTTTTACCCTTAATTTCCACTAATTAATTGTTAAAACAACGGGAAAATACCATAGATAGGAGTACTAGAGCTCAAGTAACTTACCTCACTAAAAACCCCTTGAATCTCCCTTAAAAACCCCTCCGAAAGCACCAAAAACTGACTTGAAAGTGGTATAAATGAACCAAAATTCACGAAGTGTGCTATTTATACTTTCTGCCCAGCGTCACTGCATCTGTAGTCCAATTGTCTCTTCTATGATGCCGCTCCTGTGGCAAAATTATCGCTGGTGCGGAACTTCACTTAAAATTCGGGTCTCGTTCTTGCAGCCTCGAGACCGCATATCAGCTCACGCAGGTGCGGAAATCCTCATGCGTTTGCGGTTCAGCCTTGCACCTGCGTCCTCTCTTCCGCTTATGCGACCATCGCAGGTACGGTTAGCCCCTCACACCTGCAGACTCTGCCAACTCTTCTTCCTATCGCCCCTACGATTAAATTCCCGCTTCTGCGGCTCGCACCTGCGGCTCCCTCTCCGCATGTGCGGTTATGACACCTGAGTTCCAAACTTCAGCCATTCTCCAAACTTCAAACTTGATCCGTTCACCACCCGGAACTCACCCAATGCCCTTGGGATCTCAACCAAATACACCAACACATTTTATAAAATCATTCCAACTTAGTCGAGCCTTCGAATCACTCAAAACAACATCAAAACACCAAATTGCCCTTGGATTCAAGCCAAAGAACTTCTAAACTTTCAAATTTCAAAACGACGCCGAAACCTTTCAAATCATATTCGAATGACCTTATATTTTCTACACAAGTCAAAAATGACAATATGAACCTACTCTAACTTTCGGAATTCCATTCTGACCCCGATATCAAAATTTCCACTACTGGCCAAAATCCTCACAATTCTAACTTTCGCCAATTCAAGCCTAATTCTACCCCGGGCCTCCAAATCACATTCTGGATGTGCTCCTAAGTCCAAAATAACCTAACGGGGCTAATTGAACCATCAAAATTCAAAGTTAAGGTCTTTTACACATTAGTTAATATCCGATCAACTTTCCCAACTTAAGCCTTCAGATAAAAGACGAAGTGTCTCAATTTACTCCAAAACCACTTCGGACCTGAAACAACTAACCTGGTAAGTCAAAATACAGCTGAAGAACACAAAAGAAGCAAGAAATAGGGGAAACGGGGTTATAACTCACGAAACGACTGGCCGGGTCGTTACATCCTCCCCTATTAAACAAACGTTTGTCCTCGAACGAGTCTAGAAACATACCTGAAGCCTCAAATAGGTGTGGATATCTGCTCCGCATCTCCCGCTCAGTCTCCCAAGTAGCCTTCTCCATAGGCTGATCTCTCCATTGTACTTTCACTGAAATTGTATCCTTTGATCTCATCTTTCGGACCTGCCACTCCAAAATAGCCACTGGCTCCACATCATAAGTCAAATCATTGTCTAACTGAACCGTGCTGAAATCCAAGACATGAGACAGATCGACGATATAATTTTGGAGCATAGAAACATAAAATACTGGATGCACACCCGACAAGCTAGGTGGAAAAGCAAGATCATAAGCCACCTCCCCAATCCTCTGAAGCACCTCAAAAGGCCAACTGAACCGAGGGCTCAACTTGCCCTTCTTCCCAAATCTCATAACACCCTTCATGGGTGAAACTTTCAGTAGAACCTTTTCTCCAGCCATATAAGACACAATACGAACGTTTCTGTCAGCATAACTCTTTTGTCTTGACTGTGCTGTACGAAGCCGCTCCTGAATCACTTTCACCTTGTCCAAATAATCCTGTACCAAGTATGTACCCAAAATCCTAGCCTCGCCCGGCTCAAACCAACCTACTAGAGATCTACACCGTCTCCCATGTAAAGCCTCATACGAAGCAATCTGAATACTTGAATGATAAATGTCGTTGTAAGCAAACTCCACGAGCGGTAGAAACTAGTCCATCAACCCCCAATATCAATGGCACAAGCACAAAGCATGTCCTCTAAAATCTGAATAGTACGCTTGGATTGCCTGTTCGTCTGAGGATGAAATGTTGTGCTCTACTCCACCTGAGTGCCCAACTCTCGCTGCACGGCTCTCCAAAACTACGATGTAAACTGTGTGCCTTTATCTAAAATGATGGAAACTGGCACTCCATGAAGGCGAACAATCTCTCTAATGTAAATCTTAGCCAGCCGCTCCGAAAAATAGGTATGTACACACATGAATGAAGTGCGCGGACTTGGTTAGTCGATCCACAATCACCCAGATAACATCGAACTTTCTTAAAGTCTGTGGGAATCCAACTACGAAATCCATAGTGATGCACTTCCACTTCCACTCTTGAATCTCTATCTGCTGAAGCAAGCCACCCGGTCTCTGATGCTCATATTTCACCTACTGAAAATTGAGACACCAAGCTACAAATCCAACTATATCTTTATTCATTCTCTTCCATGAATAATGCTATCTCAAATCCCGATACATCTTCATGGCACCCGGATGGATGGAATACTGCGAACTATGGGCCTCCTCAAGAATCAGCTCATGTAGCCCATCCACATTGGGCACACATATCCAGCCCTGCATCCTCAATACACCATCATCACCAATAGTCACATCTCTGGCATCATCATGTAGAACCTCGTCCTTAAGGACAAGAAAACGAGGATCATCATACTAGCATTCTCTGATACGATCAAACAAGGAAGACTGAGAAACCACACAAGCTAGGACCTGACTGGGCTCCAAAATATCCAATCTCACGAACCGATTGGCCAAGGCTTGAATATCAACTACCAGAGGTCTCTCCCCAACAGGAAGGAATGCAAGACTACCCATACTCACTACCTTTCTACTCAATGCATCGGCCACCACATTGTCCTTTCCTGGATGGCTCAAATTGAGATCCTTCTATTTGAACAAGTGCTGGAGACTGTGATGATCAGTAAACACTTCACAAGACACACCATAGAGATAGTGCCTCCAAATCTTCAACGCATGAACAATGGCAGCCAACTTCAAATAATGAATGAGGTAGTTCTTCTCACGGGGCTTCAACTGACGAGAAGCATAAGCAATCACTCTACCCTCCTCCATCAACACACACCCAATGCCGACCTGAGAAGCATCACAATACACTATATAAGAACCTGAAGTTGATGGCAAAACTAACACTGGAGCTGTGGTCAAAGCGGTCTTGAGCTTCTGAAAGCTCGCCTCATACTCATCCGATCACCTTTAAGGAGCACCCTTTTGGGTCAATTTGGTCAATGGTGATAGAATAGATGAAAATCCCTGAAAGAATCGACGGTAATAACCCACCAAACCAAGAAAACTATGAATCTCTATGGCTGAGGACGGTCTTGGCCAACTCTGGACTGCCTCTATCTTCTTCAGATCAACCTAAGTACCCTCACTGGACACCACGTGCCCAAAGAACGCCACTGAACTAAGCCAAAACTCACACTTGGAGAACTTAGCTTAAAGCTTCTCCTCCAACCGCTGCAATACAACACTTAAATGCTCAGCGTGCTCCTCCTGGCTACGAGAGTACACCAGGATATCATCAATGAATAAAATAACAAACAAGTCGAGATAAGGCGGAAACACATTGTTCATGAAATACATGAACACTACTGGGAATTGGCCAGCCCAAAAGACATCACAAGGAACTTATAATAACCACATCGCGTCATGAAAGCTATCTTAAGAATATCCGAGTCCCTAATCTTCAACTGGTGATACCCTGACATGAGATCAATCTTGGAGAACACCCTCGCTCCCTAAAGCTAGTCAAATAATTCATCAATACTAGGCAAAGGATACTAGTTCTTGATTGTGACTTTGTTCAACTGCCTGTAATAAATGCACATTCTCATAGTGCCATCCTTCTTTTTCACAAATAGAACAGGTGCACCCCACAGTGACACACTAGGCCGAATAAACCCCTTATCAAGGAGTTCTTGAAGCTTCTCCTTCAATTCCTTTAACTTCGTCGGTGCCATACGATATGGTGGAATAGAAATGGGCTGAGTGGCCGGCACCAAATCAATACCGAAGTCAATATCCCTATCCGGCGGCATGTCCAGCAGGTCTGCATGAAATACATTCGAAAAATCACTCACCACCGGAATTGAATCAATAGTAGGAGTCTCTGAACTGACATACCTCACAAAGGCTAAATAAGAAAGACAACTCTTCCCAACCATCTGCTAGGCTTTCAAGTATGAAATTACTCTACTAGCGATATAATCCGACGAACCTCGCCACTCAATCCATGGCACCCTCGACATAGCCAATATCACCGTCTTAGCCTGACAATCTATAATAGCATGACATATAGACAACCAATCCATGCCCAATATCACATCAAAATCAACCATACTAAGCAACAAAAGGTCTACTCGGGTCTCCAAACCCTCAATAATCACAACACAAGATCGATATATGCGGTCCACAGTAATAGTATCGCCTGCAAGAGTAGATACATGAATAGATGAAACAAGAAACTCGCGGGGTGTATCCAAATAATGAGCAAAATATGACGACACATATGAAAAAGTGGAACTAGGATCAAATAATACAGAGGCATCCCTATGGCAAACTGAGACAGTAGCTGTGATCACAATATCTAAAGTAATAACATCTGGCCTGGTTGGAAGTGTATAGAAACGGGTCTGACCACCACCTAATTGACCTTTCCCCTTAAAGGCGACCACTAGCTGACTGACCTCCACCCCGAGCTGGGTGGGTGGGTGGGGAAGCAAGTCGTTATAAAGTCGAAGGATGACTCCTCTACTGAGGTGGACCCCCATGACGACGAGGACACTGCCTCTACATATTCCCAAACTCCCCTCACTCAAAACAAACCCCTAGTGCTGGTGACGGGTACTGAAGGGAACCCCTAGCACCGGGATAACTAGTAGAAGAACCTGGCATGGAGGAGCCCTAAAACTGGACGAACATTGGGCTGGGAGGCCACTAAGTGATGAATGGACCTGATGAGAACTGTGAGAACAATGGCCCGATGATGCACCAAGGTGAACTAGGCGAGCTGACTGAGCATATCTAATGGACGGCCTCTAACGTGCTGGAATTGACCCCCATGAGGAGCACTACCAAAACTACCGAATCCACGAGGCCTTTTGTCCTCCCTCTCCACTTTCTCTTGGCGGAAAATCGACTCTATGTCCCGAGAAATGTCAACAACCTCCTAAAAAGAAGCACCAAACACCCTCTCTCTCATCATAAGAATCCGCAGCTGATATGTGAGGCCATTAACAAACCTCATGATCCTCTCCCTATCTGTTGGAAACAACCAAATAGCATAACGGGCTAACTCAGAAAACCTCATCTCATACTATGTAACAGTCATATCATGCTAATGCAACTACTCAAACTATCTGTGCAGCTCTTCTTTACAAGACTGCGGCACATACTTCTCTAGAAAGAGAACGGAGAACTGCTATCATGTAAGGGTCACAACACCAACAGGCCTACGCCTCTCATAAGCCTCCCACCAAGTGAAGGCAGCTCCCGAGAACTGAAAGGTAGTGAACGAGACCCCACTGTTCTCCAAAATACCCAATGTACGGAGAATCCTCTAACACTAATCCAAGAAATCCTAGGCATCCTCACCCTCTGCACCATTGAAGTTTGGAGGCTGAAGTCTACCAAACCTCTCCAATCTACGCTGCTCGTCATTAGACATGACTGGTAACATATAATCCTGATCAGGTGCAACCGCCTGGGCTAGTAATGCCCCTAGTATCTAAAGTCGCTAAACAACCTGCTCGGGTGTTCGGGCGGTGGGAGTCTGAGTTCCTCCCCCAGCCTAGGAAGTAGCTACTATAGTAGAAACAGAGACACCCTAAGCAAGACTGGTGCACACAGTTAGAATCTGAGCTAAGGTCTCTTGAAGACCTAGGATAACAATAGGCAAAGTCGGTGCCTAAGCTGGCCCCATTGGTGCATCCACAACTAGGACCTAATCATGAACTGGGACAGCTAGTGGATCTGTAGGTGCTGCCCTAGCTACTGTACGAGCTACACCCCTGCACCTACCACGACGTCCATCATGACCTCAGCCTCTCGCAGCCCCAATTGGTGGTACTGGTGGCCGTCCGTCCTGACCAATAGCATGTGTATTCACCATCTGTGAGAGAACAGAATAACCGAAGTTTAGTTACCAGAATCAATAGATTCGCATGACAAGAATTCGAGAATGTGAAGTTTTCCTAAAGGTTCTACAACCTCTCAAATATAAGTACAAACGTCTCCATACTGATCTGCAAGACTATGCTAAACCTGCTAATGACTCGTGAGATCTATGTAACATAGGCTTTGATACCAACTTATCACGATCCAAAACTAACCTTGTCGTGATAGCACCTATCGTGGTACTAGGAAAGCTGACACATTACCAAAACAAAATGATATTTTCATTTTCAAGATAATTCCACTGCTATTTAATATAAAAACATGATAAGGAGATCAAATTAAAACAAAAGTGCGGAAAAGAAAGCCCGACAATGGGGTGTCACTAGTCATGAGCATTTACTATAATTTGTCTGACAATATTGAGACTAACATAGTCTTTAAAATAACAAAATACAACTAAAGGAATATAAGAGGGAGAAGAGCAGGGCTGCAAAAGTCAGGTAGCTACCTTGCTATCTCCAATAAAATCTCCAACTGGAATAGTCAACAGCCGCTACCGTGTCCAGATACGCTTGGATCTACAGACATGGTGCAGGGAGTAGTGTGAGTATGCTAACTCAGTAAATAATAATAGTGAATAAAGGCTGAGAAGTAGTGATGAGCAGTAATGCAAATAAAGTTCATATCATAGAAACTCAGTGAAATACAACACATTTTTAAAACAATAGTTTTAATCAAATCAGCTTGTTTAAATCCAGTTCCAGAAAAATCTTTTTAAAATATCTTTCAACAGTCTTCAATGAAAGGCTCAATGCAAAGGTGAGCGAAAATGATGAAATCATAAACAGCCCCTAGGGCAAACCTCACCATCGCTAGTATACAGCCCTCGAGCAAACCATACCATCACTCATGCCTCCCAGTCACTCAGCACTCGGCACTCGCACTCAATAGGTACCTGCACTCACATGGGGTGTGTAGACTCCGGATGGGCTCCTTCAGCCCAGGCGCTATAACAAGCCAATCATGGCATAAATCAATTAGGCCCTCGACCTCACACAGTCATGAATCAGTAAAATATATTGCAGTGTTCAGACCGATCCCATAAATATCCTCACAAATCAGTCCCTCGGCCTCGCTTAGTCATAAACCTCTCCAGCCTCTCGGCTTCTCGGAATAACAAAGTTTTCAACCCAAACAACATTTATATGATGCATCAAAAGTATAGTAATAGAGACTGAGTTATAAAATAAATAAGTATAAACATGACTGAGTATAGATTTTCAATTGATAAAAATGAGAGAATAGTAAGAAAAGACCTCTAACGGTCCAAACAACACTGGCATACGGCCTAAACATGGCATCCAGCCTGATTTACGGAAATTCTTTCTAAAATAAGTGAGAAGCATTTAGTTTCAACAAAATATTCAACTTTACAATAGATATGAGATGGACCAAGTCACAATCTGCCACGATGCACGACCACACGCCCACCACCTAGCATGTGCATCAACTCAAAATAGTCACATTACACAAAATTCGGGGTTTCATACCCTCAGAAATAGATTTACAATCGTTACTTACCTCAAACCGATCAAATCTCTACTCCGCTATGCTCTTGCCGCTTGACTCGGTCTACAAATGCTCCGAATATATTCACAATCAGTATAATACCATCAATATATGCTAAAGGAATGATTTCCACAAGAAAAACTACCAAATTAGACCAAGAACCCGAAATTGGCTAAAACTCGGCACCCTGGCCCACGTCTCAAAATCGATAAAAATCACAAAACTAGTAATCCCATCCACTCACGAGTCCATACATACAAAATTTATCAAAATCAGACTACATTTGGTCCCTCAAATCCTCAAATGAAACCCTCCAAAATCCGAAGCCCTGACCCCTCATTTTCACCCCTAATTTCCACTAGTTAATCGATAAAACAATGGGAAAAACACCATAGATAAGAGTACTAGAGCTCAAGAAACTTACCTCACTGAAGACCCCTTGAATCTCGCTTCAAAATCCCTCCAAAAGCTTCAAAAACCGACTTGAAAATGGTTGAAATGAACCAAAATTCGCGAATTGTGCGATTTATACTTTTTGCCTAGCAACACCACATCTGTGGTCCAACTATCACTTCTGCGATGCCGCACCTCTAAAAAAATTATCGTAGGTGCAGAACTTCACTTAAAATCTAGACCTCACTCCTGCGGCCTCGAGACTGTATCTGCGGTCACGCAAGTGTGGAAATCCTCACGCTTCTGCGGTTCAGCCTCGCACCTGCACTCTCTCTTCTTCTTCTGCGACCATCGTAGGTGCGACTAGCCCCTCACACTTGCGGACTCTGCCAACTCTTTTTCCTATCGCTCCTGCAATTAAATTCCCTCTTCTGCGGCTCACACCTGCGGCTCCCTCTCTGTAGGTGCGGTTATGACAGCTGAGTTCCAAACTTCAGCCATTCTCCAAACTTCAAACTTGATCCGTTCAGCACACGAAACTCACCTGAGGCCTTCGGGACCTCAACCAAACATACCAACACATCCCATAACATTCTTCCAACTTAGTCGAGCCTTCGAATCACTCAAAACTACAGCAAAACACCAAATGACTCTCGGATTCAAGCCAAAGAACTTCTAAACTTTCAAATTCCACAAACGAACCGAAATCTGTCAAATCACATCCAAATGACCCCAAATTTTTCACACAAGACAGAAATGATACCACGAACCTACTCCAATTTCCGGATCTCTATTCTGACTCCGATATCAAAATTTCCATTGCCGGGCAAAATCGCCACAATTTCAACTTTTGCCAATTCAAGCCCAATTCTACCACAGGCCCTAAATCACATTTCAAATGCGCTCCTAAGTCCAAAATTACCTAACGGAGCTAACAAAACCATCAAAATTAAAATTCAAGGTTATTTACACATAAGTCAACATCCGGTCAACTTTCCCAACTTAAGCCTTCACAAAAGATACTAGTGTCTCAATTTACTCCAAAATCACTCCGGACCCGAACCAACTAATCCGGTAAGTCAAAATACAGCTGAAGAACACAAAAGAAGTAGGAAATGGAGGAAACGAGGCTATAACTTACGAAACAACCGGCTGGATTGTTACATAAAGAGTTCTTTAAACTGAGAAACTGGAACATCTCCAGGGATATGTTGCATTCGAGTTTCATCATTTTCATAGTCGTCAAAGTGATCTTTTTTCAATCTACTATTGTGCTTTCTCCAGGTAGCTTGAACTGATACCAAAGTCCATTTTCTTCCAACTTCGGGAATATTATATTTATCGTACAATTGGTGTCAAATCTGATAGTGTAGAAAACATGAAAGAATTTCAACCAAAAATTAAAAATTAAGAAGTTCAGACCTTGGTATTTTCCCATAAATTCTCTTTTGTGTCCATCTTCCTCCAATCCAAAATATCAAGAGTACATAGAGTCGTAATCCTTCCCAATGTGCGAAGGAAGCTTCCAAACTTTGTCACAACTGCTTCACTAGTACCTACGAGTTGATTTTAATTGTTAAGTAAAATCAATTTACGCTCATGTCGTCCATGTATATTTTTCATCTTTGTTTACCTCTTTTTCTTGTTTGATTAGAAGGGCCTTCAACTATACTAACCAAAGAAAGCCAGCAAATCACTATTATTGATACAGTTTTTATGACTAAAATAGGATGTAATATTTTTAGATAAAGTCTATATGTTCTTACCTTGTTCTTCGCATTATTCATCTTCGCTAGGAGTTGTAGAATCCAACTGAACTTGTTCCTTTACTTGTTCCTCTATTAATTGTGTTGCAGGAGTGGTTGATCTTGTTTGTACATGGGATGCTACTCCTGAAAATTATGGCACTAGCAGATTCTCTTCGATGATATTCGGACGCTTTTTGTTTGATTCTCTAGTAGGAACAACATATTTTGCAGAAGTGGTTGATCTAGTTTGTACATAGGCTACTGCTCCTGGATATTGTAGCAGATTCTCTTTAATAATATTTGGCCGCTCATTGTTTGATTGTCTAGCGGGAACAACATATTTTTGGTTAAAAAAAGTCTTATTTGTTTTGCCAAAGATGCTATTGGTGTATGTCACGCTTGTCTTTCTTTTAGGCTTTGAAGGTCTTTCTTGACTCATGTCTATCAAATCTGATGAAGAATACAAATAGAAATAGCTTTATTAGGTATTATCTAAATGACAACAGCAGAATGACAACAATAGAAATTCAAATAAAGTGCAACTTCATATGATAAGATAAGGATATGCATATGATAGTTTCAGAGTAAGCTATGGCAATGCGCTGCATATGATAGTTTTAGAGTAAACTATGGCATCGCATGGTAAGCTGGAAAAGATGCATATATGATGGTTTCGAAGTAATGGTTTTAAATTGCAAGACAAGAAAAAGTCAAAGGAAAAAGTAAAAATAAAGGTCATATGCAAGAACAAAATTAAACAAAAGCAGCAGCGACGACAAAGAAAAAGCAGTGAAAGAAGATAAAATAACAACAACAGCAAGCGGAATATATATAGTAACAACAAAGGGAAGAATAAGAGAAGCACCAGGACTATCATCTTGTCTTAAGTCTTATTTCTTGTCTTAATTCTTGTCTATTCAAAGATCAATTCTGCTTGCTTAAGCACCAGAAGAACAAAAGAAGCACCAAAACAAAAGAAGCATCATGACTATCATCTTATCTTAAGTCTCATTTCTTGTCTTAAGCCTTGTCTGTTCAAAGATCAATTGTTCTTACGTAAGCACCAAAAGAATAAAAGAAGCACGAGAAAAAAAGAAGCACCAGAATATTGGCAATTTGGCACATCACTATTGAGTTATACTACTACATACAATGGCCTCCAATTCTTGAGATGGCAGATTAGTTACCTAAAATGACAATGGATACATTATAAAGTTATACTACTGCATACAATGACCTCCAATTCTTGAGATGTCATATTAGTTACCAAACGCCAAGGTCATAAGCAAGAACTGAAAATTTAAAACAAAAGTTGTTTGGATATTATAAAAGAATTGAATGAAACAAACTAAACTTGAACTATAACATATTAAAATAGCTTCATGTATCAGACTATAGTTTCAAGTACTTAGCATATTACAAAAGCTTGAAACTGAAATGAACTAAAACTCCAAGAGCATCCACAAGCACAAAAAATTATTTGAAAGAAGACAATGAAGATAAAAAAAAATACAAATTAAAAGCAAAAGTTTCTTCTTCAATCATCAGCCTTTATCCTTTCCCAATCCGCATCATCTACATAATCCTCCTCTTCTGATATTTTCATAACTGTATCTTGTGAATGTTGTGCATCAGTTGGCATATCAATAACATCAAAAAGCACATCTTCCCTCGACCATCTAAAATCAATATCGGCTAATTTGGTTGATGGACCTGCTTCATTATTTGGCTCCCTCCAAGATGTCTCCCCAATATTAGGAATGTTTTCTTCATCCAAATCATACAAATCAACATGAACTTTATTCCTTGCGTAATAAAAATCATTCTCAATTGTATCCTCCACATAAAAATTGATGTACTTGAGATTCCAACATAAAAAAGTCATGAGTACTACATAATTGGTTAAAGTATACCCGAGTTAACCCATATCCATCTACTTTGTCATGCCCCAAGCCTAGGGGTGAGACCGGCACTCAGTGCCTCAACTATCCTTGCGTATCACTTGCGACTATGAGACTCTGCACATGTAATATCATATTTTGGCCATGGGCCACATTGCAAGATAATGTGCGATGCAAAATATAAAGCTGAATAGAGACTAACGGTGACTAAACGTCAACATAAAGCTGGGCCAGCAAGGCCTTTATAATTACTACAACTGACAAGCCAACAAAATATATGTACAACGCCTACAAGCCCAACATACTGTACTAAAGGACATGATATATCTACAAGCCTCTACTGATAGATGTATTATGATCGGAACAGGGCCCTGACCTACCCTTAATCTATCTACATATATGCACAAGATGTACTCCAAACTGCTAGACCCGACAACTCTGAAAGACGGGGAGCTTACCGATAAGGCTGAACTCGGGCATACACCTATTGAGAAGGTCTACTCATTTGTATGTTTGAACCTACACGCATGAAAGTTTTGATTGGAGGGTGATTCGTGATTTTAGCATTGTTTAATGTGATTTGTGGGCTCGAATAAGTTTGAATGGTGTTTTAGGACTTGTTAGTATATTTGGTCAATGTCCCGAGGGCCTCGGGTGAAATCCGGATGGTTAACGGATCAAGTTGAGTTTTGGGAGAAATGGTTGAAGTGTGATGCATCTGGGGTAATCGCACCTGCACAGGACTGAGTGCAGGTGCGAGCCCGCAGAAGCGAGCCTATGGACACAGGTGCAGTTTGGAAGGAATAGGCCAAAGGTCGCAGGTGAGGAGGTATAACCGCATCTGTGAATCCGTAGATGCGGAAAATGTAGGGTAGGAGCGGAAAGGGCCAGGGCGTGAGGGATCACAGAAGTAGAAGGAATCCGCAGGACCGGGTGCACAGGTGCGACCCATTGCATGCAGATGAGGACCCAATCTCTTTAAGTCATTTTCGCACCTACAACAGAAATTTTGCAGGCCCGGCGTCGCGGGTGCGATTCTTGGCCCGTAGGTGCGAGATCGCTGGGCAGAAAAGGGCTAAGTGTGGGGGTTTGATTTCATTCTCCATTTGTGGACCTAGAGAGCTCAGATTAAGGAGAAATTTTGAGAGATTTTTAGAGGTAGCTTGTGGGTAACAATTCTTAACTATTTCATGGTTATATCTCATTAATCTATCGTTGATTCCATCCTTTAATTAAGGATTTGAGTTGGAAATTGTGTAAAACAAGTAGAAACTTCCTAGGCTAAGTTTTTGAGATTTGAAAGGTTATTTGAGGCCAGATATGAGAAATTTTTGTATGGTAGGACTCGTGAGTGAATTGGTGTTCATATTTTGTGACTTTTACCCAATTCTGAGACGTGGGACGGGGAGACGTTTTTGGGCGATTTTCTAATTTCTTGCTTTATCTTTGATTTTATTAGCTAGATTAGTTTCTTGTAGTTATATTTATGTTATGAAATTGATTTCGGATAGATTTGGGCCATTCGGAGTCGGATATTCGTGGAAAGAGCATTGTTACGGATTGATTTGAGCTTGGTTCGAGGTAAATGACTTGCCTTACCTTGTGTGGGAGAACTCCCCTTAGGATTTGATACTGTATTTTATATGTGAGCGCCATGTAGGTGTGGTGACGAGTACGTGCACGGGGTAATTGTTGCAAAACCCGATTACTGCTAAGTAATAACCTGCTTTCTTCTTATTTGAGTTATATCAGCATGTGTAGCATCCTATTAGATTATAATAGCATGTCTACTTCCCTTAATTGTTTATCTGAACTCCCTGCAGCATGTTTAGTGAATTTCCTATTTTGTCGTGAGTTGTACTTAGTCTAATTGTAGACATTTCATATTGTAGCTGTTAATTTTATTGTTTGAGCCATGCATTTGCTTTTGGGACTACGAAATGGTATTCCGGGAGATCCCCTACATATTTACATTGGGACTATGGGACGGTATTCCAGGAGATCCCTCTGTCTTGCATAGTAACTTTGGGACTACGGAACGATATTCCGAGAGATCCCTCTGCACATTTACGTTTGGGACTATGAGATGGTATCTTGGGAGATCCCCTGTCGTTATCTCTGTGTACTGAGTTGTTACCTTTCCATAATTTCATTAGTTAAATTTCAGTCTTTATTTTATTGTATTATTTCATTATGTCTTGTTTTTATTATATATTTACCAGTGGGCCTGACCTAACCTCGTCACTACTCGACCGAGGTTAAGCTTGGCACTTACTAGGTACCATTATGGTGTACTCATGCCTTTTCCTACACATGTTTTTGTGTGAAGATTCAGGTACTACGTAGCAGCCGCATTATCAGTAAGTAGAGACAGCTTTGGAGACTTCAAGGTATATCTTCCGCATCCGCAGACCTCGGAGTCCCTTTCTACTCTTCCCCATATCAAACACTTCTTGTATTTCCCTTTGTTTGACTCTGGAGTATAGAGGTACTATTTTTCTTTCTGTAGTTTGTGACTTATGATGTTCTGGGTTTTGGGCATACTGTGTATTACTGAGTAGTTGGTTGTTGGACATGCCAAACGGCATGATATTTAGTTATGTTGTTACAGTTGCAGTTAGTTGTTAAATTTATGTTATCGTTTTACGTTTCTGCAAATATTAGGCTTACCTTGTAGTAGAGACTAGGTGCCTTTACGACGTTATACAGAGGAGAAATTGAGTCGTGAATTTTTTTTATCAGAGCTTTAGGTTCATAGGTGTTGTGTGTCAGAAGCTTGTTTATACGAATCTCGCGGATCAATATGGAGATGTCTGTACTTATCTTTGGGAGGCTATGGAATTGTTAGGAAAAATTTCACTTCATTGATTCCTTATTGTGCGGAATTGTTGACTTTAAAATTCTAAAATTTTATCTTCTATTCTCTAACAGATGGTGAGAACACATGTAGACAGAGATGACCAGGCACCCGTACCCTCTACTAGAGCCGCCAGAGGCCGAGGATGCCCATGTAGTGCAACCAGAGCACCCGAGTGAACTACTACAGAGGAGAAACTAGTAGCTCCACTAAGACCGCAGGTACCTGAGATGCTTATTACTACTACACCGGCTCTTCAGAAGACCCTTGCACAGTTCTTGAGCATGTTCGATACTCCAGCTCAGGTAGGGTTGATTCCCTTGCACCAGCCACATCTCTGTCCGGGGGAGGAGCACAGACTCCCGCGGCCTGCACCCCAGAGCAGCAGGTTCAGGTAGATCAGATTCCAGAGGTTATACCGGTGCCACTTGTAGCCCCAGTTCAACCCGAGGGTAGGGCAACAGTTTTAGAGGAGCATTAGGGTAGGCTCGAGAGGTACTAGGAGTACCACCCTCCTACCTTCAGTGCTTTGGAGACAGAGGATGCTCAGGGTTTTTTTGGAGGAGTGCCACCATATCCTCCGTACTATGGGCATTGCAAAGTCGAGTGGGGTTTCTTTCACTGCATTTCAGCTTCGAGGAGCAGCCTAGCAGTGGTGGCGGGCTTATGAGTTGGGCAGTCCAGCTGAGGTGGCTTCTCTTACATGGACTTAGTTCTCAGACATTTTTTGAGAGAGTATGTCCCTTAGAGCCTCAGAGACACATGGCGCGCGGAGTTTGAGCTGTGCGAGGATGCTACGTTAGTCTCAGAGTATCCATCTTATATCAGTGACTTGGCTATACATGCACCGGCCTTGGTTTCTATAGTTTGAGAGACGGTCCATTGGTTTATTTAGGGGCTCCACCCCAGCATCAAGACTAGCATGCCCGGAAGTTATAGACAGATATCTCCTACCAGCATATTATGAGTATTGCTAGGAGAGTAGAGGGAATGCTTGCTCGGGAGAGGGAAGAGAGAGAGGCCAAGAGGTATTGAGAGTCTGGCCATTATTTTGGAGCTCGTGCCCCAGCTGCAGTTCGACATTATAGGGGAAATGTGAGTTTCCTAGTTCATTCAGTTCTTACATCCGGTAGTTGTGTTCCAGCCCCTTGTAGGCCTTAGGAACCTTATTATGCACCTCCAATATCATGTGTGCCTTCTGCACAGGGTGCTTTTAGTGGTCAGTCCAACAGACCTGGCCCAAGCCAGTCACAGCCGATGCGCCCTCCCAGATCTTGTTTTGCATGTGGCGACACTCACCATATGGTGAGGGATTGCCCCACACTTAGGAGGGGTGCACCTCCAAAGACTTCTAAGCCACAGAATGCTCCACAGGGTTCCTAGGATTATAGCATCAGCTGCCACTCCACCTACTTAGCCAGCTTGAGGTAGAGGTCGGGGAGGTAGAGGCCGCCCTAGAGAGGGAGGTCAGGCAAGATACTATGCCATTCCTGCTCGTATAGAGGCCGTTGCTTCCGACTCTATCATTATAGGTATTGTTCTGTTGTGTCATATAGATGTATCGGTTATATTCGATCCAGGATCCACTTATTCCTATGTGTCATCTTATTTTGCGCTGCATTTGAGCTTACCTCGGGATTCTTTGAGTTCCCCTACTTATATGTCTACAATTGTGGGAGATTCTCTTTTTGTGGACCGCGTGTATCGGTCATCTTTGATTGCTTTTAGTGGTTTTGAGATCGGAGCCGATTTATTATTGGTGAGCATGGTAGACTTTGATGTTATCTTGGGCATGGACTGTTTGTCGCCCCATTATGCTATTCTTGATTGTCATGCCAAGACCGTTACGTTGGCTATGCCAGGATACTGAGATTAGAGCAGGGTGGTACCTTAGCTTACACTCCCATCAGAGTAATTTCATTTCTTAAAGCTCAACGAATGGTTGAGAAGGGTGTGACGCATATCTTGCTTATGTGAGAGATGTGAGCATTGATACCTCTCACGACCCCAAAACGAACTCGGTCGTGATGGCACCTATCGTGAAACTAGGCCAGCCGACACAAACCCCTAAACCAGCTCGACAGTTATAATAAGTAACTTAAAGTCAGTAATAAGCTAAAAATCCCAAAATATAGAGTAGAATAAAATAGTGTAGAAACAAACACAGCCCGACATCGGGGTGTCACCAGTCATGAGTATTTATGGTTCGTCTAAAAGTATGAAAAGACAACATAGTCTGATACAAAGCTAGTACAAAGTGAAATAAAGATAGGACGGAAAAGCATTGGGCTGTGAACGCCGAGAAACTACCTAGTCAGCTCCGAACAAGCCTACTGAAAAGCAAATCAGCACTCGCTAGCATGACCCGAGACTCCTGGATCTGCACACAGGGTGCAGGGAGTAATGTGAGTACGCCAACTCAGTAAGTAATAAAAGTAAAAGCAGCTAAGTAGTAAGAAAACACATAAAACACAGCATAATGCTACAATAAGACAATGTAAATCAAGGAAAATGCAGTAAAACGGTAAAATCTCATAAAAACATCTCAATTCAGTAAAAACCTTTTCAAAACATCTTTCCGTAGTTCAAACAAGTGATGAAAATAGTGAGAAAAGGGTATAGACATAAATAAGCCCCTTGGGCAAAACAAGTACTACAACCGCCCCTCGGGCAAATTACCAACAGAACCAGCCCCTCGGGCTACCTCACCATCATTCGTATTAGCCTCTCGGGCAATAACATGAAACAACAATAGCCCCTCAGGCAATATCACATCTCACACTAGGTACCCGCGCTCACTGGGGGCGTGCAGACTCCGGAGGGGCTCCTATAGCCAGGCGCTATATAAAGCTATTTTGTGGCATAATCAAACTGTACCTCAGCCTCATAACAAGCCACCTCGTGGCGTAACAAATTAGTCCCTCGACGTTATAATCATGAATCAGTACAACACCGCTACACCGCGCAGCCCGATACCATAATATCCTTACAATACAGGCCCTAAGCCTCACTAAGTCAAAAATCTCTCAAGCCACTCGGTCACAGTAAAACATAATGCTTATCCCAAAATATCATTTAAAAATGTCAAAACGGAGTAAATATGGCTGAGTTATGAAAACAGTAGAATATAACATGACTGAGTACAAATATGAAGTCAAAGTAGTGAGGAATAATAGTAAAAATATCCTAAGGGTCCCAAAACAGTTGGCATGAGGCCCAAATATGGCATTCAGCCCAAAACATGATGATACTTTCTAAAACACAATGATAGCAAACAATTTTCAGTCAAATACGCAGTATAACAGTCATACGGGACGTACTAAGTCACAATCCCCAACAGTGCACGACCCCACGCTTGTCATCTAGCATGTGCGTCACCTCAATGTAGCACAACGATGTGAAATCCAGGGTTTCATACCCTCAAGACAGCATTTACAATCATTACTTACCTCTATTCGGTCCAAACTCTAGCCCGCGATGCCTTTGCCTCTTGAATCGGCCCTCAGATGCTCCAAATCTAACCAAAAACAGATTTATGCCATCAAAATATACTAAGGGAACAAAGCCCACTCAAAAACAACAAATTTACATCAAAAATTCCAAAATTGGCCAAACCGGACCCCCGGGCCCATGTCTCGGATCCCGATATAAATCACAAAACTAGAATCTTTACACTCTCACGAGTTCATATGCATCAAATACATCAAAATCCGACCACAAATGACCCCTCAAATCCTCAAATTAAAGTCTCAAATTCTAACCCCTAACTCCCCAATTTTAGGCTTTGGATTCCATAAATTTCATGTTAAATTAGGTAGAATCACAATAGGATCGAGCATTAAGTCCATAAATCCTACCTCCCAGTGTTTCCCTTTGATTCCCTCTTCAATATCCCTCAAGAAGCTCCAAAGCCGAGTAAAAAATAGTGAACTATGGCCAAAAATCGTGAAAATGGTCTTTACAACATTCTGCCCAGCGATTCACATTCCTACTTCGCTAACGCGTTCATCATACTGGCGCTCTCTGATGCGATCAAATAAGGAAGACTGAGAAATCACACAAGCCAATACCCTATTGGGCTCCGAAATACCGAAACTTAAGAACCTATTGGCCAAGGCTCGAACATCAACTGCAAGAGGTCTCTCCCCAACTGGAATATACGCCAAACTCCCCATACTCACCGCCTTCCTACTCAAAGCATCGGCCACCACATTGGCCTTCCTCATATGGTAAAAAATAGTGATATCATAGTCCTTTAGTAGCTCCAACCATCTCCGCTGCCTTAAATTGAGATCCTTCAGCTTGAACAAGTGCTGGAGGCTACGATGATCAGTAAACACCTCACAAGACACACCATACAAATAATTCCTCCAAATCTTCAACGTGGGAACAATGAAAGCCAAATCAAAATCATGAACAAGGTAGTACTTCTTATGAGGTTTCAACTGATGAGAAGCATAAGAAATAACTCTACCCCCTGCATTAACACACACCCAATACCAACTCTCGAAGCATCAAAATACACGGTATATGAACCTGAAGCTGATGGCAAAACTAACACTGGAGTTGTGGTCAAGGCAGTCTTGAGCTTCTGAAAGCTCTCCTCGCACTCATTCGACCACCTAAATGGAGCACCTTTTTTAGTCAACTTGGTCAAGGGTGATGCTATAGATGAAAATACCGGAACAAACTGACTGAATAACCCACCAAACCAAGAAAGCTGCAAATCTCTATGGCTGAGGACGGTCTGGGCCAACTCTGAACCACCTCTATCTTCTTTGGATCAACCTGAATACCCTCACTAGACACCACGTGCCCCAAAAATGCCCCTAAACTAAGCCAAATCTCACAATTGGAGAACTTCGTATAAAGCTTCTCCTCCCCCAATCTCCGCAACACCACTCTCAAATGCTCCGCGTGGTCCTCCTGACTACGCGAGTACAACAGAATACCAACAATGAAAACTATGACAAACGAGTTGAGATAAGGCCGAAACACGTTGTTCATCAAATGCATGAACCCTGCTGGGGCATTGGTCAGCACAAAAGACATCACCAAGAACTCAAAATGACCATATCGGGTCCTGAAAGTTGTCTTAAAAATATCTGAGTCCCTAATCTTCAGCTGGTGATATCCTGAACGAAGATCAATCTTGGAGAACACTCTCGCTCCCTGAAGCTGGTCAAACAAATCATCGATACGAGGCAAAGGATACTCATTCTTGATTGTTACTTTGTTCAACTGCCTATAATCAATGCACATCCTCATTGTGCTATCCTTCTTCTTCACAAATAGAACAGGCGCACCCCAAGGCAACACACTAGGCCAAATAAACCCCTTATCAAGGAGTTCCTGAAGTTGATCTTTCAACTCCTTCAACTCTGATGGTGCAATACGATACGGTGGAATAGAAATGGACTGAGTGCCCGGTACCAAATCAATACAAAAATCAATATCCCTGTCCGGTAGCATTTCCGACAAGTCCGTAGGAAACACATGGGGAAAATCCCTCATAAAAGGAACAGAATCAATACTAGGAGTCTTTGCACTGACATCCCTTACAAAGGCTAAGTATGTAAGACTTCCTTTCCCAACCATCCGCTGGACCTTCAAGAATGAAATCACCATACTGGGGATAAAATCAATCGAACCCCATCACTCAATCCGTGGAACACATGGCATAGAAAATGTCACTGCCTTAGCATGATAGTCCAAAATAGCATGACACGAAGATAGCCAATCCATTCCCAATATCACATCGAAGTCCACCGTACAAAGCAATAACAAGTCCACTCGGGTCTCCAGAACCCCAATAGTCACCACACACGACCGGTACACACGGTCCACAACAATAGTATCACCCATCACAGTAGATACACGAACAGATGAAACAAGAGACTCACAGGGCGTATCCAAAATAACGAGAAAAATATGATGACACATGAAAAAGTGGAATCGGGATCAAATAACACAGAGGCATCTCTGTGGTAGACTGAGACAATACCTATAATCACAACATCTGAAGCAATAGTATCGGGTCTAGCTGGGAGTGCATAGAAATGGGCTTGACCACCACCTGATCGACCTCCCCCTCTGTGGCGACCCCTAGCTGACTAACCTCCACCCTTAGCTGGCTAGGTAGGTGGTGGTGAAGCAACTTGCGCAGAAGCCGATGGCTGACTCCTCTGCTGAGACGAACCCCTAAGATGATGAGGACACTGCCTCCACATGTGACCCAACTCTTCAAAATCATAACAAATCCCTGGTGCTGGAGACAAGGACAGAAGGGAACCCCTAGCACCGGAATGACTAGTAGATGCACCTGGCATAGAAGAGCCCTGAACTGATGGAGCATGGGACGAACTCTAGGCTGGAAGGGCACTAAGTGATGAATGACCCTGATGAGAACTGTGAGAACCATGACCCGATGATGCCCCACGATAACCTAGGCGAGCTAACTGAGCATGCCTAAATGGACGACCTCTGCCGTACTGAAACTGACCTCTCGACGGAACACCACTATAACTACCAGATCCCTGAGTCCTCTTGGCCTCCCTCTCATCTCACTCCTAGCGACGAACTGACTCAATCTCGCGAGCAATGTCAACAACCTCCTCAAAAGTAGCACCAGACACCCTCTCCCTAGTCATGAGAATTCGAAGCTGATATATGAGTCCATCAACGAACCTCCTGATCCTCTCTCTATCCGTAGGAACCAACCAAATAGCATGAGGAGCTAACTCTGAGAACCTCATCTCAAACTATGTCACAGTCAAATTCCTCTGATGCAACTGCTCAAACTACCTGCGCAGCTCCTCTCTACGAGACGGTGGCACATATTTCTCCAAAAAGAGAATGGAGAACTGCTGCCAGGTAAGTGGTGCTGCACCAATAAGCCTACGCCTCTCACAAGCCTCCCACCAAGTGAAGGTAGCTTTAGAAAACTAAAAAGTAGTAAATGCAACCCTGCTAGTCTCCAAAATACTCGCTGTACGAAGAATCCTCTAATGCTTATCCAAGAAACCCTGGGCATCCTCCCCCTCTGTACCACTGAAAGTCGGAGGCTGAAGTCAACCAAACCTCTCCAATCTGCGATGCTCACCCTATGCATAACAGGAGCTACATATTCCTGAGCAACTGCAACCGGTTGGGCTGGAGGTGCCCCCAGTGTCTGAAGTCCCTGCACGACATACTCAGGTGTGCGAGTGAAGGGAGTCTAAGTACCTCCCCTGGCCTAAGATGTAGCTCCAGCTGTAGTAATTGAAACTGCCTGAGCTTGGCCAGTGCATACTGATAGTGTTGGCCCAAGAACAGGTGATGTTTTGAAGAATGACTAATGAACTTAGTCATGGACCAGTTCCATCTTGGTAAGCACAGTCATGATCAACCTATACATGTGAGGTGTACATGAAGGGGATAAGTCATACTGATCAAGCAGATATATCTCCTGATCTGATCTAAAAGGTTGCATATTGGATAAGGGGAGAAAGTCCCTTTATATGAAAAGAACACAATCCAGGATAAAGATAGTGTTGGAGTTTGATATCTTCAACGACTCAATTACGATAGAGGATCAGCAATTGAGTCCCAATCAAACTCTGATTACTAACCTATTAAATGACATTGATTGTTCTCTTTTACAGGTATTGCACAAACACAGAAGTTAAACTAAATTGAGAGCAAAAGAGAAAGGCGATTTTGCAAGCAATTTATGTGAGATTTGAGTGTTTATTCCTGAAGCTACTTGAATGAGATAGAAGAACCAGTTCCATTGTGTCTTTCTTTTATTATAGTTCAATTGTAGTAGGTGGTTTAAAATTGTAACTTTTAGCTTTCATAGAAGCAATTGTATTAGGTACTTAGAGTGTTCAAGTTATAGCTAACTTGAAGTTGTCGCAACAGTTGAGGCTGTGTGCCACAACCAGATTAGAGTTAATCCTTAGGTTTACAAAGAGTTTTGTAAATGGTGTGTTGGCTCAGTAATTTTAGTGGAAGTTTGGGAAAATCCTACTGAGTAGTAGGTCGTGGTTTTTTCACCTTTTGAGCCAGGTGTTTTCCACGTAAAAATCTCAGTGTTCTTTATTTTATGTACTTATTATTTTGCAAACAGTAGTAGTTAGAACACCTAGAAGAACCAGGTTCTTCTAGAGCAAAAATCGGGTACCACACAAATTACCCCCCCCCCTTGTATGGTATTGACGATTAGAACATTAATTGGTATCAGAGTGGGTTATCCTTGAAGAGGTTAATACCTTAGGAAAAGATCAAAATGAGTGCTCCACCTCGGAACTAGGAAGGGCAATCCACTGCTAGGCCTCCACTTTTCAATGGTCAATACTATTCTTGGTGGAAGAACAGGATGAGGGATCACATCATAGGAGAAGACTATTAACTTTGGGACATAGTCACTGATGGTCCTCTAGCAACTACAAAGAAGAATGCTAAAGGAGTGGATATGCCAAAGACAAGAGCTTACTACACTGTTGAAGACTTGAAGAAATGGGAGAAGAATGCCAAGGCCAAGAAATGTCTTGTGTGTGGACTGGGTCCAGATGAGTACAGTAGAATTCAAAGTTGTACCACTGTTAAGGAAATCTGGGACACTCTGCAAGTGGCTCATGAAGGAACACCTCAAGTGAAGAAGTCCAGAGGAACACTGCTGTATTCTCAATATGAGAATTTTACCATGAAGGAAGGAGAAACCATCCAAGAGATGTATACAAGGTTCACCATACTGACAAATGAACTTAAGTCTCTTGGAAGGATTATTCTTGAAGAAGACAAAGTTGAGAAGATTTTGATAAGGGTTTTGCCAGTCCCTTGTGAAAGCAAAATCACTGCTATTCAGGAATCAATGAATATTGCTACCCTCAAGCTGGATGAACTAATTGGAAACCCCACTGCCTATGAACTGAGAAGGCAAACCATGAAAATGGATGCACTCAAGAAGGAAAGAAGTCTGGCTCTTAGAATTGCTAAAGGTTCAGATCTGGAGGATGATGAAATGGCTATGATCATAAGAGATTTCAAAAAAGTATCTGATGAGAGGAAAGGGTTCTTCAAGAGGTATAACCTTCAACAAACCAAGGGCTCCTGAGAAATAGACCAATGAGGGTTGCTACTAATGTGGTAAGACTGATCACATGATCAAGAATTGTCCTCAATGAGAAATTGAGTGGAAGAAGGAAAGGGATGAATGAAGGAACAGGAAGAAGGAACAGGCTCAACCAAAAAGGAACAAAGGATCAACAAAGGTTATTGTTGCTGCCTGGGGAGAAACATCAAATGAGGACTCAGAAGATGAAGCTAGAGATGAACAAGAACTTATGGCCATCGGAGAATAAGATGATGAACAAGAGGTAAGTATTCTTCATCTCAAAGACAAGATTAAATTCCTGTCTAAAGAAAGGTTGTCTGAGACAATGAGAAGGAAGATTTGTCTAGGGAATGTGTGATCCTAAAAGCCAAGTGCAAAAATCTAGAGTCTAGGGCTAATGAGAGTGAAAGTAAAAATGCTGAGTTTAAGAACTAGGTTCTTGAACTTGACACTAGTGTCCTAGAACTTATGTCTGAGAACTTAAAACTGAAACTAGGAACAAGAAAGAAGAAAGTTGATCACACACATCTCACCCTAGAAGAAAACTTAGGAAAAATGAAGGATGAGCTGTACAGGAAGGATGAGCAGATAAGAGCATTAAAAGAAGATCTAAAGAAGGTAAAACATGAACTAGATAGAACTTGCAAATGGAACAAAGCTTCTGATGCACTTTCCTGGCTACAAGAATATCACAGTAACAATAAAAGAGGACTTGTCTATGGGACTCAAGAACCTAAATGAGATCCTAAAAGCAAGTACCTTACTCTTCCTAAGAACAAAATCTGCACACATTGTGGCAAGACTAGTCATTACAAAAATGAATGTAATGTAAAAAAAAAAGGTTAGTCAAAAGAACAAAGCTTTTGTTCAAGAAAAAAATAGGCTGCCTAGGTGGGCTAAAAGGAATTTGATTTATCCATTTGCCTATAAAAAGGGACCCAAACTAGTTTGGGTTCCTTCTCATTACCCAATAATTAACCAATTACCCACATAATTGAGAATTATTTCCACTTACTTAAAATGCTACTCACTTTTCACATATCTTATACACCTTACTATAATAGTCCTGTAGTACCTTGTATGGTACTAGTTCATAAATACCGGGTATTTTAGCTCGGGCCGTATTTTATCCCAAAATATCAAACTTCAACGAACTTCATTTTCTTTGACTTGCTTCCCCTTTCACCTTCACGAATTTACTCATCACTTGTGAAATAGCATAATCCTTATAATCTCCAAAAAATTCTTTTACTTGGACTGATGTCAATTACCTTACGACAAATTCCACGTAAAATACTACAAGGTGCAACATTGTCGTAACTTAATACTACGAAGCGTAACATCACCATAGTGTTATACTATGGGACGTAATAGTATGCAGGTTGGGTGTAATAGGTATGATAAGTGGCAACAGGTTGTTGGTATCTGGGAGGTGAAGGCTGATATATGGGTGGTGGTGTTTGGTATGTAAGGGGAGATTTCAGACCCTGGGCTACCTTACTGCGCCAACCTCTTTCTTTTTAGATATACCTCCTGACTGCAAGGCCTTGTTTGTAGCTTGGAGTGCCTTAAAGTTTGTCACCATTCCGCTTTTAATTCCCTCTTCTATTCTTTCTCCTAATTTGATGATGTCAGAAAATTTATGGTTTTCAATAACCATCAACCTCTCATAGTATTGTGGATCTTGAGCTCTAATGAAGAACTTATTCATCTGTTCTTCTTCCAGTGTTGGCCTTACCTTTGCAGCTTCCGACTTCCATCGAGTAGCGTACTCGCGAAAAGTTTCTGTTGGCTTCTTCTTAAGAATCTGAATGTAGAAGACGTCTGGCGCATTTTCTATATTGAACCTGAACGGATCCATAAAATTTGACGCCATGCTTACTTAGTTAACCCATTTCTTTGGGTTTCGGTTGATGTACCAAGACAAGGTGTCTCCAGTGAGGCTCCTCATGAACAGCTTCATGCAAATTCTTCCATCCTTACCTACCACTACAAGCTTGTCACAGTATGTTCTCAAATGTACCTTCGGAACACTTGTCCCGTAGAACATCTCTAACTTAGGAGGTTTGTAACCCTCTGGTAGTTCGACGTCCGACTGAATACACAAATCTTCATAATTCAGACCTTCGATGCCTTTACCGCCTTCAACACCTTGAACTCGACTAGTAAGCTTCTTGAGTTCCTCTACCATGTTCATGATGAGAAGGTCCTTCTCGGTGGATTCAGGTATATATAAGGTCTGTTGTGAAGTGTGAGGTATGGTTTCTACGTATATGGGGTTGCTTTGATGGACTCTAAAAATTTGGGTATAGTGGTGGTCGTTGGTTGAGTTTTGAGGATCGGGGGTCGGTTGTGATGCGTTTTGAGAAGTGTGGTAGGTAGTAGTTTGTAGATACTGGGTTGGATGATGATGATGTTGTGGAGGAGTCGGTATGGGTGGAGTATTGGGATTTTAAGGAGGTGTGGCATATTGGTGAGGTGTAGGAGGATTTTGTTGGTTTTGTGTGTTTTGCGGAGGTGCTGGGTTTTTGATGTTTTGTTGGTTAACGTCGCGGACGTTCAAGTTAAGGGAAAGGTTTGCCAAATTTCGGACCTGCTCAAGTTCCCCTTGTAACTCCAATATCTTTTGTTCCAGCTGTAAAACCAAGTCATTATGTGCTGGAGGGCTTCAACCATCTGAAGTTTCGACATTCTCTTCATGCGTAACATTGTCTTTCCTTATATTGCTTGTATCATCCATTCTGGCTTTTCTTTTGCTTTTAGGATCATTTGGAGGAGGAGGTGGTGGAGGACCTCTAAATTTGGTATGATATGCTGATGATGCCAGTATGAACGAACCAACCTTGGGGGATGGGAATAAACAAATAAAGAAAAGAAGGAAAACAAAAGGTAAACAAGTCATTGAGGAGTATAAAAAGGATGTTTGGGTATTTAAACACATATTGCATAATTATAAATTCACGTCCTAATTTGGGGACCTCATTGTGCCTGAGGTAGGCCTAAGCGACATATAAATTTGGAGAAAATCGATGCCAATAACTGTGTCATTTCATTAATACGAAAATGAACCAAATCGCTACTAAAACGACAATAATTATAAAGAGTCACTAATGGCATTCACCTTATTACAACAAAAGCCTAAAACGAGTCAAGAAAGCAAGTAAAACATAATTCCTAAGCTATTTTGTCCCAGAAGGATCTTCTCCAGGATTGGCCATCTTTGCCTCATCGATCAGATTCCCAGGTCGCGCATGTCCAGTAGAAGATACGCTCTTGCTAGGAGCCCTCCTTAATTGCCATCCATATTTTGACATCCTGAAACCCTGTTTCTCATCTTCCCTTCAAGTTCCATCAACCCCTGTTACAAATATTCCAACCTCTCTGTTGACTAAGTAGTGATTTCTCTCCACTTGTTGATTGCTTCCATGCCCGCTTTATATTGTTCCAAATATCTGGCTTCAAACTCAAAAACCCTTTTATGCAGCATCCTATTCTTGACTTGTTCTTTACCAGCATCGTCCACAACCCTATTCTTTAAATTAATCCCTGGCTTGACATCCCCCGTTATTCCATCTACCAACCATGATGGATATAAGTGCACATGGCCGGCATGATACCAATCTAGCTCGATGTTGTCGTTCTCCACAATGACCTTTTGATGCCACATGTGTTGTGCCTCAAACTTAAATGGAATGGCATTCCCCTGAAAGTCTACCTTGTACTGAACCATTTTGGAAACTCACGGTATAACCTGCTTTCTCCCAGCTTGTCTCATAACTTTGATAGGGGCATAAGGATAAATTCCCTTTAATCTGATTAACACTAGATGATGAGTATCTCTCGACTTGATGATGAATTCACTGCTAGGGAACCACTCGCACATCCAATGTACTTTGTCGTCAGTTAGATTGATGAAGAATTGTGCCCAGATCATAGAATTTTCCGATTGCACAAATCTATTTGGGATAAAAGTCATTCTTTTTGGATGGTGATAGTCTATGTGGTCATCCCATGGTCTTCGTGGAAATTCTTGACGGTATTCTCCCCTCTGAAGCTGTTCTAACAACCACACTTATAGCAACAAATTACAACACCCGAAATGTGTATGCCCCTTCTTGCAACGGTCTAAAGCCTGGTATATATCAGCCAGAATCATAAGGATAATAGTGTAAGTCTACCCCTCAATCCCCTCCATTAAAGCCTTAGTGACCATAGCTAGGCGAGTGTGAATATTTTCTCCTTATATTAGAAATACCAGCATCCTTAGAAAACAGACAATGAACATAAAAACTCGGCGGTGAGTCCATCCCAAATAAGTGATGGCGAACTCATCATGGTAAAGGTGGTATGATTTGTTGTGCCCATAACGCTCATAGAGGAAGTATAATGGTATATAAGACTTCTTCAAACAGACTAAATCATCATTTTTCCTGAAACCCATCATTTTTAAGAAACCTCGAGGAGTGCAATTTTAGGTACCGACAAACCAGGGCTATCCTACAAAAGCCCGACAAAACCTCCTATTTCTTCCCAAAAGGGGAGTCATTTTGATGTCACTGAAACGGAAATGACTCTCTTATCATCCCTGAACATAGTAGCGGCCTCAATTATTGTATTATTTGGTTGGATATCTAATATAGATGGTAAATTCCCGAGGACCCTTTTCACATGATTTTTGTCACTCGTGCGAGGTTTTCCCCCCAATCCAGCAGCAAAGGTGGGATGTTTCGAACCTTGTCGAACCTACGGACTTCATGCCTCATTTTTGCAAAGCAAATACAGTTAGCCCTTTACCCCTCCAGATTTGGTTATTTATACGTTAATGATCAACATATTGGCATATTTTCTCCAAATAATGCACAGATCATGATTGTGCGCATTGGGACATTGGAAATCCTGACAAACTTTGGACAAGGCTTGTCTTAGCGTGTTATTACTAGGTTTGGACATGATGCATGCACAGTTGATATTAGAGCATGGGTTTCTAGAAGAGTCTAGACTGGTACCCTCAAGCAGACAACTTGAAAGCGAAATGTATAGAACTGTCGATTGTACCGTTGATCGACTAGTTTTACCGCACATAAGTCTTTCCAAATTTAAAGGGTTATTTAGGAAGACCGCGGACACTCATCAAATTCCGCTATGGTATTAATTACGACGAGTGGAATATTATGTGGATCATTCTTTATGCAAAGATAAAACAACACGTTGTCAAATATTTTTGCATGTTGAAAGCAATAAATGCAATATTGAATGAATCGTAAAGACAAAGAAAGAAAAATAAGGAAGAAGTTAGTTCGCGCAATGTGGAAATTGTAATAAAGAAGATAAGGTAGTGAGGGTGGGGAGAGACATGATGTGGCAATCCTTAAAAAAATGTCTAAAGGAAAGTGCATATTATGACCAAATTAAGCAGGAATTGCATGTGAGTTCAAATAAAGGGAAAATGGTGTACATGTAGCAAATAAAAAAGGAAATGGGAGTGGGATATTCATGTAACAACAAAGATAATAAAAAACACTTATCAGATAAGACTAATTCATATAGACCAAGATCACTTATGGTAAGAGCCTAAATTCCCCAGCAGAGTCGTCTTGCTGTCGCGCCCCTTTTTCTCGCGAAATCGGGTTTCAACACATGACAACTCTTTTAAGGAAGGGTGTTAAATGAGAGAGTCACCACCTAACAGGTTTGAGGTGAGTTAGGGCACCTATTTTGCAAATAACTCTGTTTAACTTGTTTGTGTCACCAAAGATCGGGTAAGGGCTCAAAATTACCTCAAAAAGAAGGTGTTAGGAACTTTTCGAGTTCCACAACTGCGGGTCCCGGCCGAACTCAATTATATGAATTAGTCTAGGTGATCAAGTACAGGAAAACAAGGAATTTGGGAAGTTTATTATTAAATACATGTGATTGATTTAATGACAGGATGGGGGGTCCTAAATTTTTTAGCCTAACGGATCACCCCGTGCAACATAAATAATACTTCGTAACTCCCTCAAGATAGGGTGTTACTCATATTATTCAGCGGGCACAGATTATTATCTCCTGCTACCCGGTTACTATCTTTAAGTTATTACCTAAAGTACACTAGTTGGTTCTAAACCGTACCCTATGCGTGCACTACCCGTCCCATGCCTGTGGTCCAGGAGGCTTTGAACCTCTATTTAGGCAGTTCTAGACTTCAACTTAGGCCGCTCAAAATGATAAAACTAATCGACATGCAAAACAGGTTATACTTCATATAAAAGCAATTAAGGGCTAAAGTTAGCCTCCACACTTTGACAACAAATGCACGCAAACACATTGAGCATTTGACAGTTGTAGATTTTAACAAGTTAAGGATATTGAACCCTATAGGCATGATCTCTACGTGATGGTGGATTTTAATACATGCAGCAGTTTCAGATGCAAAGTCCTACAATTTCTAAAAGCCTACATAGTTGCCCATTGATTATAAGCATACGAGATTAAAACCTATAGGCATGATGTCTAGGTGATTGATGCAGTAACTAACAATGGTAATCACATGAGTATGTTTGATAATTAGCACAGTGTTGAAAAGTCTTTAAAGAAACGAGCAGGACAATAATTAAGACTGATTTCAGACCTATAAACTAGATTTCTATAATCATAACTAAAACTGGTTTTAGATCCTATAGGCATGATTTCTATAATTAAAGCTGATTTCAGATCCTATTGGCATGATATATAAATCATAAATTAGGCAGTGTGTAAGTTAACAGAATCCTAAACGTACATTGAGATATTAATCATTCAATATCCTATAAGCATGATTTCCTAACAGGTGAAAGCAGAACACATTTGAACCAAATTATGAACTTATAGGCAGGATTTCTAACACATGATGACTGAACATGTTTGAGCATAATGACATATTTTTGAGCAAAATAGAATACCTATAGGCAGGATTTCTACCCATTCCAATACAAATGTAAGATAAAACCCCTTCCCCAATTTTACTAATACCCCGGAATGTTATTACAAGAATTATTACAGACCTAGAATGAATAGAGTAAATTACAGAAATAAATAACTATAGGTAGCCTACGACAGGCCCAAAGATACACCCAGACAGGGCAGGCCTTCTGTCCCATGGTTTACAATATCCCAGAAATTACATCATTATGGACATAAGGCAACCGGAATTAAGTGATTCACCTAGTAGGTAAAAAACAGAGCTGAGCATGGAGAACCAAGGCCCTAGTGTGTTAGAGTTCCCAAGGGCTTCAAGGACCCAGGGTAGTGCTCACACCAGGGAGGTTAATAGGGATAATTCAGGGAATAACTAGGGACCAAGTCCTAGTGTATCATAGTTCACAAGGGTCTCAAATGAACCATGAGCAGTGCTCACACTAGGGAGGTCAAAGGACAGAACCTAAGTAGCCTTGGCTTTTAGTCGACTAAGAATAAGAACTCAAAGGAACCAGACAGTAAAAGAATAGAATGAGGTTAAGGGACACCACTAAAGGATAGAACAAAATTGAGCACACAAAACAAATAATAGACATGCTTGAATTTAAGACAGACTTAACCAATTTTCAAAAAATGAGTTCAATCACATACTGCACATGTCAACAAACAAACTGCAAGATAGTCTCATAGTAAGAAAAAGAATAGATTTCAGATTAGGCCAAGTGTAGAAGGCTAATGTCATAAGAGAGGATCATACCAATTAGCAACAGGACTTAACATGCTGAGAACTACTTAGGACAATTACTGGGAAGTCAAAACAGGAACAAAACAGGTTACATTACATCAAATTCAAAAATAGACTTGTTACATACTTAAGGAATACATTTAAGCTTAGTCAACTAATCTAAAAAGGAGGTAGGAGAGCATGTTCAAATAACAGGGCTAACAACAAATTTAAACTTTCAAGAGGTGGCTGTCAGGAATACATAGGCTACGCAGAATTGGAGAAGTTAATCAACTCAAAGTAGGTCTAAATATGGCTCAAACTACAAACGTAATGGCATTTAGATTAGCAAAATCAGGAATCGTAGTAAGACAGTTAGAACAGCCCCGAAACATATCGAGCAACACTCTTTAGAAGTGAAAACACATGCTATTGTCAAGCAAGTGTAAATGAAATAGCAAAGGTTTTGTAATTCACCAGTTAAATGAAACAAGAAAGAAAGGAAAGCCCACAGTGTTATGAATATCACCAAAGGATCAAGAACTCAGAATTTCTGGCCTTGGATTTTAGTCGGCCAGGAACTAAAGTGCAGAACAAGATTATTAAAAAGCAAAGAGCACACAACTTTTGTTTTTGTAGTTCATAATGATTCCAGAGTTTTTTCAAAGGGGAATGGGGAGGGGTTTATATAGTTTAGGAATTGAATACATAAACATGGAAATAAATAGTCAAACACTAGAAAGAAAAACATTTAAAATCAGTAAGGAAGTAACAAAATTAAAACCCTAATTTTTAGGTAAAATACACAAATCGGAAGAAATAAGGTAAACGAATCACATGCTGCATAGAATAAGATGAACATAGATAGAAATACTATTTACAATCAAAGAATTGAACCAGATTTGGTTCAATTTAAAAGAATCTGACCCTAATTTTAGGGTGAGTAAAAAAATCGACAGAGAAGAACGAGTTTACACATAATAGGATGTGTATAGATGTGATAACATTTAAAATCATAGAATCAAACCATATTTGGTTAGATCTAAAAGAGATCTGATACCCTTATTTTAGGGTAAGTAAGAATCACAAAGATACACAGAGAGTCATAGAGATTCATACCATAAAAGAACAAGAACAAACACAGACGAAAAAGGTCAAAGAACTGAACCATTTTGGGTTCAAAGTTGAAGAGATCTGCTTGCCATATTTAGGCAAGCAACTAGGTAACACCATAAATGAGTAACCGGTAATGAGAGGAGAACAATAAGGTATGTGAATCAACGATTGATTCCATTTTTGAGTCGGAATCGGAGAGGATTAGAGGTTATTGCGTTAGGGTTTGCAGAGACAAAGAGAGCGTTCGAGAGAGTTTAGTGGCAGAGGATTGTAGAGAGTGGTTTAGGGTTAGGGGGTTTGGATAATTAAAAGGGTTAGGTTAGTTGTGGGTCGTTGATCTCTAAGATCAACGGCCAGGATTTTAAAGAGGGGATGGGGCGAGTTAATTAAACGGGTTACCGATTAGGTTATTGGGTTAAGGGTCATTTGGTTTGGGCTGGAGTATTGGGCTGGTGTATTGGTAGTTTAGGTCCGAAAATAGTTTTAGAATTAGGCTAGTTTTTGAATACCCAATGTTTAATAAACAAATAATTTATAAAAGTAATTAATAAATAACAAAAATATCATTTTTGCACTAAAATAATTATAACATTATAAAAATATAAAAATTATTTTGTGCATAAATAATATAATTATACATTACTATGGGCTATTATTGCAAGATGTGCAATTTAGCATTAAAAATGCAAGTATAATTATAAAAATGCACTGAAAAATATTTAAACATTATGTGGGTATGAATGATAAATTTAGATGGTTAAATCATCATAAAAATAATTTGAAGGATAAATATTGGATATTTATATATAATAAAAATGCAAGAATAAATTTGGTTAAAGCCTTTAAAAATTATGAAAAATATTTATGTATGCTTATAAATCAAATGATGATGCATATGCACTATTTTGAAAGTATATGTATATATATTTAAATATGAGGAAAAATTGGATATCAACATGTGGCACCAAACTAGGCCTCTAGGAAGATGATATATTGGGCTCAATGAAGTGGGTTCGTCGTCTTTAACCCAGTTAATGAGCAAACTCAATGGATTAAGATTTATTTAGTTAACCATATTAATTGGACATATACAATTAATCCAATTATATTAGCCCAATAAATTTATTTGAACTAACATATCTTGAATTTAAAATATAGTCCAAATTATTTTATGAATTTAATTTTAATAAAATTTATATGTCTATAAATATCCCCTACTTTAAAGCTTGTTGAGGTGTACGTTTGTCGGATTTCGGGGATAAGACGAAGTACTCATGCTTGAATACTCATATAAGTGCTTATACATTTGTTAAGTTAAATAAGCCTCACAATACTATTAAACCTCAATGGATAATATGCTTACGTGAAGTATCAAAGCACTTGTCATATAAAAATTTCTAAAGCTAAAGTGATTTGGTTTACTCCAATTCTTTCCTCGTAAGTCCAAGTTAAGAATCTTAAAATATGCACATCATAATATTGTAAAGACAAAAAGGAGATTATTGAATCGCCATAAATAGACACGAAGTGTAAGTTTCTCTCTCCCAAATACTATCATGGATCCACAACCCTATGAATCCCAATACACAATACCACCCAAACCCCTAGATATTGTGCACGAAAAACCTATACCAAATGAATTAATGAGCAAATCCACTTTCAAGGAAATCTTAATTGCTTTTGACCCAATGGATTTTGCCCCAAACCTAGGACAATTTGACATGGATCTGACAAAGATTTTCACAGAAGAGGAAACATCCATGCACTCATCAATCTCTTGTGCATGAGGCATCAAACATATCCCTTTAACTGAAGAAGACATGCAACGTATTTATTAGCCATGGAAATGCTCTATCATCATTAAACTGGTAGGGAAACGTATGTTACACCAATATTTAAAAAAGAAGATCCAAGAACTTTGGCATCCAACGGAGGATTTTTCCCTAATAGAACTTGGAGAAGACTACTGCATTATTAAATTCAAAAAAAGGAAAAATATGACGAAAGCCATCGATCAAGATCCATGATTCATCAATGGCCATTTCCTATCTATTACAAAATGGAAACCAAACTTTGTGGCCATAAAGGAAAAACTAACCACCTCAGCAGTATGGATTAGGCTTCCCCATCTACCAAAAATTTTTATGATACAAGAATTCTAAAAAACATTAGAAATGCAATTGGACATTTACTAAAAATTAATGTTTGTACATCAACCACTCTAAGGAGTTGGTATGCAAGAATTTGTGTTGAAATCCCATTAGAAATCACAGTTGACCCTTTTCTTTATATTGGCCTTCATAAACAACACATTCACTACGAAGCAGAAAACTTTCTCTATAAAAAATGTGGAAGGCTTGGACAAACGGTTGGACATTGTAGCTATGTGCTAAAATCTCAGTGAACATAAATTCATCTAAGGAACAAGCCATTATAGCAACGGAAAACTAAGAGGAAGAATGGAAAACTGTCTCATTTAGTAAAAGAAGATAACAAGGTTCAAAAAATTCTCGTCCAACTCTCACAAATTCAACCAATAACTCCAAAGGCTCAGGTATCTCTGTTAATCTCTTCAATGCTAATATAGGTAAACTCTTGCATACCCAACTATTACAATACAAACCTAAAGAATCCTCTAATTACCAATAACAAAGTAAGAACCCGGTCACTATGAGCATAGATCAAACTACCTTGTCTATGAAAAATTATTTTTCCATCCTGGAATGTGAGAAAATGGTTTCAAGAGATACCACCAATGTTTTAATTAACAATAAATTAAAAAACGTTAATACAAGTGCATGTGAACACTTGTCCTCAAAACAAGGATTTAGCCATGATGGATAATAATGTGGCAACAAAAAATATTAACGGAAAGGAGGAAAATAAAACCATGCAAAATGACACCCAAATGGACGAAAATAACCCTCCTACTAATAATAACCCTACAAACCCTATTAAGAAACTAATCCAAAAAACTGGTAATAATCCTCCTTTAGACAAGGGAGATGAACAAAATCTTTCTCTTAGATATGGAAACATACCCACTCCTGAGCATGCAAGCCAAATGACAACTCAAACTAATAAAAATGGACAAATGTCCTATACCCTAGAGGAATAAATAGATACTATATCCATGAATGATCCTCCTATAAGAAAAGACATTGGGCAACTAAAAGCCATGCACTCATCACCTATCATTACCCTAACCCTCAATCAATCCCATTCTATCAGTAGCTCCAATCCCACGCTTGCTACAACTTCCTTAAACACTCAAACCCCCATTATGCCAAGACTACCTTAAATCCTAAGAAGAAGGAACAAACTTATCCAAATCCTGCGCCAACACAGAATAGAAACCATGGACAACCTACCACTCTTTTCCCCACTAGAGAACCCACAAATCGTGTATTCCTAACCTCCACAGGCATAGTATTACCAACCTGCCTCGTGGATGGAACTAGGTCTAACGGGCCATGCAATCTCCTTCAATTTCCAAATCAATGGGCAAGAGGCGATTGTGATACTACACAACACTCAGTACCTAGCTCAGCTAGTAACGGAGGGAATGCGACTTTCCATGAACAACTACCTAAATCCAATATGGCTAAACAACATTCTCCAACCACCGATGCCTTCCTTGAACCCTCAAATGGTTCATGCAATGATGAATCAATGGAACATGTCACCACAGTTCAACCCAATTCACCCACAAAATGCTCCACTCGACATGCCCTTCTTTCCAACAGAAATGTACATCTATCTGAACACCATATTCCTACCATGGGATATCAATTCAGTACCCCAAGAAGAACCACACCCCCTTGCAGCAATAAGTTCCACCTCTATAGGATCAAGAAAATCAAATGCCAGGACCAGTAGAAGCAGCAATGGAGGAGGAGGAAGAACCCATCAACCTAAGCTTAGAGCGAGTCCTAGAGTTCTCAAGTCTAGACGGGATAAAGTTATTTCTCTTCAGGGAGATGTAAGAGAAGAGGCATGTGCTTAGTTTCCCAGTAGCACTCTTCAAGTGCTCGATGGACATCAGACCACCTCAGGATCCAACAGTGGGCAACAAAGCCATGATTCTTGTGCCATCCCTAAGAAGGAATCCTGTGTTTCCGGGAGAGATCAGGGAGAATGAGGAACCAGCAAACTCAACCATTAATCTAGACATGAATCGTCCAACCAACATTATTATATGGAACATAAGGGGAGGAAACAATGACAATTTCAGAAGAAATTTTAAGGAAATGGTTGATACTCATAGAACTTGTATGGTAACTCTTCTAGAAACAAGAATGGAGAATCATGAAGAATTGCTTAATGATTTTGGATTTACGGAGATGATAGAGGTTCCAGTGGATGGTCAATCAGGAGGCATGGTAATGATGTGGAACCATGAAGTAATCAGTGTCCACAATGTAGTCCGTAGAACCAGGAGATCCATGCAACAATAGAGGTATTACCTATTCGTAAAAACTGGCTTTTTTCTTCAATTTATGCTAGTACTAATGTCCATAACAGAAACATGATGTGGGATAACCTAGAAAATAAAATTAAGACCTACAAAGGACCTTGGATAGTAGGAGGTGACTTCAATGATATCTTTGCTTCAAATGAAAAATTTGGGGGGAAACCTATCAAAGATAGTAGATCTAGTTTTATATGGTCTAAGCTAAACAATTGCAAGTTAATCGATTTAGGGTTCAAAGGATGTAAGTATACTTGGTCCAATAATAGACATAGGAACAAGGGTCTAATTATGAAACGACTAGATAAAATTTTACGAAATGAGGAATAGATTGAATTATTCCCAAAAAGTTCTATAATTCACTTGCCCAAAACCCACTCAGACCATAATCTTTTATTAATTGAATTAATTCCTAAAAATAGGTTGCACCATAATGCACCTTTCAGACTAGAAACCTTCTGGTGCAAGCATCCAGAATTTCAAACAATAGTCGAAAATAATTGACTAAGGAATTATTACTTGAAAAGTAGCCAAAACTTTATAGAAAAAGTTAAGCCTTGGAAGAATAATACCTTTGGGAACATCATGAGGAAAAAGAGGAAGCTACTGGCTAGGCTTCAAGGGATTCAAAATTCCAATAGTTACACTACTAGTATTTTTCTTCAACAATTAGAACAAGATTTAAAAGGGAATACAATGATATCCTAAAAATCGAAGAGGATTATTGGAAGTTAAAGTCTAGAATTCTTTGGCTAAACGACGTGAAGCAAACACTAGATTTTTCAATATTTCTGCTACCAATAGAAAAAGAAGAAACAAAATTAATTTCTTCAAAGATGATAATAGAAACTGGATTAACGAACACCACCAAATTTTGTCACATGTTCTTAAGTACTTTGCAAATACTTTCACAACCTCACACTCCTCAACTAAGTGACTACCCCACTTGGAAGTCCTTCTTCATATCCTAAGCTAGACCTAAAAAATCTTTAGACACACCCCTACTAGATATTAAAAACAAAAAGGCTGTATACTCTTTCAAACCCTTTAAGGACCAAGGACCGGATGGTCTCCATCCATTCTTTTTTCATAAATATTGGAAAATCACAGGGCACTCGGTAACTAAACTTTGTCATGACATATTCAACACCCAAGAAGTTCCTAAAGATATCAACAAGACCTACCTATGCCTTATACAAAAAATTCCCAATGCCAATAACATTAGGAATTTCAGACCAATTGGTCACTGTAATACTATCTACAAAATTATTACAAAAATTCTTACAAATAGACTAAAATCTTTCCTAGAACATTTAATAAGCCCTTACCAAGCAAGTTTTATGAAAAGTAGAAGAGATGACGATAACGCAATCATCATCCAAGAAATAGTTTCCAAATTACAAAAAATGAAAGGCAAACAAGGCCAAATAATTCTGAAAATTGACCTAGAAAAAGCTTTTGACCGTTTGGAATGGTCTTTTGTTCACCATAATGGAATATTTCAATTTCCCCCCTAAATTCTGTACTAAATTGCATCTCAACAAGTAGTATTGTTGTCCTAGTGAATGGATCTATCAAAAATTTCTTTGAGCCTAGTCGTGGCATCAGACAAGGCGATCCCATTTTACCCTATATCTTCATGCTTTGCCTAGAAATCTTAACTAGATATATAATTCACCAAGTTGATACTAGGAACTGGGATCCAATAACCTTAGGAAAAAATTGCACTAAGTTTTCTCACCTTTTTTTTGCCGACGACCTTACCCTAATGGCAAAGGTAAATAATAAGTCATGCCATGCCATTAAGAATGGCCTAGACCCTTTTTGTAACTTATCAGGTCAATGTATCAATAGCACAAAATCAAAAATTCTCTTCTCTAAAAATTGCACCCCCTCCCTGATTAATTATAATTCTAATAAACTTGGTATAAAGAAATGTGATAACTTTGGTACCTACCTAGGTTTCCCAATTCTGAATAATTGTCCAAGACCTAGAGACTTTCAGTTTATTGTGGAAATTATGAGAACTAAGCTAGCATCCTGGAAATTAAAATTCATTAACATAGCAGGTAGGACTACCCTAGCTCACTCGTGTCTCAACTTAATTCCCAATCACTATATGCATTACACCCTACTTCCTAAAAATATCCTTAACAAAATTGATAAAAACTCAAAAGGATTTTATATGGGGTAGCACCATTGTAAAAAGGAAAATACACAATTGGACTACTTTATGTCAACCAAAAAAAATGGAGGCTTAGACATTCATAGTGCTATTTCAAAGAACTTATGCATATTAGCAAGTCTTGCATGGAGAATTCTTATAAATGCTATAACCCCTTGGGCCCATTTAATCATCACCTCTTATAGTACAAACAGATGTAAAAATGGAAACTCCTTCATTAGGAAAAATATCCAAAGAGGTTGGGATATTTGCTCTAAAGGTATCACTTGGTCAGCCAACTACCTTTCCAACATGAACATATGGGAAACCAACTGGATATCTAATATGGGAAACCTTAGGAAAGAAGTTACAGGTCCTCTATCTACAAGTGACCTCTCAGTAAAAATAAGAGATATTTTTGACAAAAAAACCTAGTGCTTTGATAATTTATCTCTTAACCTTCCTAATAATATCAAGGAGAATATATCTAAAACAAAAGTTTGCAACAAAGGCCCTACCAATGACATCCCTATATGCTCCTTAAATACAAAAAGTTTTGTCACAACAAAATCTTGTTACACCCTAATAGAACCTCCTTTAATCAATCAATTATATTTCTCTTGGATTTGGAACCTAAATTGCCCTAATAAAATTAAATTCTTCTTGTGGTTGTGTCTTCATAATAGACTACCTTGCCGAAAATATTTCTCACAAATTGGTATGAACATTGACCCCTTGTGCCCTATATGTAATTGTCAAGATGAAGAGTCTATAATTTACATTTTCCTTCGATGTCAAGCGGTAAATTCTTTTTGGAAAAATCTTGGGTGGGATAAGTCTTATAACAATAACAACAAGCATTGGCTTCTTCAAGTAAAAGACTTATATTTCCCTCTTGCAATAACCTCCTTAACTGGAGTTCCTTCTTCCCATTTGTCATTTGGCGTATTTGGCTCAATAGAAATAATAACAATCAAAATAATACGGACTATCCTATTAATATTAATCATATCATCCAAAAAGCTATTGAATTTTTTCTACTCACTGAAAAAGTCACCAACACATCTACCAAAATTCCCATACAGAACAAATGGAACAAACCACTTATAGGATGGTTTAAACACAACATCGATGCTAGTTTTAAAAATCATAACGGAAAAAGTGGCCGTGGAGGATTAATCAGAGATACGTATGGGAATTGGATAGTTGGATTTGCTAAATCTACCCAGGCTAATGGCTCACTACAAGCAGAAATGAAGGCACTAATTGAGGGGCTCAAAACAGTACAAGAATGGGGAATGTTTCCGCTAGAGATAGAGACGGACTCCACTGAGGTGATTCATTCAATACAACAAGGGAACAAATTATATAACAACATTGTTGATAAATGCAGGTTGTTCATGCACCAGCAGAAGGTGATCCTCCAACACACCTTCAGGCAAGGGTATAGGATTGCACATCACTTAGCAAAGAAAGCAAGGCAGAAAGGGAAACAAGTTTTTGTATTACTACCATTTATGTTAACTCTTTTGTGGGAAGTGACCAAAAGGAACTCTATGTTTGTATTAAGACTTTATCTTATGATATTTGTGATATCCTAGCACGCTTAGAAAATCAAAGTATCCTTAGTTACACAAACTATTAGGGCTATGTACGAAACAAGTAGTTACTAATATATAATTTTTCTGTTTGCTCCAAAAAAGACAAAAAGTAATTTGTTGCATGTCTCACATGCTGATAGTGTGTACACGTGAGCATTGATCCACGAGCTCCATGAGATCATTTTGTATGCTCATTGAAAATCATTTTGTAGATTAAAAATTGTTAAATTGTGCAAATATAATTTTGTTGGTATGATACTGGATATCATCCAATTTAGGCCGATGGCTCGGTAAGGTATCAACATGAGAGACAACGATATTACTGAACAATTGATTGCGTGAAGAATATAGAGAGAAATATTGGTCAAACATTACAACTCAACAATTTTAGTATTTGCAAACATCTAATTCTTTTGGGTTATTCGTGATATTTGGCTATTAGAATATTACATCATTTTGTAAACTTAAGGTCTTTCACGATCGCTTAAAGTAAGTCAAATTTACTAATACTTAAATATTGAGGAAATTTATTGTAAAATACGAGAGTAAATTTCATAAATGGTCATATGAAAATTATTACATGTTTTTATCAAAAGTCATATAACTATAGTTTCTCACACAAAAATCATAAAAATTTCACTAACTCGAAAAAAAAATCAAAATAACCAAAAAACACAACTTTCCTATTGTCACGACCCGGAATTCCCACCGTCGGGATCGTGATGGCGCCTAACATTTAAAAATACTAGGCAAGCCGACAGATAAATATCTAATACGCTAACCGCTATCCAAGATAGTACATAACAATAATTAAACCAAAACAAATTAAAGAAGTGCAAAAATTTATAATAATCCAAAAACTAATACACAACTACCCAAAATCTGGTGTCACAATCCACAAACATCCAAGAGGCACTACAAATACTAGTTCAAAGAAAATACATCTCTTCCCGAAATATAAGAAAACAGGAAAAACTAGGATAATTGGAAGGGGATTCCAGGGTCTGCGAACGACAACAGATCTACCTTGGGCGTCCTGCGGACTGAAGGCAACAACCCATATCTAAGTAATGCGGTTCAGTATCGGAATCTGCGCAGAGAGTGCAGAGTGCAGTATCAGTATAACCGACTACATGTACTGGTAAGTGCCGAGGCTAACCTCAGTGAAGTAGTGGCGAGGCTAGGACACAACAATAACATGAACCTGTGCAGTTAAACCATATATGAAAAGATAACAATAAATGGAAATTTAGCAGATATTAACGGGAAGGGGGAGAAACATGCTGAGGGGAATATCAATTCTTGAAATAGTGCAGTAGAGAAACGCAGTAAATAACATGTCTTGCGCCTATGAAAGTAATAACACAGCAAACAAGTGCACAACATCACCCTTCATACTTTTATTCTCATTCTCACCATAAGAAACAACATAAATGGTGCAGCATCACTCTTCGTGCATTAACTCACTCATAACATGGCACGACATCATCCTTCGTACATTAACTCTCATAGTATAGCACGACATTACCCTTCGTGCATTATCACTCATAGAATATGGCACGACAGCACCTTTCGTGCTCTGCACTCTTCCTCACCCAAACAACAGAACAATAACACTCCACAAGGGAATCATCAATAACCAACCTCGTTTCAATATTTAACTTCACAATATAGATTTCAACTTGAGTCAATACTCAACCAATATCTAATTCCAGGAAAATATGATAAGATTTGTTTAACATAAGGAATAACTAGTTTAAGCATTCACATTACGAATAAGGAATACAACAATTACAAGTATAAGACTAACTCTCATGCTATGACTCGACGTGTCACGACCCGAATTTCCACCCTCAGGAGTCGTGATGGTGCCTACTCGTAGAAGATAGGCAAGCCGCGCAAATGAAGAATCACTAACCCTTTCATTTTACCACTTTTTAACAATTGAGATTAACAGGTAATCAACATTGAATATTAATGATAAATAAAACAAGCAGAAGACTTAAACTAATAAAATAACCAAACCTGGTACTACAATGCCAACATACGTCTTTACCCAGAATCCGGTGTCACAATATCACAGACTGCATATGAGTACTACATACAAGTGTCTAAAAAAAAGAAATACAGGCTGTCTCGGATACAAGTGAAAACAGAGCACAAAATAAGATAGAAGAGAACGTCGGGCATGCGGACACCTGCAGGACTACCTCGGGATCTCTAGTTAGACAGAAGGCAACCACCCAAATGCTATGGTCCAAGAGCTGCTCCGGGATCTACACGTAGCGCAGAGTGTAGTATCAGCATAATTCGACCCCATGTGCTGGTAAGTAACTAGCCTAACCTCGGTGAAGTAGTATCGAGGTTAGGACCGGACTACCAAATAACCTATGTAATTATATCATATACAGCAAAAAATAAAAGAGAAATAAACAAGCAAAGATGGGAGGGGGTACAAGCCACGGGGTATACCAATATCAACAGTAAATCAAGAGTAACAGCATAAGAACAACTTAGATTCCTCAGCAAAACAATAAGAAATTTGTATCCAATCTATAAACACTTTGTATCAGCAATTGTTGCGGTGTGCAACCCGATCCCAATATATATCAACACTGTTGCGGTGCGCAACCCAATCCATATTATTTATCACTGTTGCAGCGTGCAACCCGATCCAAATATATCATTGTTGCTACGTGAAACCCGATCCAATTATATCATTGATGCGGCGTGCAACCCGATCCAAATATATCATTGTTGCGGCGTGAAACCCGGTCTAAATATATCATTGTTGCAGCGTGCAACCCGATCCAAATATACGATCAACAACAATCATAGTAAGAGTCCCGGCAAGGGATCAATAAAGAACTACACTATCCCGGCAAGGGAATCGACAATATAAGTAACAACATCCCGGCAAGGGAGAAACAACTATAACCAACCTTGTTCCAACATCTAACTATCTCGGCTAACACCAATACTCAGTCATAAGTAATTTCCATGAGAATAATCATTATCCTTGCTCAATATAGAGAGTCATCAACTTAAGCATCTGTAGTATTATTTAGGAAAACAATAAATTAAAATTCAAGACTCACGGTCATGCTCGACACCAATGTATAGATACTCGTTACCATGCATTACGTTGTACTCAACAAGAAACAAGTAGCAAATAGGACACAACTCCTAATCCCTCAAGCTAAGGTTAGACCAAACACTTACCTTGAACTTCCACGGCTAACTCAAGCCTCAAACACTGCTTTTCCTTTTGAATTCGGCTCCAAATAAATTGTATCTAGACATAATTGACTTAACAACATCAATAAACACTAAAAAATCCAATTCCAATGCTTAATTATAGTTTTCCCATCATTCTTTTCAAAAAGTCAAAAATTGACCCTGGGCCAGCTTGGTCAAAATGCAAGGTTCAGACCAAAACCCGATCACCCATTCACCCACGAGCCCGAATATATAATTTCTTTTGAAATCCAACCCCAAAACGAGGTCAAATTACCAAATAATCAAAAAGTCCTAACTTTACCCAAATCCATAATTTTCTACCCTTAATCTAATGTTTTAGGTCTAGAAATCTAGTGGGTGTTAATGAAAATTGAAGAAAATGAGTCTAAGATTATATACCTATGAATTGGTGGTGAAATCCCCTTTCAAAAATCGCTCAATCTGGAGTTTGGAAGAAGAAATTATGAAATTTTGGCTAAATCCCGTTTTGGTTCTGTTTTAAAATCACTGGACAAGCCTTCATCTCGTTCGTGATAGGCATGTCGCGTTCGCGATGGGTCAGGCCAAATAAATAAGGCTCTCATTCGCGGAGCTTCATCCCCCAGAGCCTTCGCGTTCGCGTAGGGTAAAATACCCCTTCCCCTACCCAGGCCCATAAGCTTTCGCGTTCGCGTTACCAGGTCGGCGTTCGCGAAGGGAAAACCCCCAAAGTTTAGGGTTCGCTACCTGGGTCTCGCGTTCGCGTAGAAGGAAATCTCTTTCTGCCTAACTAACTCATCGCATTCGCGAGGTTCCTCCCGCGAACGCGAAAAAGGACATACCAGAACATCAGAAACTGAACAACCTACAACTTTTTATGAGTTCAAAACCTTTCAAAACTCACCCGAGCCCTCGGGGCTCCAACCCAAACAGGTAGACTAACTCAAAAACATCATATGAACTTATCTGTGTGATCAAATCGCCAAAATAACCCCTTAAACAACAAATTAAACCTCAAAATCAATGAAATATTTCAAAACTTCTTAAAACATCAAATTTTGCATTAAAGGTCCGAATCACGTCAAATGACATCCGTTTCTTACCAAATATTACAGACTTATCTTATTTCACATATAAGACCTATACCGGGCTCCACAACTAGAATACGGTCCCGATACCATCAAATTCTAAATGCATTTCATTTCCAAAACTCATAGAAATTTTCAGAAAATAATTTTCTTTAAAAATTCATTTCTTGCGCTTGGGACCTCGGAATTCGATTCCGGGAATACGCCCAAGTCCCATATTTTTCCACGGACCCTCCGGGACCGTCAAATCACGAGTCCGGGTCTGTTTACCCAAAATATTGACCGTAGTCAACTAAAATGCATTTTAAGTCAAAATTTAAACATTTTAATAGATTTTCACATAATAGCTTTTCGGCTACGCACCGGGACTGCGCACGTAAATTGAGGTGATGGCGAAAGAGGTTTTAAGGCCTCGAAACGTAGAATTAATTTTAAAAATCAGATTCTGTACGTCTAAAACAACCGTTCGTCCTCGAACGGACATAAGAAGGAAGTACGTGAGTCGGGGAAAAGATGGGGATAACGGCTCTGAATATCGGACTCGGACTCCCAGGTCGATGCGTCAGCAGGCTGATCTCTCCACTGAACATGAACAGAAGGAAAACTCTTCAATCTCAACTGACGAACCTGCCAGTCTAGAATAGCTACCGGCTCCTCCTCATAAGACAAGTCCTTGTCTAACTGGACAGTGCTGAAATCTAACACGTGGGAGGGATCGCCGTGATATTTTCGAAGCATGGACATATGAAACACTGGATGCGCTGCTGATAAGCTCAGCGGCAATGAAAGTCTATAAGCCACCTCTCCCACTCGATCAAGAATCTCAAACGGGCCAATGAACCTAGGGCTAAGCTTGCCCTTCTTCCCAAATCTCACCACTCCCTTCATAGGCGACACTCGAAGCAATACCCGCTCACCGACCATGAAAGCCAAATCTCGAACATTACGGTCAGCATAGCTCTTTTTCCTAGACTGAGTTGTACGAAGTCAATCCTAAATAATCTTGACCTTGTCCAAAGCATCCTGAACCAGATCCGTACCCAACAACCGAGCCTCTCCCGGCTCAAACCATCCAACCGAAGACCGACACCACCTAACCTATAAAGCCTCATAAGGAGCCATCTGAATACTCGACTGGTAGCTGTTGTTGTAGGCAAACACTGCTAAAGGCAAAAACTGATCCCAAGAGCCTCCAAAGTCAATGACTCAAGCTCAGAGCATATCCTTCAAAATCGAAATGGTCCGCTCGGACTGCTCGTCCGTCTGAGGATGAAATGTTATGCTCAACTCAACCCGTGTGCCCAGCTCTCGCTGAACTACTCTCCAAAAATGTGAGGTAAACTGTGTACTTCGGTCCGAAACAATAGACTCGGGCACACCATGAAGACGAACAATCTCCCGGATATAGATCTCAGCTAACCTCTCGGAAAAATAGGAGACTGTCACAAGAATAAAATGTGGTGACTTGGTCAGCTTATCAACAATAACCCACACTACATCGAACTTCCTCTGAGTCCGTGGGAGTCCAACAACGAAGTCCATAGTGATCCGCTCCCACTTCCACTCAAGAATCTCAATCTTCTGGAATAAACCACCAGGCCTCTGATGCTCATACTTAACCTGCTAACAATTCAAACACTGAGCCACATATGCAACGATATCCTTCTTCATTCTTCGCCACCAATAATGCTGCCGCAAATCCTGGTACATCTTTGCGGCGCCTGGGTGAATAGAGTACCGGGAGCTATGGGCCTCATCTAAAATCAACTCTAGAAGACCATCCACATTAGGCACACAAACTCGGCCCTGCAATCTCAAAACTCCATCATCACCTAAGGTAACCTGCTTGGCACCTCTGTGTTGTACCGTGTCTCTAAGGACATACAACTGGGGATCATCATACTACCGATTATGGATACGCTCCAATAAAGAAGAATGAGCGACTGTGTAAGCCAACACACTACTGGGCTCAGAAACATCCAATCTCACGAACTAATTGGCCAAAGCCTGAACATCCAAGGCAAGCGGCCTCTCACCGATCGGAATATAAGCAAGACTACCCATACTGGCTGACTTTCTACTAAAAGCATCGGCCACCACATTGGCCTTTCCCAGATGATATAAAATGGTGATATCATAGTCCTTTAATAGCTCCATCCACCTTCTCTGACTCAAATTCAATTCCTTTTGCTTGAACAAATACTGCAAACTCTTGTGATCCGTGAACACCTCACATGCCACACCATACAGATAATGCCTCCAGATCTTCAACGTGTGAACAATGGCTGCCAACTCCAAATCAGGAACCAGATATTTCTTCTCATGAATCTTTAACTATCGCGAAGCGTAGGCAATGACCTTGCCATCCTGCATCAACACTGCACCAAGACCAATACGAGATGCATCATAATAAATTGAATATGGCCCTGAACTTATGGGCAAAACCAACACCGGTGCAGTAGTCAGAGCTATCTTAAGCTTATGAAAGCTCGCCTCACACTCGTCCGACCATCTGAACTGGGCACCCTTCTATGTAACCTGGTCATCGGGGCTACCATGGATGAAAACCCCTCTACGAACCGACGATAGTAGCCTGCCAATCCCAAGAAACTTCGAATCTCTATAGCTGATGCTGGTCTAGGCCAATTCTTGACTGCCTCAATCTTTTTCGGATCAACCTGAATACCCTCTGTTGATACAACATAACCCAGGAATGCAACTGAACTCAACAAGAACTCACACTTCGAGAACTTAGCATATAACTGACTATCCCTCAATGTTTGAAGAACCACTCTAAGATGATGCTCGTGCTCCTCTCGGCTGTGGGAATATATCAAAATATCATCAATGAAGACTATCATGAACGAATCCAAATAAATCCTGAACACTCGGCTCATCAAATCCATAAAGGCTGCTGGGGCATTTGTCAATCCGAATGACATCATCAAGAACTCATAATGCCCGTACCGAGTGCGGAAAGCTATCTTAGGGACATCGGATGCCCTAATCCTCAACTGATGGTAGCTAGATCTCATGTCAATCTTTGAAAATATCTTGGCACCCTTAAGCTGATCAAACAAATCAATAAAACCTCGGCAATGGATACTTATTATTGATTGTAACCTTGTTCAACTATCGGTAATCAATACACATTCTCATTGATCCGTCCTTCTTCTTAACAAATAACGTCGGCGCACCCCAAGGCGAAACATTGGGTCTAATGAAACCCTTCTCAAGCAAGTCTTGCAACTGCTCCTTCAACTCTTTCAACACAGGCAGGGCCATACGATACGACAAAATATAAATGGGCTGAGTGCCCGGAGCCAAATCAATGCAGAAGTCAATATCCCCATCAGGTGGCATACCCGGTAGGTCTGAAGGAAATACCTCAGGGAACTCACGAACAACAAGCACAGAATCAATAGAAGGAACCTCGACACTAGAATCACGAACATATGCCAAATAGGCCAAACACCCCTTCTCGATCATACGCCGAGCCTTCACATGAGAGATAACACTACGGGCAGAATGACCAGGAGTCCCTCTCCACTTAAAACGAGGTAAATCTGGCAAGGCTAAGGGCACAGTCTTAGCATGAGAGTCCAAGATAGCGTGGTAAGGTGATAACCAATCCATCCCCAATATGACATCAAAATCAACCATGTCCAGAAGCAACAAATCTACATGAGTCTTAAGACCCCCAATCATGACTATACAAGAGCGATGAACTTGATCTACCACAATAGAATCACCCACCGGTGTTGATATATATATACAAGGTAACTCAAGGAATCACTAGGCATGACCAGATACAGTGCAAAATAAGATTACACATATGAGTATGTAGACCCTGGATCAAATAAAACAGAAGCATCTCTGCCACAAACTAGAACAGTACCTATGATGACTACATCAGAAGCCTCAGCCTCAGGCCTAGCTGGAAGAGCATAACATCGGGGCTGGGCCCCACCACCCTAAACTACATCTCTGGGACGGCCTGCAGCTAGCTGGCCTCCACCTCTATCACCTCTACCTCCACCTCTAGAACCTTTACCCCTACCTCTAGCTGGCTATGCGGGCTGTGGAACACCTGGTGCCTGAACCATAGCATGGGAACCCTACTGCTGCGACTGAGTACCCACCAATCTCAGACAAGCCCTCCGGATATGACCATACTCACCACACTCAAAGCATCCACTTGAGAGTTGCGGCTAAGGAAACTGAGTCTGACCCTGGTGACATGAATGACCACCCCGAAAACTCTAGAGCAGCAGTGCACTGATAGGAGCTAGTAGTGCACTATAGGGCTGCTGATCAGAATACTGCATGTGAGAACCATGGCCACCTGAAGCACCGTGAGAAACCTGAAGTGCTAACTGAAAAGGCCTAGGAGGATGGCCTCTACCATACAAATCCCTGCCTCCAAACGAGGCACCACTGAATCTGCCTGAATGACGAGGCCTCTTGTCCGACCCATGACCACCTCATTGTGATAGAACCATCTCCACTCTCCTGGCCATATTGGTCGCCTCCTGGAAACTAATCTCACTCCTTGTCTCCCTAGCCATATGAAGATGAATCGGCTGAATAAGTCCATCAATAAACCTCCTCACCCTCTCTCTCTTGGTGGGAAGTATGACAAGAGCATGACGAGCCAAGTCGATGAATCTGGTCTCATACAGTGTACAGTCATAGAACCTTGCCGGAAATGCACAAACTTCCTCTGATAGGCCTCTCTGAGTGATAGAGAGAAACTTCTCCAGATAAAACTGAGTAAACTGCTCCCAAGTCAAGGCTGGTGATCCGGATGGTCTATCCAAGCAATAATCTCTCCACCAAGTCTTAGTGGATCCAGACAAGCGAAAAGTGGCAAAATCGACCCCATTGGTCTCAACTATACCCATGTTCCTGAGAACATCATGACAGCTGTCTAGATAATCCTAGGGTCCTCAAAAGATGCATCGCTTAATGTAGTAGTGAAGAGCTTGGTGAACCTGTTCAATCTCCACAAAGCATCGGCAGACATAGCTGCTCTATCGCAGGTCTGAGCTACCATACCTGGCTGAACTGCTCCAACTGGCTGAGCTACTAGAGTCTGAAATTGGGGAGCCATCTGCTCCGGAGTGCGAGTAGCATGAGTCTAGGCTCCTCCTCTAGCCTGAGAGACGGCTGGTGCTACAGAAAGCAAGCCTGCCCGGGCGACACTCTCCATAAGGCCTACTAGATGGACTAGAGCATCCTGAAGTACTGGGGTAGCAATAAACCACTTTGGGACCTGAGTTGGGCCCACCAGAGTAGTCTGGGCTGGAACCTCATCATCAAAGTCAACCTGAGGCTCTGCCGTTGGTGTTACTGCTCTGGGCTGAGCTTTGCCCCTGCCTCGGCCTCTAGCACGGCCTAGGCCTCGCCCTCTACCCCTCGTGGGAGCCACTGCTGGGGGCTCGGGCTGCTTATCAGTGGATGAGGAAGTGTGTGTTCTCTCCATCTATGAAAGAACAGAGTAGAAATTCAATTAGCATTAAGAAACCAAACCACACGACAAGAAAGAACAAATGTGAAGTTTTTCCTAACTCTGTAGCCTCTAGGGATAAATATAGACATCTCAGTACCGATCCCTCAGACTCTACTAAGCTTGTCCGTGAATTGTGAGACCTATGTAACCTAGAGCTTTGATACCAGCTTCTCACGATCCGGATTTCCCACCCTCGGTAGTCATGATGGCGCCTACTCGTAGAAGCTAGGCAAGCCGTGCAAATTAAGAATCACTAACCCTTTAATATTACCCATTTTTAACAATTGAGATTAACATGTATTCAACATTGAATATTAATGATAAATAAAACAAGCGAAAGACTTAAACTGATAAAATAACCAAAGCCGGTACTACAATGCCAACATACATCTCTACCCAGAATCTGGTGTCAAAATATTACGGACTATATATGAGTACTACATACAAGTGTCTGAAAAAAAGAAATACAGTATGTCTCGGATACAAGTGAAAACAGAGCACATAATAAGATAGAAGAAAACGCCGGGCGTGCGGACGCCTGCAGGACTACCTCGGGATCTCTAGCTGGACTGAAGGCAGCCACCCAAATGATATGGTCCAAGAGCTGCTCTGGGATCTACACATAGTGCAGAGTGTAGTATTAGCACAATCCGACCCTATATGTTGGTAAGTGCCTAGCCTAACCTCGGCGAAGTAGTGACAAGGATAGGACCGAACTACCAAATAACCTGTGCAGTTATATAATATACAGCAGAAAATAAAATAGAAATAAACAAGTAAATATGGGAGGGGGTACATGCTGCGGGGTATACCAATATCAATAGTAAATTAAGAGTAACAACATAAGAACAGCTTAGATTCCTCAGCAAAACAATAAGAAATTTGTATCCAATCTATAAACACTTTGTATCAGCAATTGTTTTGGTGCGCAACCTGATCCCAATATATATCAACATTGTTGCAGCGCGCAACCCGATCCATATCATTTATAACTGGTATGGCGTTCAACCCGATCAAAATATATCATTGTTGCGGCATGCAACCCGATCCTAATATATCATTGTTGCGGCGTGCAACTCGGTCCAATTATATCATTTTTGCGGCATGCAACCCGATCCAAATATACGATCAACAATAATCATAGCAAGAGTCCCGGCAAGGGCTCAATAAAAAACTACACTATCCCGGCAAGGGAATCGACAGTATAAGTAACAACATCCCAGCAAGGGAGAAACAGCTGCAACCAACCTTGTTCCAACATCTAACTACCTCAAATAACACCAATAATTGTCAAAAGTAATTTCCACAAGAATAATCACGATCCTTTCTCAATACAGAGAGTCATCAACTTAAGCATCTGTAGTATTATTTAAGAACATAATAAATTACAATTCAAGATTCACGTTCATGTTCGACACCAACATATAGATAATTGTAACCATGCCTATACGTCGTACTCAACAAGAAACAAGTACCAAATCAGACACAACTCGTAATCCCTCAAGCTAAGGTTAGACCAAACACTTACCTCGAACTTCCACGACCAACTCTAGCCACAAACACCACTTTTCCTTTTGAATTTGGTTCCAAATCAATTGTATCTAGACATAATCAACTTAACATAATCAATAACCGCTAAACAATCCAATTCCAATGCATAATTATAGCTTTCCCATCATTCTTCCCAAAAAAGTCAAAAAATGACTCCGGGCCTGCTTGGTCAAAATGCGAGGTTCGGACCAAAACCCAATCACCCATTCACCCACGAGCCCGAATATATAATTTTTTTTGAAATCCGATCCCAAAATGATGTCAAATTCCCAAATAATCAAAAAGCCCTAACTCTATGCAAATCCCTAATTTTCTACCTTTAATCTTATGTTTTAGGTCTAGATTTCTAGTGGGTATTAATGGAAATTGAAGAAAATGAGTCTCAAATTACATACCTATGAATTGGTGGTGAAATCCCCTTTCAAAAATTGCCCAATTTGGAGTTTGGAAGAAGAAGTTATGAAATTTTGGCTAAATCCCGTTTTGGTTCTATTTTAAAATCACTGGACAAGCCTTCGTCGCGTTCGCGATGGGTCAGGCCAAATAAACCATCGCGTTCGCGACACAAGGCTCGCATTCACAGAGCTTCATCACCCAGAGCCTTCGTGTTCGCGTTCGTGTGGACGAGTTCGCATAGGGTAAAATACCCCTCCCCTTGCCCATGCCCATAAGCCTTCGTGTTCGCTTTACCAGGCTCGCGTTCGCGAAGGGAAAACCCCCAAAGATTTGCGTTTGCGACCCGGGTCTCGCGTTTGCATAGAAGGAAATCTCCTTCATCCTGACTAACGTATCGCGTTCGCGAGGGTCCTCCTGCGAACGCAAAAGGACATACCAGAACATCAGAAACTGAACAACCTGCAACTTTTTATGAGTTCAAAACCTTCCAAAACACATCCGAAACTTACCCGAGCCCTCGGGGCTCCAACCCAAATAGGTACACTAACTCAAAAACATCATGTGAACTTATCCGTGCGATCATATTGCAAAAATAACCCCTTAAACAACGAATTAAACCTCAAAATCAATGAAATATTTCAAAACTTTTTAAAACATCAAACTTTGCATTTAAGGTCCGAATCAGATCAAATAACTTCTGTTTCTTACCAAATTTCACAGACATATCTTATTTCACATATAAGACCTGTACCGGGCTCCGAAACTAGAATACGGGCTCGATACCATCAATTCTAAATGCATTTCATTTTCAAAACTCATAGAAATTTCTAGAAAATAATTTTCTTTAAAAATTCATTTATCGGGCATGGGACCTCGGAATTTGATTTCGGGTATACGGCCAAGTCCTATATTTTTCCACAGACCCTCCGGGACCATCAAATCACGAGTCCACGTCCATTTACCCAAAATGTTGACTGTAGTCAACTAAAATGCATTTTAAGTCAAAATTTCAATATTTTCACAGATTTTCACATAATAGCTTTCCGACTATGCGCCCGGATTGCGCACGCAAATCGAGGTGATGCCAAAAGAGGTTTTTAAGGCATCAGAACGCAGAATTAATTTTTAAAACAAATGATGACCCTTTTGGGTTATCACACGACGACAACGTATAGGTACTCGTCTCCTCACCTACACATCGTACTTCACAACCAAACACATAGAAAATAAGGCAACAACACCTAATCCCTCAAGCTAAGGTTAGCCACAATATTTACCTCGATTCTACGGCCGAACTCAAGCCTCAATCACTGCTTTTCCTTTAGTTCCACCTCCGAACCACTCGTATCTAGTCATAATTAACTTAATAATATCAATTCCCCTAAAAAAATTAATTCTAATGCAGAATTATAAGTTTTCCGACAATTTCCCAAAAAAGTCAAAAATCGACCCCAAGCTTGCTTGGCCAAAACTCGAGGTTCGGACCAAAACCCATTCACCCATTCACCCTCTGGCCTAAATATATAATTAGTTTCAGAATCCGACCCCAAATCGAGGAATAAAATTCCCAAATTTGCAAAATCCCCAATTTTTCCCAAAAAATTCCTAATTGTAAAACTCTAATGAGTGTTGATGGAATTTGAAGGAAATGAGTTGAAGAACACAAACCTATGAATTAGTGTTGAATACCCTCTTTAAAATCGCCCATAGGTCGAGTTCTAATGAAAGAGTTGTGAAATTTTTTGATAAATCCCGTGGTGGTTCTGTTTTTAAAAAGACTGGCAGGCCTTCTTCGCATTTCGCGATATGCAGCAGCCAAAGGTCTTCGCATTCGAGAAATACACATCGCATTCGCGAAGGCATTATCCCACCCAGCCTCCGAGTTCGCGAGCCTGTTGTCGTATTTGCGATGAGCAACTTTCCCCTCCCACAGGTCCCATGCTTCGCATTCGGGATAGACGGATCGCGTTCGCAATAGACGGGTCATGTTCGCGAAGGGTAAAGCCCATGCTGCTCCTCATTCGCAACCTGTCGTTCGTGTTCGTGAAGAAGAAATTTTATCCCGCCCCTCTTTACTTTTTGCGTCAGCGAGACTGCCTACGCGAACGCGAAGAAGGGAATATCAGAATACCTGCTGCAGCAAAAATACCAGATTTTTTATGTCTAAAACATCTCGTAGCCTATACGAAACTCACCCGAGCCCTCAGAGCTCCAAATCAAACACGCACACAAGTCTTAAAACATCATACGAACTTGCTCGCACGACCAAATCGCCAAAATAAACCTAGAACTACGAATTTAGCTCAAATTGCATGAAGTTTTCAAGAATGTTTCAAAATTTCTATTTTCTCAACCTAAGGTCCGAAACACGTCAAATCATTCACGTTTCTCACCAAATTTCATAGATATGTATAAATATAAAAATGGACCTGTACCGGGCTCTGTAACCACATCATAGACCGGTATCAACAAAATCACTTATTAATCAATTTCATAAAACCTTTATAATACCAATTTAACAATTTTCATCAAAAATTCATTTCTCGGGCTAGGGACCTCGAAATTCAATTCCGGAGATATGCCATGGTCCCATATTTTACTACGGACCCTCCAGGACCGTCAGAACACGAGTCCGGGTCCGTTTACTCAAAATATTGATCGAAATCAACTAAAATCAACTTTTAAAGGTACAAAATGATATTTGTCTAAAATCTCCACATAAAAGGCTTTTCGGAAATGCGCCTGGATTGCGCACGCAAATCGAGAAGAAATAAGATGAGGTTTTAAAGGCCTCGAAATCACGAATTGGGTTCTAAAATACAAGATGACCTTTCGGGTCATCACATTCTCCACCTCTAAAACAACCATTCGCCCTCGAACGGACATAGGAAAGTACTTGAGCTAGGTAAAAGATGGGGATATCTGCTCCACATATAGCACTCGGACTCCCAGGTAGCTTCCTTAAAAGGCTGACCTCTCCACTGCACCCGAACCGAAGGATAACTCTTTGACCTCAACTGACAAACCTACTATTCTAGAATAGCTACCGGCTCCTCCTTGTAGGTAAAATCCTTGTCCAGCTGGATTGTGCTTAAATTTAACACGTGGGATGGATCGTCGTGATACTTCCGAAGCATGGAAACATGAAACACTAGGTGTACTGCTCATAAGCCTGGTGGCAACGTAAGTCAGTAGGCCTTCTCTCCCACTCGATCAAGGATCTCAAAAGGCCCGATGAACCTAGGGCTTAACTTGCCTTTCTTCCCAAAGCGCATCACACCCTTCATGGGTGACACCCAAAGCAACACTCTCTCTCTGACCATTAATGCCACATAACAAACCTTACGGTCAACATAACTGTTTTACCTGGACTAAGATGTACAAAGTCTATCCTGAATGATCTTAACTGATAGGTTCTCAATGTCTTTTGCCTTATATTTTGATGATCTAACAAACTTACTGTCAAGGACCAGATAGGGAACCTGACACACTTGGACTATATTGCAAGTTAACGAATTCCAGTTGCAATAGCTTTAGGAGATAGAAAACCAAACAAGGACCCGATACCCTTGTGGTTCCCTCATAGCAATACATAGTCAATTAGACACAGCTGAAAGCGACGTGACTACCTGCACTGTTTCCAGTGCCCACTTATTCCTTGACCAACAAAAGTGCTTAAATCATTTCAAGTGATGTCATCAAGGTGTATCAACAATGAGTTTATATCAAAACATCACTTGAACATTTCTGTTTCTCATTCAAGCCTTTTGTAAAATAGAGAAATTAATTCTCACGAGCTTGAAGAACAAAGTTAAACACTACTGCGGACCAGTTCCTAAAGTTAGTATTTTCTTGTCCTTAGTTGAGTTGTAACTTTGTGATTGTTCTTATTGTATCTCCTAAACTACTTAGCCATAAGAGTTGATTAGGAACCCTCTTGTAAAATCCGTAAACTCTGTGAGTTTATGTTGTGACTAGGTTTAGTCTAGTTAAAGTCTTTGTAACTAGAGAGTGACAAAGTGGCTTGTGGTGAGAGTACCACAAGTTAGTTAAGTTGAATTCTTTGTAATTGAGTCATTACAAAGTGGCTTGTAATAGGTATTTACAAGTTAGAGAAGTTGAAAGCCTACATGTGTAGGTCGTGGTTTTTGTCCGCTTGAGTTGGGATTTTTCCACGTAAAAATCCTGTGTCTCATTTACTTTCAGCTTTATTAGCATTCTTAACATAACCTCAAAGAGGACCAGGTACTCTACTGATTGGTAGACTCATACAAACTATCAATTAGTATCAGAGTAGGTTTCTCCTATCAGTCTAACACCTAGGAAGGATCCTTATGGCTTCTCCACCAAATTTTGAAGAAGGTCAATCTACATACCGACCACCCAGGTTCAATGGACAATACTATGGGTGTTGAAAAACAAGAATTCATGATTTTATCATGACTGAGGATTCTTATTATGGGATGTCATATGTGACGGTCCTTATGTTCCCACAAAGGTACTGGAAGAACATCCATTTTCAATGTCAAAAACCAGTAAAGAATACACTGACTTAGACAGGAAAGCTGTGGAGAATAATTTTCGTGCCAAGAAGATTCTGGTATCTGGAATAGGACCTGAAGAATATAATAGAATCTCCGCTTGAGACACTGCTAAGGAGATATGGGAAGCTTTGCAAACAACTCATAAGGGAACCACCCAAGTAAAACAGTCTAAGATCAATATGCTCACTACCGAGTATAAACACTTTAGGATGAATGACGATGAATCTATTCAAGATATGCACACAAGATTCACTTCCATCATAAATGAGTTACACTCACTTAGTGAAACCATCCCTAGAAACAAGCTAGTGAGGACAATTCTCAGTATTCTGCCTAGCCCTTGGAAAAGCAAGGTGAATGCTATTACTGAATCAAAGGACTTGTAGGAGCTGACCATAGAAGAGCTGGTTAGAAATCTGAAGACCTACGAGATGAAGAGGAAGATAGACAGTGAAAGAAGAGAACCAAAGAAAGAAAAGAACCTAGTACTCAAAGCTTATAGAAATGACTCAAGTGAGGAAGACAGTGACATGGCTTACTTAACCAAAAGATTTCAAAATATGGTAAGAAGAAATGGAGAAATGCTAAAAAGGGGTAGCTCTAGCAAACCAAAAAACTATGATCTCTATCATAAGTGTGGAAAGCCTGGACACTTCATCAAAGACTGTCATCTCTTAAAGAAAGAATTCCAATAGAACAACCCTGAAAAAGTAGCAAAAGAGGAACCCGGTTCCTTTCAAGGACTTCAAAAGAAAGAGATATGCTGACAATATGGTAAAATAGGCTCTGCAACATGGGGAGATTCCTCTATTGAGTCTGAATATGAAACTGATGTTGGTGATAGTTCCATGATGGTAGTTGAAGGCAAGGAAAATGAATATGACTCAACTTTTGCTTTGATGGCCCAATCAGATGATGATGAAGACGATGACAACAAGGAGGTAAATTTCAGGGATGTTTAGAGAAATCTAAAATCCTACTCTCCTAAGAAACTCATGTCTTTAGCTAGTGTATTGATTGATGCCTATCATAGTCTTGTGGAGGATAGGGATTCCTTGACCTTAGAACTAGGAGAAGCTAAACAAACTAGAGATGACTTAGTGGCTGTAGTTACTGACCATAAGGAAACCATTAAAAACTTCAAAGAAGAAAGAAATGATCTTTTGGCAGTAATTGCAGACCTAAGGGAAACAATAGAGAGACCAGAGACTAAGTCAAAACCTGAAAGTTCTGGAAAAGGAAAAGAGATAGCCAGTGAGGAACACATTAGGCTTGAAAATGAGTTGAAAGCTGTGAGAACTAGGATGTGTGTTGAAACTAAGAAAAATAAGCACCTCCAAACTGATCTGGAAAGAGTAAAAAAAGATCTTGAAAATTTCTAAAGTGGACCTGGTCTTCAGAAGCTATCACAGCCATGTACACTAATAATGGTGGAAATAGGCAGGGAATAGGGTTCCAAAGGGAGAAAACTCCTTACAACCCTTACAACAAGTACGTCACTGTTTCTGATAACTGGCTTTGGACCCACTGTGGGAACAATGGGCACTTCAAAGAAAATTGTCAGGCCAGGGTTCAACCTGTTCAGAAAAACAAAGTGTTTGTTGAAAAAATGACTACAAAAGAGGGGCCAGGTTCCACTCGCAAAAAGCGCACATTACCTGCATGGACTAAGAGAGCTCTTATTCACCCTCTTGCCTACTACAAGGGACCCAAACTTGCTTGGGTTCCTAAAACTAACTCTTGATCTTCTTGTGTAGGGAACAGTGAAAGGAAGCGGTCAACAATGGTTCATGGATAATGGGTGTTTAAAGCACATGATTGGGAACACCATGGACTTTCTTTCAATAAAATCCCTGCAAGGAGGGAGTGTATCCTTTGGCAATAAGGAAAATAGGTACATTCTTGGAGTTGGAAAAGTCAGGAAGTCACTCACTCATTATATTGAAAATGTGTACTATGTCAATGGCCTTAAGTACAATCTCTTAAGTGTCTCTCAGATCTGTGATAAAGGAAACAAGGTGGAATTCTTGTCCAAGATATGTACAGTCACTGATCTGGTAACTGGTGAAGTGGTACTTGTGGCCAAGAGATACAAGAACATCTATGTTGCTGATTTCGAGTCCTTACAAAGTGGTGATCTGAGTTGTCTGAAAGTTGTTGATGATGCTGCTGAACTGTGGAACGGAAGACTAGGGCACACAAGCTTTTCTCTTCTGAACAAACTAATTCAGAAGGACCTGGTCCATGGTCTACCCATGTCAAAGTTTAAGTTGCAAACAATTTGTGATGCCTGTGCTAGGGGAAAATATGTGAAGTCCTCTTTTAAGTCAAAAAGGGATGTGAGAACCTCAAAGCCACTAGAGCTTTTGCATATGGACCTATGTGGTCCTATGAGAGTGCAAAGCAGAGGAGGAAAAAGATACATTTTTGTAATAGTAGATGACTACTCCAGATTCACATGGACTCTGTTTCTTAGAACTTAAGATGAAACCTTTGAGGTGTTTGTGGCCTTTGTGAAGAAAATCCAGGTGAAGATGGAGTCTAAAGTCGCATGCATTAGGTCAGATCATGGAATAGAATTTGACAATGCCATATTTGATGAGTTCTACAATGAAAATGGCATCACCCAGAACTTCTCAATTCCCAGAACTCCCCAGCAAAATAGAGTAGTGGAAAGGAAGAATAGAACTCTATAAGACATGACAAGAACAATGCTAATCGACAGTGGAATTGCAATGAACTTCTGGGCTGAAGCGGTCAACACCGCCTGCTACTTGGGGAACAGGTGCATGATCAGATCCCTCATGAACAAAACCCCATATGAGTTGCTGAATAGAAGGAAACCCAAGCTGACTCAACTAAGAACATTTGGGTGTAAATGTTATAGTCTCAATAATGGAAAGGATCAGCTTGGTAAATTCGATGCCAAGAGTGATGAAGGAATATTTCTGGGCTACTCTTCTCAAAGCAAAGCGTAAAAGATATATAATAAGCGAACTCAATGTGTTGAGGAAAGTGTTCATGTTATTTTTGATGAGTTTTATCCATCATGTGAGAAGAGTGCTGAAGAAGATCAAGATGGAGAACCCTTACTAGTCCCTAGTGAAGTCATTGACATGACAAATGCAAAGGAAGATATGATGAACCAAGTAAAAGAGCTTAGTGAAGACAATACTGCCTCATCTTCAATGGAACAAGGTACTTCAATTACAACCACTAAAGTTGAAGAAACAGTGGTTGATGCAGTTCAGGGTACTCCACTAGCACCTGAGAGAAGAACACATGAAAACCAGTCAAATGTACCCACATTCTCTCTAAATGAACCTCAGACGTCCAATTGGAGACACAAAAGCTCTCATCCTCTTGACAACATAATTACCCCTCTAGATTTTGGAGTACAAACTAGATCAAAAGCCAGAAATTCACTTGCCTTCTCAAGCTTTCTCTCCCAAATAGAACCCAAGAATATCAAGGAAGCCATGAAAGATGCAGATTGGATTACAGCCATGCAAGACGAGTTACATCAGTTTGAAAGGAACAATGTCTGGCACCTGGTACCCAGACCCTAAGATCGAACCATTATAGGAACCGGGTGGGTATTTAGGAACAAGCTTGATGAATATGGAAATACCATAAGGAACAAGGCCAGGTTAGTGGTTCAAGGCTACAATCAGGAGGAAGGGATTGACTATGATGAAACATTTGCTCCGGTCGCTCGCATGGAAGCTATTAAAATTCTTATCACTTTTGCATCTCATATGAAATTCACCTTGTTCCAAATGGATGTTAAAAGTGTATTTCTGAATGGACTTCTTAAGGAAGAAGTCTATGTGAAGCAACCTCCAAGGTTTGAATGTCATGAACACCCTGAATATGTGTTTAAATGAGACAAAGCAATGTATGGGCTAAAGCAGGCTCCTCGAGCTTGGTATGAAAGACTGTCAAAGTTCCTCTAGGAAAATGCCTTTAAAAGAGGGAAAATTAACAACACCCTGTTCCTAAAGAAATGGGGAAGGAACCTGCTCATTGTTCTGGTCTATGTTGATGATATCATTTTTGGGGAAACAACTGATTCTCTGTGTAAAGAATTTGCAAAACTCATGGGAAGTGTGTTTGAAATGAGTATGATGGGGGAATTGAACTTCTTCTTGGGTCTTCAAGTAAAACAGTTCCCAAAGGGTACATTCATTTGTCAACAAAAATACATCAGGGAGGTCTTGAAGAGGTTTGACATGGAAGCATCAAAGGTGATAGATACTCCCATTGTTACGGCCACTCGGCTGGACATGGATGAAACTAGGCCTCCTGTGAATCAAACCATGTATAGAGGCATTTTTGGGTCTCTTCTTTATCTTACTTCCAGTAGACCTGATATTGTCTTCAGTGTGGGGCTATGTGCAAGGTTTCAATCAAATCCCAAGGAATCTCATTTGAAGGCAGCCAAAAGAATTCTAAGATATCTTAAAGGAACACGGGACCTGGTCCTTTATTATCCCTCAGGTGATAGTTTTAATCTTATTGGATATGCTGATGCAGACTATGTAAGTTATCTTGTACACAGGAAAAGCAATTCTGGAATGGCTCACTTCCTATGTTCATGTCTCATCTCTTGGGGCACAAGGAAGCAAAACTCAGTGGCTCTTTCAACAGATAAAGTAGAATATGTAGCCGCATCATCCTGTTGTGCACAACTTTTATGGATTAAGCAGCAACTGGGGAACTTTAGGATACTCACTGAGAGTGTGCCCCTTCTATGTGATAACACCAGTGCACTCAACATGGCCAAAAATCCAGTTCAACACAAAAGGACAAAGCATATTGATGTGAGGCATCATTTTCTGAGGGACAATGTGGAGAAAGGGTTGATATGTGTGACGTTCTATAGCATAGAAAACCAAATTGTAGACATCTTCACCAAGGCATTAAGTAGGGAAAATTTCAAAAGAAACAGAGTGAAGTTGGGGCTTTCAAAGCCTAACTGAGAACCTGATTCCTCATTATTTGGCTATGAAAATCACCTTCAGGAAAAACTGGCAAAAAGTGTTTTCTGGCCATGTCTAACTCACTTCAATACTGTTGCAGTTAAACAAGCATGATGAGTATAGAAGCTGTAGATGTAGTGCATGGATGATAAAAGAGGATTGATACTTTCAAATAACAGGTCAAGAACCTGGTTCTTGTACCAAAGGTTAGTAGTTATGTGCATTCTTTAATACACGTCATAAAAGGGTACAAAACACAACTGCCATGTAATCCAACTTTTCAAACTATGCTTTCACGTCTCTTCACTACAAATCGTTCCATCTCCCTCTAAAATGTTGCACTTCTCCATGCCCAACCGTTGTTTTAGAACCGGTCCCTATCTCTCTCTTCATAATTATCCATTCTTAATAAAACACCCCTCTGTTCTCCACAAACCATAAGTCCTTCATTAAAACTTCCCAAATCATCTTTACTCCATCTTTCCATGGCTAATACAAACTTCGACCTCCCTGCCTTAGTCATACCAATTACTGAAAAATCTATAGAGTCTTTCGTCCCTTTTGAGTCTTTTATAATCACTCCTACTCTCCCTGCTGAAATCACACCTCACTCAAAGTCTCCGTCTCTTTCCATTTTAGAAACCCCTAAAAATTCTGATCTGTCCTCTCTATCTTCTAAGATACCCACTAATCAAAGAACAAGTGGAGAACAAAGTCAAAGGCATGAGGTCACAGAGGGTTCCACCATTGTTGCTGCAAATTTTGTGGTGGCTATAGTGCTGATTGTGGAAGAAAATGTTGTAACCGTCTTTGTGGTGTCTGTTGATGGTGTACTACATGAAATAATCTCTCGGAAAAACGAGGTACAGGGTATGGGGGACGAAAGGGCCATTATAACTGCTGAAAATGTTGCACTAGCAGAAACTACTGCTCTCACATGAGGAACTTGATCCCTCTCCGGAGGATCGGTGCCAGGGTTCTCATTCCTAGGATAGTTCTGCTCTTGCATTTGATGTTCCACATCTGGACATTCAAGCTCTTGAGATAAGGTCCGGTGATGAGGAGGATCTAGATAACTTGGCTCTCGATGCGTTGATAGTTAAGCGAGGGTTGTGTCCACTCCTGAGTCTTCCACCAAATGACCTACTAACAGGTTGCAAGCTAAGGTGGCCTACGACTCTGCCCTTCAAATGAGCAGAAAAAAGTGGTAAGAAGCAACGAAGGAAGTTGGTGAAAGATAGTGTGCCCGTAAGTGATAAGGTGATCCCTGTGGTAGAGGTGGAAGAGGAAACACCAGATGAACCTGGTTCATTGGTTAGACGGTCCTAGAAAAAGAAATAGCATGCTTCTGTAGAGAAGATTTAAACCTCTAGCTCCAAGTTGAAGGATGCTGCGAGTGAGTTCTCGATGTCTAATGAGGGCGTGTTAGTCAAATCCAATGGGAAAGAAAATTCAAGTGGTGGGAAGTCCAGCAAACAAAAGTCTGAAACTATTTAGGAACCTAGTTCTGTGAAAAGGATGAGAAGTGAAGTTAGCCTTGGTTCAGAATGCCTGAGGCACCAAAAGGTCCTGCTGGGTCAAACGTTTGACCCAGCAATCTTTGAGATGGCTGGTATGCGACAAATTCTTGAAATGGTTGAGTTTCAACGATGGGGGTTCAACGTCAAATGATGAAGTAGCTCATTTTATAAAAGAGAATGTTGATCTCAGGGCACAAGTAGAGAACCTGAAAGCAAAACTGCTCTATGAGCAAAAGTCGTCCAATGCCCGAATAGACCTTGTTGTCCAAACACTTGCTGCAGCCTCAAGCCCTCTACTCCTAGTGCCCCCTGAGTACCCCTTCAGTGACTAGTTTCTTGAAATGTCCTTTATGTTTTTTTGTTTTTTGGCAAATGTTTTGTTTTCCTTTTTTGATGTGGTTGGGATGAAACAGTACTGCTCCCGTCTTAACAGTCCAATGTTGTCTTTGCTTACATGTTTTGTTTTCCTTTTTTTGATGTGTTTGGGATGAAACAGTACTGCTCCTTCTAAACAGTCCGATGTTGCCTTTGTTTTTTAAGCAAAGGCATATTAAATTTTATTAATATCAATCTATACTCTTTTATTATCTCATTGCTTAAATTCTATAGTTCTCTTCTCTATCATGTTGTGTGCACATATGTGTCATGAGTTAGCTCAGCTAGACTTCTTTATGTTGTTTATCTGTTTGTGTCTTTTTAATGATGACAAAAGGGGGAATAATTAAGTGCAGATATAATGAGAAATAATAAGGAAGGCATAAAGTCATGGGGAACTTGTTGGAACTTGTGGAACTTGTGTTCTCTTGTTACTTAATCTAGTTCTCCATGATCTAAATCCACGTTATCAATGTTAAGTTTGTCAACATCAAAAGTGGGGAAATTGATAGGTTCTTAATATCTTTGCCTTATGTTTTGATGATCTAACAAACTTACTGTCAAGGACGAGATAGGGAACCTGACACACTTGGACTATACTGCAAGTTAACGAATTCCAGCTAAATGTGGACGAGATAGAGAACCAAACAAGGACCCGATACCCTTATGGTTCCCTCATAGCAGTACGAAGTCAATTGGACACAGCTGGAAGCGACGTGACTGTCTGCACTATTTCTGCCTGCACTGCACTGTTTCTAGAGGCCACTTATTCCTTGACCAACTAAAGTGCTTACATCATTTCAAGTGATGTCATCAAGGTGTATCAACAATGAGTTTATATCAAAACATCACTTGAACATTTCTGTTTCTCATTCAAGCCTTTTGCGAAATAGAGAAATTAATTCTCACGAGCTTAAAGAAAAAAGTTAAACGCTATTACGGACCAGTTCCTAAAGTTAGTATTATGTTGTCCTTAGTTAGCCAAAAGCATTGATTAGGAAGCCTCTTGTAAAATCCGTAAACTCTTTGAGTTTATGTTGTGACTAGGTTTAGTCATAAGTTAAAGTCTTTGTAACTAGAGAGTGACAAAGTGGCTTGTGATAAGAGTATCACAAGTTAGTTAAAGTCTTTGTAACTAGAGAGTGACAAAGTGGCTTCTGGTGAGAGTACCACAAGTTAGTTGGGTTGAATTCTTTGTAATGGAGTCATTACAAAGTGGCTTGTAATAGGTGTTTACAAGTTAGTGAAGTTGAAAGCCTACAGGTATAGGTCGTGGTTTTTGTCCCCTTGAGTTGGAATTTTTCCACGTAAAAATCCTGTGTCTCATTTACTTATAGCTTTATTAGCATTCTCAGCATAACCTCATAGAGGACCAGGTACTCTACTGATTGGTGGGCTCATACAAACTAACATTAACCTTATCCAAGGCATCCTGTACTAAATCTATACCAAATAATTGAGCCTCTCCCGGCTCAAACCATCCAACCGGTGATCGACACTGTCTACCATACAACGCCTCATAGGGAGCCATATGGATGCTCGACTAATAACTGTTGTTGTAGGCAAACTCCGCAAACGGCAAGAACTGATCCCAAGAACCTCCAAAGTCAATAACATAGGCACATAGCATATCCTCCAAAATCTGAATAGTACGCTCGGGCTGTCCGTATGTCTGAGGATAAAATGTTGTGCTCAACTCGACTCATGTACCCAACTCACGTGGTACTACCCTCTAGAAATGCGAGGTAAACTGCGTATCTCGATCAGAATTGATAGACACGGGCACACCATGGAGAAGAACGATCTCACAGATATAATCTCTGCCAACCGCTCCGAAGACTTGGAAAATGCCACAGGAATAAAATGCGTTGACTTAGTCATCCTATCCACAATAACCCATACCGCATCAAACATCCTCTGAGTCTATGGGAGTCCAACAACGAAGTCCATGGTGATATGCTCCCACTTCCACTCAGGAATCTCAATCTTCTGAAGCAAACCACCAGGTCTCTAATGCTCATACTTTACTTGCTGACAATTCAAACTACCGGGAACTATTAGCCTCCTCTAGAATCAACTCACGAAGCCCATCCAGATTAGGCACACAAACACGACCTTGCATCCTCAAAACTCCATCATCTCCAAATGAAAACTGCTTGGCATCTCTGTGTCGCACTATGTCGCTAAGGACAAGAAAATGAAGATCATCATACTGCCGCTCCCTGATATGCTCAAACAAGGAAGACCAAGCGACTGTACAGGCTAGAACACGACTAGGCTCAGAATCATCCAACCTCACGAACTGATTGGCCAAAGCCCAAACATCTAAAGTAAGAGGTCTCTCACCGACTGGAATATACGCAAGACTGCCCATACTAGCTGACTTCCTACTCAAAGCATCGGCCAACACATTGGCCTTCCCGGGATGATACAAGATGGTGATATCATAGTCTTTCAATAGCTCCAACCACCTCCTCTACCTCAAATTGAGTTCTTTTTGCTTGAATAAGTATTGAAAACTCTTGTGATACGTGAACACCTCACACGACATGCCATATAAATAGTTCCTCCAAATCATCAATGCATGAACAATGGCTGCTAGCTCCAAGTCATGAACTGGATAATTCTTCTCGTGAATCTCTAGTTATATCGAAACATATGCAATAACCTTGCCACCCTACATCAATACCGTACCAAGTCCAATACGTGATGTGTCACAATATATTGTATATGGCCCTAAACCTATGGGCAACACCAAAATCGGTGTCGTAGTCAAAGCTGTCTTGAGCTTCTGAAAGCTCACCTGACATTCGTCCGACCACCTGAATGAGGCACCCTTTTGGGTCTAGGCCAGTCCTTGACTGCCTCAATCTTCTCAAGATCCACCTGAATACCCTCTGCTGATACAAAACGACCCAAGAATACAACTGAACTCAACCAAAACCCAAATTTTGAAAACTTGGCATATAATCGATTGTCTCTCAAAGTTTGAAGAACGATCCGAATATGCTGATTGTTGATACCCAATTTTTTCCTACATATTTTTCAATATGCAAAATACCTTCAAAATAGCATATACGCATATATAAGCATGTCCAAGTGTTTTATTATTTCTTCATAATTTTTAAAGTTTTTTAAATCAATTTATTTCCCCTTTATCCATAAAAACCCCAATAATTATTTCCAAAATCATTATTTTGGTAACTCATTTGTTGGACTTTATATTTATGCTAAAATATAGCTAAGGTAATTTTTGCTTATTTTTACAAATTTATTTAGTATTTTTAAGCTAAATTGCATGTAATTGCAATATTAGCCTCTTTTAAGATTTAATCGCGTTTATATTCATAAAATAAAGTCCTACTTTTTTTTAAATTGTTAATTATATGTTGTAAATCATTTTCATGCTTTTAATTTATTTTCATATATTAATTTACTATTTTTTATAAAATGAATAGGGAAAATGGCTATTTAAAATCTAACCAGATTGGCTTTCAATTTCAGCCTAAATTGAGCCTCAGATCAGACCCAACTTCCCAGCCCAAATGCAACTAAAACTTGACCCCTAACCCAATTTAAATGGCCCAACCTGGATTCCCCACCTAACCCCTTTACCCAAACGACCCCTTACCCCACCTCATTCTTCACCAAATGTCACCCTTTAATTCCATTTCCCTTTCAATTCTCTCTGAAACCCACTTGAAACCTAGCCACCGCCATCAAATCCCACCTTAATCCACCCTAAACCCTGCCTAATCCATGGCCTCCCATGGTCATTCGAGACATGTATCAGCCTCTTATAGCTCCGGGGTGTTTGTTTTTGTGGTTTCATGGCCATGCCTCGAAGGGATCAGGCCCAGTCCTTGCTCGACTTTAGTTTAGGGCCTTTCTCCAGCCATCCATGACCTTTTTCAGGCCATTCATGGCCTTTCAAGGCAGATCCTTGACTTTCCTGGTTAAATCAGAAACTTTCAAAGTCCTTCTCACCTTTTCTGGGTTTTCCGAAACCCTAATCTTTAAGATCTTTCAGCTTTCTTTCAAATCTAGTTTAGATTTGTACTTGCTAAGAGTTTCTTAAGTGTTTTCTCGAAGGTTCTTCAACTTTTATTTCAAAATGACTCTTCATTTTCTCCGATTAGGGTTTCTCTTAACCTCTCTTTTAAAAATATCTTCTCTAATTCTTGATGTTAATTTATGATTTTACTATGTTCAAACTACTTGTTATGCTTTCTTTCTACTTGAGTCAGCATGTTAAAACCCTAGTTCCCTTTTTGTCTCATCCGAGTTCTGAAACTGCATGTTTAAATGGGTACTTATTCGATTAAGTTCTCCCTTCTTGCTTGACTTATTTGATTCTGGGGTTTACCATCTTTTAAACTTGATTATTGTGGAAAACCCTAGGTCTTTGGTTTGAAACTGCTTGTTTGAATGTATACTTGACTCGATTGAAGGTTCCTTATTTCAGACTCTCTTTTCTTTTATGTGACTTATCTGATTCTGAGTTTACTATCTTTTAACTCGGCTATTGGTGAAACCCTAATTTCTTAAAAGGTTTTCCCCACTTTATACCGTGAGACCTTTATTTGGTTTCTGATTCTCTTTACCTGTTGCTACGTTTTCTTCACTGTTGATTCTATGTGATTACTTGACATACTTGACTACTCTGCTTCGAATATCTTTCTTACTACTGAATCCTAGCTTATTTCTGCTACTATTGTATGTTATTTATTTTGTCAATGTGCTTGGCCTCGCATGCCTGATGCTTCTGTTCACGCTATTTATATACTGAAGTGCAAAATCGTGTTTCTTTCTTGATTTTGATCTGGTGACTGATTGCCAAAGCTTTTCTTTTATGACCCCTAATTTCACTCGCCTATTTAAAATTAATTGATTCCTTTCCGTTTAATGTGATGTTTTACCTTGCTGAATCTTTTCCAAAATAAGCATATCTTTGTACTTAGACTTGATTGTTTACTTCATATTTTTACTGCCCCTTTTATGGTAATAATCAATCTGCCCCCAAACTGATTTTCTTTCCTTAATTAGACATGCTGCTACCCGTTAAACAGTGATTCCTTAATTAAAGGGAACCATTTGGGGTAATTGATTCTGACTTGTGATTGTTTCCATGTTTATGTTAAGACTTTACTTATTACCTTATTCTTCACCTGTTTTCAAAACTATAAATACCCACCCTCTTCTCTTTCAAAGACACGAACCATCTGAGTTCAGAACACACACTTCACTCAAAACTCTCTCTTTTCTCTACTACTACTTGAGCTACTGCTTTGTCTAGCCGGCTGAGAGCCAAGTCTAGGTTGTGGAAATTTGCTTACCTTTCCTTACTACACTTTTCTTCTTACTGGTATGTCCTAGTTATTTTTCAAGAATCAATAAAAACATGTTTTCTGTAATTGTTCCAACTTCTCTCCTGCATGTCTGTTTCTGCTTATATTTCTGCAATCAAGTTACATTACTAGCATGTTGAAATGTGTTCCCTTTCCTTTTTAAATTAATGATCTCATATGTGTATGAATCCCAAAACCCACATCCCTTCTTTTTGTTTGTGTTCTCTGGCTGGTTTGTGGGCATGCCAATATCATCTATTGCTGTGCATGATCAAACCTGACCCTTTCTGGGGTCATATGCTTCATGCAATGTATTCCCAAAACCCCTGACCCCTTTGTGCAACTAATGATTCTGTATAGATTAAGGTTTACTACTACTATTTTCAAATTACCCTTACCCCTTACTATCCTCAGCGTAGTTTTAAATAAATCTCTATTTCTGCACTTTCACTATACTCTTAGAACCTAGGTTCTGTCCATCTTGTTTGAGCCTTGCCTTGGGACCCTTGAGCTACCTCTAAACATGGACACATTAAGGTCGGCCCTTCCACACTGCACTCATCTCTATCTGGTTATGCAAACTTAGTTGTAAGCACTGCCCGGGGTCCCTTGAGACCTTTAGAGAACATTGACACACTCAGGTCTGAGAAAGGCTGTGAGAACATTGGCATTTGAGGTGGTTTATTCCAAAACTCAGAGAGGAAGTAAGAATCAGGCTTCCTAAGGTTGTAACTTCTTATTTTGCTTATCTGGTGTAATTCATTCATTCTTGATCTGTAATGATTTGTAACAAATATTGGGGTTGGCTAGTGAAAAGGGATGGGGTAATTATGCATGTTTTAGCTATTAGGAGGGTAGATACCATGCATATAGGATTTGTTTTTAAATTCTGCATGCTTTAATTCTACACTTAGATAACATGCCTCTAAGATCTATTATTAAATTCTGCATGCTTTACTTCCACACTTAGATAACATGCATATAGGATCTGTTTAATAAATTCTATATGCTCAATTAGATACCATGCCTATAGGACTAAAATTAGCTTTTAATACGTAGATACCATGTCTATAGGAATTAGAATCAGCAATAACAGAGAGTATGTCCATAGAATCTAAATGGTTATAATCAGACATCATGTCTATAAAATTAGAATCAGTTTGACTCGTACTATTATGAATCGGTTTAAACAACCTACTCCTTTTGTTAATACGGTTTAGATATCATGCCTATAGGATCCAAATCTCCTGTTTAAAATTAACTGCTTTACCATATTCCTAATCAGTAATAGATATCATGCTTATAGGACATCACCAATACACACTTAGGCAAGCCTTAGGTAATAATGGTAAAACTAAATCCTCCTTTGTTTAATTAGCAACTGCTACAACCAGCAGGCAGGCCTGATTCAGGCGTCTTATCTGAGTTATGTAATAAATTGGTCTGCTTCAACAATTGAAACACCCATGCCTTAGTATAAATTCTGACCCTAAATGTGTTTAAGTCATGCTATTTATATGCTTTACTTGAGGAGGTATATATGAGGCTCTTAGTTGTTTATATGTTTACCCTAATATGCATTCCTATGTGTTTTTAATGCTGCCTTAGTCTTTTACCTTTAAAACTCAAGGGTCAGCCTAGAATCCTCCCTCTTATAGGAATAGTAGTCCTAAATTCCTCCGGGACTAATAGGAACGAGACGGGTAATAGCTTGCAATAGAGGTCGAGACCAATCCGCGCTTTAATAACTTAACGGGGTGGGAAGGGTAGATATGAATATGATGACCTATGCGCTAATACCACGTGTTTCCCCTCTTTGAGGAGTGTCATATCGGGTATCGCATTGATGTGATCTATATAACAAATAAATCTAGGACCCCCCTCCCCCTTTTATATTCTCAAATATTTGTAGAACTATAACTCATTTTCAAAAATCGCCTTTAATTGTTTTCAAGCTCTTGTGTGTTCAAATTTAAATCCCCTACTACTTGAGCCCATACTTGTCTACCTGCTAATTCTACAAAATTTACAGAACTGTTTGACTGGGAACCACACTAGTAGATCTTGAGGGGTGCCTAACACCTTCCCCTTAGGATAATTTCAAGCCCTTACCCTATCTCAGGTTATCAAGCAAACTTAGAAATGAACCCTATAGGTGTCCTAATGTACCTTAAATCATTAGTTGGCGACTCTTCAAATGCAAAAACCCAGTTACCAAAAGGAATGAGTTGTCATATACTAAAAAATGTCATAAACCCGATTTTCTGATGCGAAGAGGGGAAAAGGGGGTGCGACAGCGTGGCGGCTCTGCTGGGGAACGAACCTAGAATCTCTGGTTTCGCAGACTGATTTATGTTATGAGAAACTATTATTTTCTCTATTGGGGTATCGCACCACAGTCCACACATGGGCAACCCCCTATATGCTGGTTTATGGTACAGAGGCTGTCATTCCCGCTAAGGTAGAAATTCCTTCACTAAGGATCATACAAGAAGCTAGCTCGATGACGCAGTGTGGGTAAAAAGTCGTTATGAACAACTAGCCCTTATAGACGGAAAGAGAATGAATGCAGTTTGCCATGCTCAACTCTATCAGAACATAATGTCAAGAGCCTTCAACAAAAGAGTCAAGCCAAGACAGTTCACACTAGGGCAGCTGGTGTTAAAGAAAATTTTTCCGTATAAAGATGAAGCCATGGGGAAATTCTCTCCCAACTGGCAGGGTCCATACATGGTTCACCGGGTTCTGACAGGAGGAGCCCTCAAACTTGCAGAGATGGACGGAGAAGTCTGGCCAAAGCCAATTATTTCAGATGCAGTCAAGCGTTACTATGTGTAACCTTTAGGTTTTTTTTATATGATGTAAACTGAACTACGCCTGACCTGATTCCCATTTAAGTGGGCATACGTAGGCAGCCCTATGGGTTCGATCACAATTCAATAAAAATTTAACCTCCCCCTACAATTGGAAACTAGGGCAGAATTTTGAGGAGGACCCTCAAAATTCCGAAGTGATTTCAGCCAATCACCGCACGAGCAATAGTCAGAAGCGTCAACTTATCAAACTGAGGCAGAATTTTGAGGAGAACCCTCAAAATTCTATAGCAAGAGAGGTTGCAACGTCCCGAACCACGTCATAGTCGTCGGTTCATCTAAAAGCTATTTTTAATTTATGTAGTATTTTTACAAAATCATGCATATTACTAAAATTTCTTTGTTTAGCAACGCTATCCCAATGATACATACAATATCATCAGATCAAATCCGAGCAGGTCAAGCAAAGCGAGAGAGGATATGAACTAACATCCCCCTTTATAAAACTCATGATTTTTCTTTGGATGCAGGCACTTGGACTGTGAAATCATCAAACATACTATACACCCAAAGGACAAACATTATTCAGGAATACAACTCTCAAAACCGTTGCACTTACCAGCATTTGCTATCCGCATACACCAGTGATATTCCGTATGTCACAATGTCCCCAGCAATAACAATGTCGTAATATGCTATCAACTAAGAAGGCTCTACTGCCATTTGCCATTTCATTTCTTGCATAAGGCTACCATTCTGCCTTCCGAGACAAAATGATGTCTCCATCTGCGTTTTGCATTGCATAAGGCTAACCATTCTGCCTTCAGAGGTTAAGCTCTACCTCTATCTGCATTTGCATTGCATATGGCTACCATACCGCCTTCTAAGACTAAAAGTTGTCTCCATCGACATTTTTTCATTGCATAAGGCTACCATTCTACCTTCCGAGGTTAAGCTCTACCTCCATCTGCATTCGCATCTTTGCATAAGGCTACCTGCCTCCCATTTCTTTTTCAAAACGAAGCACTATCTCAAGCATCGTTTATTTTGTTTCTCTTACGGGCTAAGCTCTGCCCCTCAATTCGCAAGACTAAGCTCTATCTTGTCCGCTCATACTGAATCGCATGGCTGAAATATTGCCACATACTGCATCGTATGGGCTGAAAGATCGCTACATACTACATCTCATGGGCTGAAAGATCGCCTCATACTGCATCGCACGGGCTGAAAGATCGCCTCATACTGCATCTGCATGGCTGAAAGATTGCCTCATACTGCATCTCATGGGCTGAAAGATTGCCTCATACTGCATCGGATGGGCTGAAAGATCGCCACATACTACATCTGCATAGCTGAAAGACCGCCACATATTGCATCACATGGGCTGAAGGATCGCCACATACTGCATCTGCATGGCTGAAAGATCGCCTCATACTGCATCTCATGGGCTGAAAGATCGCCACATACTGCATTTCATGGGCTGAAAGATTGCCAAATTATCCGAAGGCGTCATTGTTCGGAGGCACCATCTTCATAGCCCGAGAACACCATATCATGGCCTGAGGACCCCTTTAAATCTTTTGCATATCATTATTCAAAGGCATCATGGTTCGGTGGCACCATTCTCATAGCCCAAGAGCATCATTTCACGGCCTGTGAATCCTTTATTGTAAGCCTCATGGCCTAGGACGTCATGGTCTAAGGACGTCATCCTAACCGTCCGAAGAAAATATTCATGGTCCGACGGGAATTTACATCATGTTTAAATTTACGTTCGATATATGCTTGTATTTTTTTCTAATTGGAGGTAAACCGGCGAGCAACGACCATCCCGGCAGGAGCGATCCACTCTAGTTCCCACAGCCATGTCGAACCTAACCATTCCCACAAACCTGCCAATCACTTGGCCCTAGATATTGTGTCCGTTCTTGAAAAGTCTCTATCGGCATACTCCACCGACAGATCTTGAACTATATATGGCCTGATTTTTATAAAACCAGGGATATGTAAGTATCTCAAAATCCAGGGTGCGGCTTATCTTCTTCAAACCGTTTTGCTCGGTCAAAATTGGCCATCGTATCTTTACCCGACAACTCTTTCTTCCTTCCCGGGTAAAGAGGGACAACTGTTGATACCCAATTTTTCCCTATATATTTTTCAATATGAAATATACCTTCAAAATACCATATATATGCATATATAAGCATGTCCAAATGTTTTATTATTTCTTCATAATTTTTAAAGGTTTTTAAATCAATTTATTTCCCCTTTTATCCATAAAAATACAATAATTATTTCCAAAATCGTTATTTTGGTAATTAAATTGTTGGAATTTTATGTTATGCTAAAATATAGCTAAGTTGATTTTTGCATATTTTTTACAAATTTATTTAGTATTTTTTAAGCTAAATTGCACGTAATTGCAATATTAGCCTCTTTTAAGATTTAATCGCGTTTATATTCATAAAATCAAGTCCTAATTTTTTAAATTGTTAATTATATGTTATAAATCATTTTAGTTCTTTTAATTTGTTTTTAGAAATTAATTTACTATTTTTTATAAAATGAACGGGGAAAATGGCTATTTAAAATCTTGCCAGATTGGCTTCCAATTTCGGCCTAAATTGAGCCCCAAATCAGACCTAACTTCCCAGCCCAATTGCAACTTCCTAACCCAATTTAAACGACCCAACTCAGATTCCCCACCTACCCCCTTTAATCTCAGTCGTTGATCATTTAGATAAACGACCACTATCCGCCCTTCCATAATTAAACCCAAATGACCCCTTACCCTTCCTCATTCTTCACCAAACGCCGCCCTTGAATTCCCTTTCCCTCTCAATTCTCTCTGAAACCCTCATGAACCCTAGCCGACACCATCTAATCCCACCCTGATCCACCATAAACCCTGCCTAATCCATGGCCTCTCATGGTCATTCGAGACATGTATCAGCCTCCCATAGCTCCTGGGTAATTATTTCTATGGTTTCATGGCTAGGCCTCGAAGGGATCAGGTCTAGTCCTTGCTCGACTTCCGTTCAAGGGATTTCTCCGGCCATCCCTAACCTTTCTCCAGCCATTCATGGCCTTTCAAGGCAGATCCTTGACTTTCCTGGTTAGATCGGAAACTTTCAAAGTCCTTCTCACCTTTTCTGGGTTTTCTGAAACCCTAATCTTTAAGATCTTTCAGCTTTTTTTCAGATATACTTTAGATCTATACTTTCTATGTGTTTCTTAAGTGTTTTCTCGAAGGTTCTTCAACTTTTCTTTTAAAATGACTCTTCATTTTCTCCGATTAGGGTTTCACTTAACCTCTCTTTTAAAAATATCTTCTCTGATTCTTGATGTTGTTTTATTATTTTACTATCTTCAGACTACTTGTTATGCTTTATTTCTATTTGAGTCAGCATGTTAAAACCCTAGTTCCCTTTTTGTCTCATCCAAGTTCTGAAACTGCATGTTTAAATGGGTACTTATTCGATTAAGTTCTTCGTTCTTGCTTGACTTATTTGATTCTGGGTTTTACCATCTTTTAAACTCGATTATTGTGTAAAACCCTAGGTCTTTGGTTCGAGACTGCTTGTTTGAATGTATACTTGACTCGATTGAAGGTTCCTTGTTTCAAACTCTCTTTTCTTTTATGTGACTTATCTGATTCTGAGTTTACTATCTTTTAACTCGGCTATTGGTGAAACCCTAATTTCTTAAAAGGTTTTCCCCACTTGATACCGTGGGACCTTTATTTGGTTTCTGATTCTCTTTACCTGTTGCTACGTTTTCTTCACTGTTGATTCTATGTGATTACTTGACATACTTGACTACTCTGCTTCGAATATCTTTCTCACTACTGAATCCTACCTTATTTCTGCTACTATTGTATGTTGTTTCTTTTGCCAATGTGCTTGGCCTCGCATAACTAATGCTTCTGCTCACTCTATTTATATACAGAAGTGCAGAATCATGTTTCTTCTTTGATTGATCTTGATCTGGTGACTGATTGCAAAAGCTTTTCTTTTGTGACCCCTAATTTCACTCTCCTGTTTAAAATTAATTGATTCCTTTCCCTTTACTGTGATGTTTTACCTTGCTGAATCTTTTCCAAAATAAGCATATCTTTGTACTTAGACTTGATTGTTTATTTCATGTTGTTACTTCCCCTTTTATGGCAATAATTAATCTTCCCCCAAACTGATTTTCTTTTCTTAATTAGACTTGCTGCTACCCATTAAACAATGATTCCTTAATTGAAGGGAATCACTTTGGGTAATTGATTCTGACTTGTGATTGTTTCCATATTTGTGTTAAGATTTTACTTATTACCTTATTCTTCACCTGTTTTCAAAATTATAAATACCCACCCCTTTTTCTTTCAAAGACATGAACCATCTGAGTTCAGAACACATACTTCCCTCAAAACTCTCTCTTTTCTCTACTACTACTTATGCTACTGCTTTGTCTAGCCGGCTGAACGCCAAGGCTAGGTTGTGAAAATTTGCTTACCTTTCCTTTCTGCACATTGCTTCTTACTGGTATGTCCTAGTTAATTTTCAAGCATCAACAACAACATGTTTTCTGTAATTGTTCCAACTTTTCTCCTGTTTGTCTATTTCTGCTTATGTTTCTGCAATCAAGTTACATTACTTGCATGATGAAATGTGTTCCCTTTCCCTTTTAAATTAATGCTCTCCTGTGTGTATGAATCCCAAAACCCACATCCCCCTTTTGTGTTTATATTCTCTGGCTGGTTTATGGGCATGCAAACATCATCTATTGTTGTGCATGACTAAACTTGACCCTTTCTAGGGTCATATGTTTCATGCAATGTATTCCCAAAAGCCCTGACCCCTTTGTGCAACTACTGATTCTGCATAGTTTAAGTTTTACTACTACTATTTTCAAATTACCCTTACCCCTTACTATCCTCAACCCAGATTTAAATAAATCTCTGTTTCTGCACTTCCACTATACTCTTAGAACCTAGGTTCTGCCCCTCTTGTGTGAGCCTTGCCTTGGGACCCTTGAGCTCCCTCTGAACTTGGACACATAAGGGCTGGCCCTTCCACACTACACTTATCTCTATCTGGGTATGCAAACCTAGGTGTAAGCACTACCCGGGGTCCCTTGACACCCTTAGGGAACTTTGACACACTCAGGTTTGAGAAAGGCCGGGAGAACATTGGCATTTGAGGTGGTCTATTCCATAACTCTGAGAGGAAGTCAGAATCAGGCTTCCTATGGTTGTAACTTCTCATTTTGCTTTTCTGGTGTAATTCATTCATTCTTAGTCTGTAATAATTTATAACAAATATTGGGGTTGGCTACTGAAAACGGATGGGGTAATTATGCATATTTTAGCTATTAGGAGGGTAGATACCATGCCTATAGGATCTGTTTTTTAAATTCCGCATGCTTTAATTCTACACTTAGATAAGATACCTATAGGATCTGTTTTTTAAATTTTGTATGCTTTACTTCCACACTTAGATAACATGATTAAAGGATACTTAGATAACATGTCTATATGATCTGTTTAATAAATTATGCATGCTCAATAGATACCATGCCTATAGGACAAAAATCAACTTTTAATACGTAGATACCATGTCTATAAGAATTAGAATCAGCAATAATAGAGAGCAAGTCTATAGGATCTAAATAGCTATAATCAGACATCATGTCTATAAAATTAAAATCAGTTTAACTTGTACTGTTCTGAATCAGTTTAAACAACCTACTCCTTTTGTTAATACGATTTAGATATCATGCCTATAGGATCCAAATCGCCTGTTTAAAATTAACTGCCTTACCGTATTCCTAATAAGTAATAGAGATCATGCTTATAGGACATCACTAATACACACTTAGGCAAGCCTTAGGTAGTAACGATAAAACTAAATCCGCCTTTGTTTAATTAGCAACTGCTACAACCAGCAAGCAGGCCTGATTCGAACTTCTTATCTGAGTTATGTAATAAATTGGTCTGCTTCAACAATTAAAACACCCATGCCTTAGTACTTTAAATTTTGACCCTAAATGTGTTTAAGTCATGCTATTTATATACTTTACTTGAGGAGGTACATATAAGCCTCTTTGTTGTTTATATGTTTCCCCTTATATGCAATCCTATGTGTTTTGAGTGTCGCCTTAGTCTTTTACCTTTAAAACTCAAGATTGATCCTAAAATCGTCCCTCTTATAGGAAAAGTAGTCCTAAATTCCTTCGGGACTGATAGGAATGGGACAGGTAATAGCATGCAATAGAGGTCGAGACCAATCCGCGCTTTAATACCTTAGCAGGGTGGGAAGGGTAGATATGTATATGATGATCGGTGCGCTAATACCATGTGTATCCCCTCTTATGAGGAGTGTCATACCGAGTATCGCATTGATGTGATCCATATTACAAATAAACCTAGGACCCCTCTCCTTTTATATTCTCAAGTATTTGTAGAACTATAACTCATTTTCAAAATTTTCCTTTTAATTGTTTTCAAACTCTTGTGTGTTTAAACTTAAATCCCCTGCTATTTGAGCCTATACTTGTCTATTTGCTAACTGTACAAAATTCACAGAACTGTTTGGCCGGGAACCACACTAGTGGATCCTGAGGGGTGCCTAACACCTTCCCCTTAGGATAATTTCAAGCTCTTACCCTATATCTGGTTATCAACCAAACTTAGAAATGAATCCTATAGGTGTCCTAATGCACCTTAAATCATTAGGTGACGACTCTTCAAATGCAAAACCCAGTTCCCAGAAGGAATGAGTTGTCTTATACCCAAAATGTCATAAACCCAATTTTCCGATGCAAAGAGGGGAAAAGGGGGTGCGACAGCGTGGCAACTGTGTTGGGGATATTAGGCTTTTATCACTTCAGATTGTTCTTGTGAATTTGTACCTCTTTATGTGCCGTTACTTGTTTAATTCCTTTAAGCATTTAATATCCTTTTCAACTGCAGAACTGACATGTCTTCTTATTTCTTTCCTTTATTGCTACTTTAAATTATGAAACTGTTGTATTTAACGCTTTCTTAATGTGCAAATACATTCCAACATGTTTTAATTATTGCATAATCATGCTCAACATCATACTCCACTCATGCCAAACAAATACCATAGCAACGCTTATAATGAGTGGTTGCACTCTTCCTATATCATTACCCCCTAAATTCAAAAAGGCATATTTGCGGTAAAACCGGTCGATCAGCGATGTAGTCGACGGTTACGTGCCTTCCTCCTTGAGTTGTCCGCTCAAGGGTACCAGTCTAAAACCCCATAGAAACCTTACTCCGTTCAAATTGTGCATGCATTATGGTCAAACCTAGCTGGGTCAGTTACGTTGTCCACATAATGATCCTTTAAGATAGCCTTGTCTAAAGTCCACTAGGTTTCCTTAAACCCAAACGGACATCACCACGTTATGTGCATTTATTTGGAGAACTAAATGCTTTATGCTAATTGTTGGTATTAAATAGTCGAGTCTGGTGGGGGTAAGGGCCTAACCTTATTTGTCTTGCAGAAATATAAGGCACGAAGTCCCTAGATTCGGTATGGTCACCAACATCCACCCAAGACTGCTAATCTGGTGGAAAGACCATCACTCTAGTGATCAAACTCTCGTCAGAAAGTATATGGGAAACCTACCTTCTCTTTTGGAGATCCAACCTAACAACAAGATCATAGAAGCTGCCACGCTATTTTGGGATTGTGAAAGGGCTGTGTTCCGCTTTGGGGACATTGAAATGACACCTTTTCTAGAGGATATAGGAGGATTGGCCGGTCTAGTGTGGGAAACTCCGGGTCTACTAATGCCTGAGAACCGCAAAGGCAGGGGTTTTCTCAAAATGATGGATTTGAAGAAAAATCCAGAATTGACATGTCTGAAGGAATCTTACATCCCTTTTGACTATTTGTATGAAAGGTACGGTCACAGCAAATCCTATCGTACCTACCCTGACGAATTTGCCATCACATCCTTGGGGCATATTCATCGTAGGGTTTTTGTCTTTATGTTTTGTTTCCTGGGGTTGATCGTGTTTCCGATGAAGAAAGCAAGAATCCACACCAGGCTGGCTATGGTAACTAAGACCCTAATGGAAGGGATTGGTGGGCAGCCATTCAACATCATGCCCATGATCATTGCAAACATATATCAAGCCTTGGAGAAGTGTCAACAAGGAGTAAAACACTTCGAAGGCTGCAATTTATTACTTCAACTCTGGCTCATGGAGCACCTCCAAAGGGGCGAATACCGACAAGAGATTCAGCGAAGGGACTGGGATGATCACATCGCTTTCCATCATCCAAAGCGAATGAGTTACATCCCTATATGTTCACTCAGGCAGAGGATACCAAAGGATGGGTTGAGTTATTTGATAATCTGACTGAGGAACGGGTCCAATGGATGTTCGAGTGGTTTTTGACCGAGGAGTTCATCGCCCTATCTAGAGATGCACCTTTCCTGATACTAATTGGTCTAAGAGGAACATACCCTTACATCCCTCTCCGAGTTATGAGGCAAGCTGGTAGGAAGCAGGTTATACCCAGGGTCGATAAGATGAGCCATTTCCGGGCTGATTACAAGTGCCAAGCTCAGCATATGTGGCACTACAAGATCCTAATGGGGAGAGAAACCATCGAGCCAGACAGGTATCATGCTGGTTGCGCTCCTTTCTGCCCCAATTGGTTAGAAGACAATCATGATGGTTTGGGCCAGCCAGGGTTTGCTCGAGGTCATAGGATTATAAATGAAAGGGCCGAGGCATAGTTCAAATACAGCCAACTGTGCAAAAGGATCTGCGAATGCGAAAGCGAACACCGCGAGATACAAGAGTCCAACCAGAAACAAATTGAGGAATGGAAGGACATGGCTGTCAGTGCCAACAAGTGACTAGGATACTTGGAGCGAGGTATAGTGGAATTGGAGAGAAAGTTCCTCAAAAGGGTCGAAGATTGTCAAAATGCTAAAGGAAGTGAAGGAGGGCATCTAGCCAGAGCCTACCTGTTGCTAGGACTTCACGAGTTGGGAAAGTTGTTCGATGGAGCCAAGGATGCCGAATCTGGGGAAGGTCCTTCTGGGACCAAAGAGATAGGAGTTTTATCTTTTCGCTTTATAAATCGTAATAAGGCCAATGGCCATTAGTGACTTTTATTTTCGGTTTATTTAGTGTCAATTTGGGATTCGTCTTATTTTCTATCAATAAAATGAGGCATTTAGCATCCTAAGTTCTCCAAATCAATTTGTCGCTAATACCACCTCAGGCATAAAGAGGTCCCCAAATTAGGACGCGTTTTACATTCCTGCACTATGTGTTTAAATACTGCAATACTTTTTATGAACCTCAATAACTTGATTACCTTTTATTTTAATTCTTGTTTTTATTATTCCCCTCCCCAAAGGTTAGTTCGTGCACTCTGGCATCATCATCTTATTCCACAAGATCCAGGGGCCCTCCACCCACTCCTCATCGTAGTCCCATTAAAGGCAAGAACAAAGGGCTCGCCAAGAACCTTTAAGGAATCTCAAAGCCCATAAAACTCAAGAAACATGGCACTACCTTCGGTTTGGGGTATGATTACACCTGGGAGGAGTTCAACAACTGGTCACCACAATGGCGCAGTCCTTACTATCCACTGGAGTAGCCAATACCACATTTGGAGCAGACTTTCCAACAGGCCAACATTGTTTATGGGTCAGACGAAGAAGAAGCACTGGTCGCGGTGAAGAACTTGATCCTAGAAGACAATGACATAGACTGTTGTGTTGTTCTCGAGGAGGAGGGGAGGAAGGCCCTTCCATACAGGCTGTGATCAGAGGGGCACGCCTCAATAACTGGACTATCAGGACAACCAGAGCCCGATGAGCCTCGGGGTAGCAAGGCTAAAACAAGCATCATGCACCATTTTATTTACTAAGTTATTTTCTTTTCGCATTTTTCAATTCCCGCAATAAGATCTCCAATGTTCAAAACAGTTATGCAATTTATCAAAGCATTTTGACTTTTCTTATGAATCAACACTCATTGTTATTTTTCTCTCATTACTTTACTTATACAACATTACTATTATTTATCTTGATGAACCAACGACTGTGACATGCAATGAGACAACACAACAAACGGACATTGATTTAGAGGAAGAGGACATACCAGATGAGATTGTCAAAGAAGTTGAGAACTTTAAGAACAGACCTAAGTCCAACGTAGATGTGACAGAAATTGTTAACTTGGGAGATGCAAAAAACATAAGGGAAAACGAATCAGCGTTCACTTATCGCCATCAGAAAAGAAGATATACACAGAATTTCTAAATGAATATGAGGACATATTCGTTTGGTCGTATAATGACATGTCTGGTCTAAGTACGTCTATTGTGGCTCATAAATTTCCAATCGATCCAACATGACCACCGGTAAAGCAAAGCTAAATGAAGGATGGGAAGGTTAGAATCTGCATCGACTATCGGGATCTCAACTGGGCCAGTCCGAAAGATGACTTCCCTCTGCCGAACATACACGTCCTAATTGACAATTGTGCCAAGCATGAGCTACAATCATTTTAGATTGTTTTGCAGGTTATCATCAGATCTGGATGGATGAAGAAGATGCTGAGAAAACGGTTTTCACTACGCCGTGGGGAATGTACTGTTACAAGATGATGTCGTTCGGCCTGAAGAATGCAGGGGCCACCTACATGAGGGCCATGACTACCATTTTCCATGATATGATACACAAGGAGATTGAGGTATATGTAGATGATGTCATCATCAAATCCAAGAAGGCCACTGATCACATGGAAGATTTGAGGAAGTTCTTAAATAGATTGCGAAGGTACAACCTGAAACAGAATCCTGTGAAGTCCGCATTTGGGGTTCCTACTAGAAAATTGCTTGGGTTTATTGTGAGTCGTCGATGAATAGAACTAGATCCATCAAAAGTCAAATCTATTCAATAATTGCCACCCCCAAAGAACAAGAAGGATGTGATGAGTTTCTTGGGAAGACTTAACTACATCAGCACGTTTATAGCACAATCTACAGTTATCTGTGAGCCAATATTTAAGATATTGAAGAAGGGCACAGCTACCAAATGGACTTATGACTGCCAAAGGGCCTTTGACAGAATCAAGGAGTACTTGTCAACACCACCAGTCTTGGTCCCGCCTGAGCCAGGTAGACCTTTATTACTCTACCTTGCTGTATTGGATGGAGCTTTCGGTTATGTTCTGTAGCAGCATGATGAAACGGGGAGGAAGGAGCAGGCCATCTATTATCTTAATAAGAAGTTCACCCCGTACGAGGCCTGGTGTTCTCTATTAGAGTGCACCTGTTGTGCTTTAACTTGGGTAGCTCAAAAGCTGAGGCATTATTTCTGTGCCTATACTACATATCTCATATCAAGGATGGATCCTTTGAAGTACATATTTCTGAAGCCCATGCCCACTGGCAAGCTAGCTAAGTGGAAAATCCTGTTGAGTGAGTTCGACATTGTTTACGTAACTCAGAAAGCGGTCAAGGGACAAGCACTGGTAGACCACCTTTCTGAGAATCCCATGGATGGAGAATACGAACCCTTGAAAATGTATTTTCCTGATGAAGAGGTATCATTCATAGGAGAAGACATTGCAGAATCCTATGACGGTTGGAGAATATTTTTCGATGGAGCAGTAAATTTCAAAGGAGTTGGCATATGAGCAGTCCTAGTATCATAAATTGGGCAGCATTATCCAGTGTCCGCCAAACTCAGGTTCCCGTGCACCAACAATATGGCCGAGTACGAAGCCTGCATCTTAGGGCTCAAGATGGCCATTGGCATGAACATTCAAGAATTGCTAGTGATTGGAGATTCAGACCTACTCATACATCAGGTGCATGAAGAATGGGCAACCAAGAACTCCAAGATACTCTTGTATCAGCATCATGTATAAGAACTGAGGAAAAGGTTCATGAAGACGGAGTTCCAACATGTTCCCAGAGTCCAGAATGACTTCGCCGATGCATTGGCTACCCTGTCATCTATGATATAGCATCCAAACAAAAATTTCATTGATCCCATTCCAGTAAAGATCCATGATCAGCCAGCTTACTATGCCCATGTTGAAGAAGAAGAAGACAGAAAGCCTTGGTTTCATGATATCAAGGAATATTTGGCAAAAGGAGAGTACCCATAGCTTGCAAATCCTACTCAGAAACGCACACTTCGAATATTGTCCAACAATTTCTTTCACAGCGGAGGAATCCTGTATCAGAGGACTCTTGATTTGGGACTATTAAGGTGTGTCGACACAAAGGAAGCATCCAGGCTACTAGAGGAAATTCATGCTGGGACCTACGGTCCACATATGAACGATTTTGTCTTAGAAAAGAAGATACTCTGAGCCGGTTACTTTTGGATGACTATGGAGACGGACTGCATCCAGTATGTTCGGACATGCCACCATTGTCAGATACATGTAGTCATGATAAAGGTACCTCCAAATGAGATCAATGCAACGAGCTCGCCATGACCGTTCGCCGACTGGGGAATGGATGTTATCGAACCATTCGAGCCTGCCGCTTCAAACTGGCACATGTTTATCCTAGTAGCAATCGACTATTTCACCAAAGGGGTCGAAGCAGCATCTTACAAAGCAGTAACTAAGAAAGTCGTGGCAGACTTTGTCCGCAACCGCATTGTTTGTCGATTCGGGATTTCAGAGTCGATCATTACTGATAATGGCTCCAACCTCAACAATGACTTGATGAAAGCTATGTGTGAAACTTTCAAGATTAGACATAAGAATTCCATAGCCTACATGCCTCAAATGAATGGAGCTGTAGAAGCCGCCAACAAGAATATCAAGAAGATATTAAGGAAAATGATAGAAAAGAATAAACAGTGGCACGGGAAGTTATCATTTGCTCTATTGGGGTATCGCACCACAGTCCGCACATCAACCGGGGCAACCCCCTATATGTTGGTTTATGGTACAGAGGTTGTCATTCACGCTGAGGTAGAAATACCTTCCCTAAAGATCATACAAGAGCCTGAGCTTGGGGTAAAAAGTCGTTATGAACAACTAGCCCTTATTGACAAAAAGAGAATGAATGCAGTTTTCCATGGTCAACTCTATCAGAACAGAATGTCCAGAGCCTTCAACAAAAGAATCAAGCCAAGACAGTTCACACCGGGACAGCTGATGCTAAAGAAAATTTTTCCGCATCAAGATAAAGCAAAGGGAAAATTCTCTCCCAGCTGGCAGGTCCATACATGGTTCACCAGGTTCTGACAGTAGGAGCCCTCATACTTGTAGAGATGGACGGAGAAGTCTGGCCAAAGCCAATTAACTCAGATGCAGTTAAGCGTTACTATGTGTAACCTTTAGGCTTTCTTTTTATAATGTAAATAGAACTACGCCTGACTTGATTCCCGTTTAAGAGGGGATACGTAGGCAGCCCTATGGGTTTGGTCACAATTCAATAAAAATTTCACCTCACCCCGCAATTGGAAACTGGGGCAGAATTTTGAGGAGGACCCTCAAAATTCTGAAGTGATTTCTGCCAATCGCCGCATGAGCAATAGTTAGAAGCGTCAACTCATCAAACTAAGCAGAATTTTGAGGAGGAATCTCAAAATTCCGTAGCAAGAGAGGTTGCAACGTCCCAAACCACGTCACAGTCGTCGGTTCATCTGAAAGTTATTTTTAGTTTATGTCGTATTTTTACATAATCATGCATATTAATGAAATTTCTTTGTTTAGCAACGCTACCCTAATGATACATACAATATCATCAGATCAAAACTGAGCAGGTCAAGCAAAGCTAGCGGGGATACGAACTAACATCCCCCTTTACAAAACTCACAATTTTTCTTTGGATGCAGGCACTTGGACTGCAAAATCATCAAACATACTATACACCCATGGGACAAACATTATTCAGGAATACAACTCATAGAATCGTTGCACATACCAGCATTTGCTATCCGCACACACCAGTGATATTCCGTATGTCACAATGTCCCCAGCAATCACAATGTCGCAATCTGCTATCAGCTAAGAGGATCTACTACCATTTGCCATTTCATTTCTTGCATAAGGCTACCATTCTGCTTTCCGAGACTAAACAATGTATCCATATGCATTTTGCATTGCATAAGGCTACCATTCTACCTTCCAAGGTTAAGTTGTACCTCCATCTGCATTCGCATCTTTGCATAAGTCTATCTTCATCTCACTTCTTTTTCGAAATGAAGCACTATCTCAAGCATCGTTTATTTCGTAACTCTTACGGGCTAAGCTCTGCCCCTCAATTCGCAAGACTAAACTCTGTCTTGTCTGCTCATACTGCATCGCATGGCTGAAAGATCGCCACATACTGCATCTGCATGGCTGAAAGATCGCCTCATACTGCATCTGCATGGCTGAAAGATAGCCTTATACTGCATCTCAAAGGCTGAAAGATCGCCTCATACCGCATCTCATAGGCTGAAAGATTGCCTCATACTGCATCGCATGGGCTGAAAGATCGCCACATACTGCATCTCAAGGGTTTAAAGATCGCCTCATACTGCATCGCATGGGCTGAAAGATTGCCACATACTGCATCGCATGGGCTGAAAGATCGCCTCATACTACATCTGCATGGCTGAAAGATCACCACATACTGCATCGCATGGGCTGAAAGATCGCCACATACTGCATCTGCATGGCTGAAAGATCGCCTCATACTGCATCTCATCGGCTGAAAGACTGCCACATACTGTATCTTATGGGCTGAAAGATTGCCACATACTGCATGTCATGGGCTGAAAGATCGCCTAATTATCCGAAGGCGTCATCATTTGGAGGCACCATCTTCATAGCCCGAGAACACCATGTCATGGCCTGAGGACCCCTTTTAATCTTTTGCATATCATTATTCAAAGGCATCATGGTTCGGAGGCACCATCCTCATAGCCCGAGAGCATCATTTCATGGCCTGCGAAACCTTTATTGTAAGCCTCATGGCCCAGGACGTCATGGTTTAAGGATGTCATCCAAACCGTCCGAAGACAACATTCATGGTCCGATGGGAATTTGCATCATGTTTAAATTTACGCGTGATATATGTTTGTATTGTTTCTAATTGCAGGTAAACCAGCGAGCAACGACCATCCCGACCGGAGTGATCCCGCTCCAGTTCCCGCAGCCACATCAAACCTAACCATTCCCACAAACCTACCAATCACTCGGCCGTAGATATTGCATCCATTCTTGAAAAGTCTCCATCGGCATACTCCGCCGACGGATCGTGAAATACATATGGCCTGATTGCTGTAAAACCAGGGATATGTAGGCAGCTCGGAATCTAGGGTGCGGTCTATCTTCTTCAAATTGTTTCGCTCGGTCAAAATTGGCCAGCATATCCATACCTGACAACTCTTTCATCCTTCCCGGGTAAAGAGGGGCAGCTGCTGATACCCAATTTTATCCTATATATTTTTCAATATGCAAAATACCTTCAAAATAGCATATATGCATATATAAGCATTTCCAAATGTTATATTATTTCTTCATAATTTTTAAAGGTTTAAAATCAATTATTTCCCCTTTTATCCATAAAAACCCCAATAATTATTTCCAAAATTATTATTTTGGTAATTCACTTGTTGGACTTTTATATTTATGCAAAAATACAGCTAAGGTAATTTATCTATATTTTTACAAATTTATTTAGTACTTTTAAGCTAAATTGCACGTAGTTGAAATATTAGCCTCTTTTAAGATTTAATCGTGTTTATATTCATAAAATCAAGTCCCATTTTTTTATAAATTGTTAATTATATGTTATAAATTATTTTATTGCTTTTAATTTGTTTTCAAAAATTAATTTAATTTTTTTTTATAAAATGAATAGGGAAAAATGGCTATTTAAAATCTAGCCAGATTGGCTTTCAATTTCAGCCTAAATTGAGCCCCAAATCAGACCCAACTTTCCAGTCCAATTGCAACTCAAACCCGACCCCTAACCCAATTTAAACGACCCAACCCGGATTCCCCACCTAACCCCTTTAATCATAGTCGTTGATCATTTAGATCAATGACCACTATCCGCCCTTCCATAATTAAACCCAAACGACCCCTTTTCCTACCTCATTCTTTACCAAACACCGTCCTTGAATTCCCTTTCCCTCTCAATTCTCTCTGAAACCCTCATGAACCCTAGTCGTCGCCACCTAATCCCACCCTAAACCCTGCCTAATCCATGGCCTCCCATGGTCATTCGAGACATGTATCAACCTCCTATAGCTCCTAGGTGTTTGTATCTGTGGTTTCATGGCTAGGCCTCGAAGGGATCAGGTCCGGTCCTTGCTCGACTTCAGTTCAGGGCCTTTCTCCAGCCATCCATGACCTTTTTCTGGCCATTCATAGCCTTTCAAGGTAGATCCTTGACTTTCCTAGTTAGATCGGAAACTTTTAAAGTTCTTCTCACCTTTTCTAGGTTTTCCAAAACCCTAATCTTTAAGATCTTTTAGCTTTCTTTTAGATCTGTACTTGCTATGATTTTCTTAAGTGTTTTCTCGAAGGTTCTTCAACTTTTTTTTTTCAAAATGACTCTTCATTTTCTCCGATTAGAGTTTCTCTTAACCTCACGTTTAAAAATCTCCTCTGATTCTTGATGTTGTTTTATGATTTTACTATGTTCAAACTACTTGTTATGCTTTCTTTCTACTTGAGTCGGCATGTTAAAACCCTAGTTCCCTTTTTGTCTCATCCGAGTTCTGAAACTGCATGTTTAAATGGGTACTTATTCTATTAAGTTCTTCGTTCTTGCTTGACTTATTTGATTCTGGGTTTTACCATCTTTTAAACTCAATTATTGTGGAAAACCCTAGGTCTTTGGTTTGAGACTGCTTGTTCGAATGTATACTTGACTCGATTAAAGGTTCCTTGTTTCAGACTCTCTTTCTTTTACGTGACTTATCTAATTAAGAGTTTTCTATCTTTTAACTCAACTATTGGTGAAATCCTAATTTCTTAAAAGGTTTCCCTCACTTGATGCTGTGAGACCTTTATTTGGTTTCTGATTCGCTTTACTTGTTGCTGCATTTTCTTCACCGTTGATTCTATGTGATTACTTGACATACTTGACTACTGTGCTTCGAATATCTTTCTTACTACTGAATCCTAGCTTATTTCTGCTACTATTGTATGTTGTTTCTTTTGCCAATGTGCTTGGCCTAGCATGTCTGATGCTTCTGTTCACTCTATTTATATACTGAAGTGCAGAATCGCGTTTCTTCCTAGGTAGATCTTGATCTGGTGACTGATTGCAAAAGCTTTTCTTTTGTGACCCCTAATTTCACGCGCTTGTTTAAAATTAATTGATTCCTTTCCCTTTACTATGATGTTTTACCTTGTTGAATCATTTCCAAAATAATCATATCTTTGTGCTTAGACTTGATTGTTTACTTCATGCTTTTACTGCCCCTTTTATGGCAATAATCAATCTGCCCCCAAACTGATTTTCTTTCCTTAATTAGACTTGCTGCTACCCGTTAAACAGTGATTCCTTAATTAAAGGGAATCACTTGAGGTAATTGATTCTGACTTGTGATTGTTTCCATGTTTGTGTTAAGACTTTACTTATTACCTTATTCTTCACCTCTTTTCAAAATTATAAATACCCACCCTCTTCTCTTACAAAGACATGAACAATATGAGTTCAGAAGACACACTTCATTCAAAACTCTCTCTTTTCACATCTACTACTTGTGCTACTGCTTTGTCTAGCTAGCTGAAAGCCAAGGCTACGCTGTGGAAATTTGCTTACCGTTCCTTTCTGCGCTTTGCTTCATACTAGTATGTCCTAGTTAATTTTCAAGCATCAACAACAACATGTTTTCTGTAATTGTTCCAACTTCTCTCCTGTTTATCTATTTTTGCTTATGTTTCTGCAATCAAGATACATTACTAGCATGTTGAAATGTGTTCCCTTTCCCTTTTAAATTAATTCTCTCCTATGTGTATGAATCCCAAAACCCACATCCCTTCTTTGTGTTTGTGTTCTCTAGCTAGTTTGTGGGCATGCCAACATCATCAATTGCTATACATGACCAAACCTGACCTTTTCTGGGGTCATATGATTCATGCAATGTATTCCCAAAACCCCTGATCCCTTTGTGCAACTACTAATTTTGTATAGTTTAAGTTTTACTACTACTGTTTTAAAATTACCCTTACCCCTTACTATCCTCAACCCAGTTTTAAATAAATCTCTATTTCTGCACTGCCACTATACTCTTAGAACCTAGGTTCTGCCCCACTTGTGTAAGCCTTGCCTTGGGACCCTTAAGCTCCCTATAAACTTGGACACATAAGGGTCGGCCCTTCCACACTGCACTCATCTCTATCCGGTTATGCAAAACTGGGTGTAAGCACTGCCCGGGGTCCCTTGAGACCCTTAGGGAACTTTGACACACTCAGGTCTAAGAAAGGCTGTGAGAACATTGCCATTTGAGGTGGTTTATTCCATAACTCAGAGAGGAAGTCAGAATCAGGCTTCCTATGGTTGTAACTTCTTATTTTGCTTTTCTGGTGTAATTCATTCAGACCAAGAATGAATGAATTGTAACAAATATTGGGGTTGGCTAGTGAAAAGGGATGGAGTAATTATGCATGTTTTAGCTATTAGGAGGGTAGATACCATGCCTATAAGATCTATTTTTAAATTCTGCATGTTTTAATTCTACACTTAGATAACATGCCTATAGGATCTGTTTTTAAATTCTACAAGCTTTACTTCCACACTTAGATAACATACCTATTGGAACTGTTTAATAAATTCTGCATGCTCAATTTGATACCATGCATATAGGACCAAAATTAGATTTTAATACGCAGATATCATGTCTATAGGAATTAGAATCAGTAATAATAGAGAGCATGTCTATAGGATCTAAATGGTTATAGTCAGACATCATGTCTATAAAATTAAAATCAGTTTGACTCGTACTGTTCTGAATCAATTTAAACAATCTACTCCTTTTGTTAATACGGTTCAGATATCATGTCTATAGGATCCAAATCGCTTGTTTAAAATAACTGATTTACCGTATTCCTAATCAGTAATAGACATCATGCTTATAGGACATCACTAGTACACACTTAGGCAAGCCTTAGGTAATAACGGTAAAACTAAATCCGCCTTTGTTTAATTAGCAACTGCTACAACCAACAGGCAGGCCTGATTCAGACGTCTTATCTGAGTTATGTAATAAATTGGTCTATTTCAACAATTAAAACACCCCTGTCTTAGTACTTTAAATTCTGACCCTAAATATGTTTAAGTCATGCTATTTATATGCTTTACTTGAGGAGGTATATATGAGCCTCTTAATTGTTTATATGTTTCCCCTAATATGCAGTCCTATGTGTTTTGATTGTTGCCTTAGACTTTTACCTTTGAAACTCAAGAGTCAGCCTAAAATCCTCCCTCTTATAGGAATAGTAGTCCTAAATTCCTCCTGGGATAGGAATGGGACGGGTAATAGCATGCAATAGAGGTCGAGACCAATCCGCTCTTTAATACCTTAACGGGGTGGGAAGGGTAGATATAGATATGATGATCGGTGCGCTAATACAACGTGTATCCCTTCTTCTGAGGAGTGTCATACCGGGTATCGCATTGATGTGATCCATATTACAAATAAACCTACGACCCCCCTCCTTTTATATTCTTGAGTATTTGTAGAACTATAAGTCATTTTCAAAATTCGCCTTTTAATTGTTTTCAAACTCTTTTGTGTTCAAACTTAAATCCCCTACTACTTGAGCCCATACTTGTCTATCTGCTAATTCTACAAAATTTACAGAACTGTTTGGCTGGGAACCACACTAGTGGATCCTGAGGGGTGCCTAACACCTTCCCCTTAGGATAATTTCAATCCCTACCCTATCTCTGGTTATCAAGCAAACTTAGAAATGAACCCTATAGGTGTCCTAATGCACCTTAAATCATTAGGTGATGACTCTTCAAATGTAAAACATAGTTCCCAAAAGGAATGAGTTGTCCTATACCCAAAATGTCATGAACCCGATTTTTTCCGATGCGAAGAGGGAAAAAGGAGGAGTGACACTGCTCATGCTCCTCTCGGCTGCGGGAGTAGATCAAGATATCATCAATAAAAACAATCACGAAGGAATCCAGAGAGGGCTTGAATACCCGGTTCATCAAATCCATAAATGATATTGGGGTATTTGTCAACCCAAATGACATCACTAGAAACTAATAATGCCCGTACCGAGTGCGAAAAATTGTCTTAGGCTCATCAGATGCCCTGATCCTCAACTTATTATAGCTAGACCTTAAATCGATCTTCAAAAACACCTTGGCACCCTGAAGCTGATCAAATAAGTCATCAATCCTCGGAAGTGGATACTTGTTCTTAATGATGACTTTGTTCAACCGCAGATAGTCTATGCACAACCTCATCGATCCATCCTTTTTCTTTACAAACAACACTGGTACACCCCAAGGCGAGACATTGGGCCTAATGAAGCCCTTATCAAGCAAATCTTTCAATTGATCCTTCAATTCTTTCAACTCTAGTGGGGTCATACGGTATAGTAGAATAAAAATAGGCTGAGTGCCTGGAGCCAAATCAATGCAAAAGTCAATATTCGTGTCAGGCGGCATCCCCGGCAGGTCTGCAAGAAATACCTCTGGAAACTCACGAACAATTGGTACGGAATCCATGGAAGGAACCTCCGCACTGGAATCACAAACATAATCCAAATTAGCCAAACACCCCTCATTGACCATACACGGAGCCTTCATAGGAAATAACCCTGCTGGTAAAATGACCTGGAGTTCCTCTCCACTCCAATCGAGGCAACCTCGTCAAGGCTAAGGTCATGGTCTTGGCATGATAGTCCAATATAGCATGATAAGGTGACAGCCAATCCATCATAAAATAACATTGAAGTCAACCATATCGAGAAGTAGCAGATCTATGCTGGTCTCAAGACCCCCAATAACAACCATACACAAATGATAGACACGATCTACAATAATAGAATCACCCACCGGTGTGGACACATACACGGGAGCACTCAAAGAATCACGAGACACAACCAAATATGAAGCAAAGTAAGATGATACATACAAATAAGTAGATCCCAGGTCAAATAATACTGAGGCATCCCTACTGCAAACTGAAACCGTACCTGTGATAACGGTATCAGATACCTCAGCCTCAAGCCTAGCTGGGAAAGCATAACATCGGAGTAGGGCCCCACCACTCTGAACTGCATCCATGGGATGACCTCCACCTCTAGTGGTCTAACCTCCACCTCTAATACCTCCACCTCCACCTCTAGATGTCTGACCCCTACCACTACCTCTAAGCGAGGGGTGGAACACCTAGTGCCCGGACCATGGCACGAGAAGCCTGATGCTGAGAACGTCTCGATGGTCGATGGCAATATATAGCAATGTGCCTCAGATCGCCACATGTATAACAAGAACTTGGCTGCTGAGATTGATGACCCTGAAACTGACCCTGACGGCTTGGGTAACCACCTTTAAAACTCTGGAGTGGAGGTGCACTGATAGGATTTGTTGGTGCATTGTAGGCTTGCTGATCAGAATATTGCATATGAGAGCCACGACCACCTGAAGCACCGTGAAAGGCCTAAAGTGCTGAATAAAATGGCCTGGGAGGATGGCCTCTACAAAAAGAATCCCTTCCTCCAGATAAGGCACCACTAAACCTACCAGAATGATGAGGCCTCTTGTTAGACCCCTGACCACTCCCTTGAGCTAAAATAGCCTCAACTCGCCTGGCCATATTAGCCGCATCCTAGAAAGAAATCTCGCTCCCTATCTCCTTAGCCATATGCAATCTGATAGGCTGAGCGAGTCCCTCAATAAACCTCCTCACCCTCTCTCTCTCGGTAGAAAGTATAAGAAGATCATGATGGGCCAAATCAACAAACATAGTCTCGTACTGAGTGATAGTCATAGAACACTACTGAAGATGCTCAAACCACTTGCGATAGTCCTCTCTCTGAGTAACAAAAAGGAACTTCTCGAGAAATAGCTGAGAAAACTGGTCCCAAGGCAAGGCAGGTGACCCAGCTGGTCTAGTCAACACAAAATCATTCTACCATCTCTTGGCACACCCTATCATCTGGAATACAATAAAGTCGGCCCCATTGGTCTCTACTATCCCCATGTTCCGCAACACCTCATGGCAGCGGTCAAGATAATCCTGTGGGTCCCAGAAGCTTCCCCACTATAATGAATCGGAAAAAGTTTAGTTAACTTGTCCAACCTCAACAAATCCTCAAAAGAAATGAATGATCCACCAGTGGCCTGTGCTACAATAGCTGGCTGAACTACTCTAACTAGCTGAGCTGCTGGAGTCAGAAATTGAGGATCCATCTACTCCGGAGTGTGGGTAGCAGGAGTCTCTGCTCCTCCCCCAGCCCGAGAGACGGTTGGTGTGACATGGAACGTGCAAGTCTGAGTTACACTCTCCATAAGGCCCACAAGACGAACCAAAGCATCCTGAACCACTGGGTGGCTATTAACCCCTCTGGGATCTGAGCTGGTCCTGCTGGAATGGCCTGGGCTAGAGACTCCTCATGAAACTCTACCTGAGGCTCTGCCGCTGGTGCTGCTGCTTGAGCTCTGGGCTGAGCCCTGCCCCCGCCTCGGCTTCTAGCACGACCTTGGCCTCATCCTCTGCCCCTCATAGGAGCTACTGCTGGGGCTCGAGCTGCTGGTCAGCCGATGAAGCGATACGTGTTCTCCCCATCTACGAAAGAACAAGAATAAAGTGTTCAATTAGCTTAGAGATCAAATTGCATGATAAAGAAGAATATAAGTGAATTTGTTTCCTAAAACTCTATAGCCTCTGGGGATAATCACAGACGTCTCTGTACCGATTCCTCAGACTCTGCTAAGCATGTTTGTGAATCGTGAGACCTAGGCAACCTTATGCTCTGATACCAACTTGTCACCACCCGGAATTCCCACTATCGGGATCGTGATAGCGCCTAACTTTTAAAAATGTTAGGCAAGCCAACAGATAAATAACTAATACGCTAGCCGCTATCCAAAACAGTACATAACAATAATTAAACCAAAACAAATTAAAGAAGTGTGGAAATTTGTAATAATCCAAAAACTAATACACAACTACGCAAAATTTGGTGTCACAATCCACGAACATCTAAGAGTCACTACAAATACCGGTTTAAAGAAAATACATCTGTTCTCAAAATACAATAAAATAGGGAAAACTAGGATAACTGGAAGGGGACTCTAGGGTCTGCGAATGCCGACAGATCTACCTTGGGTCTCATGTGGACTGAAGGCAGCAACTCAACTCTGATCAATGCGGTATAGTACCGAAATCTGCACAAAGAGTGCAGAGTGCAGTATCAGTACAACCGACCCATGTACTGGTAAGTGCCAAGCCTAACCTTAGCGAAGTAGTGACGAGGTTAGGACATGACAATAACATGAACCTATGCAGTTAAATCATATACGAGAAGATAACAACAAATGGAAATTTAGCAGATATTAACGGGAAGGGGAGAAACATGCTGAGGGTAATATCAATTCTTGAAATAGTATAGTAGAGAAACATAGTAAATAATATGCCTTGCACTATGAAAGTAATAACACCTCAAACAAGTGCACGGCATCACCCTTCGTGCTTTTACTCTCATTCTCACCATAAGAAACAACATAAACGGCACGACTTCACCCTTCGTGGATTAACTCTCTCATAACATGGCACGACATCACCCTTCGTGCATTAACTCTCTCATATCATGGCACGACATCACCCTTCATGCATTATCAATCACAAAATACGGCACATCATCACCCTTCATGCATTATCACTCACTCACAATACATTACATGATATCACCATTCGTGCTTTACACTCTTCCTCACCCAATCAATAGAATAATAACACCCGGTAAGGGAATCATCAATAACCAACCTTGTTTGAATATTTAACTTCACAATATAAATCTCAACTTGAGTCAATACTCAACCAATGTCTAATTCCAGGAAAAACATGGTATGATTTTTTTAACATGGGGAATAACTAGTTTAAGCATAAACAATACGAATAAGGAATACAACAATCACAAGTATAAGAGTCACTCGCATGCTATGACTCGTTGACAATGTATAGGTACTCGTCACCTCACATATACGTCGTACTCAACAACCAAACACATAACAAATAAGGTAACAACACCTAATCCCTCAGGCTAAGGTTAGACACAACACTTACCACGATTCCACGGATGAACCCAAGCCTCAATCACCGCTTTTCCCTTAGCTTCCACCTCCGAACCACTCGTATCTAGTCATAATTAACTTAATAATATCAATTACCGCTAAAGAAATTAATTCCAATGCAGAATTATAAGTTTCCCAACAATTCCCCAAAAATGTCAAAAATCGACCCTGGACCCGCTTGGTCAAAATTTGAGGTTCGGACCAAAACCCTTTCATCCATTAACCCCAAGCCCAAATATGTAATTAGTTTTAAAATCCGATCCCAAATCGAGGTCTAAATTCCCAAATTTACAAAATCTCCAAATTTTCCCAAAATTCCTAATTCTACCATGAAAGAATAAGATTTAGAGCTAAAAATCTAATGGGTGTTGATGGAAATTGAAGGAAATGAGTTGAAGAACACAAATCTATGAATTAGTGTTGAAATCCCTTTTCAAAATCGCCCATAGGTCGAGTTCTAATGAAAGAGTTTTGAATTTTTTTGATAAATTCCATGTTGGTTCTGTTTTTAAAAAGACTGGACAAGCCTTCTTCGCGTTCGTGATAAACCTGTCGGGTTCGCGATACGCAGCGTCCAAAGGGCTTCGCATTAGCGAGATACACATAGTGTTCGTGAAGGAATTCCCCCCTCCCCCCGCCTCCGCGTTTGCAAGCTTGGTGTCTCATTCGCGATAAGAAACTTTCCCCTACCCTATGTCCCATGCTTCACATTCGCGATAGACGGGTCGCATTCAAGAAGGATAAATCCCCCGCTGCTCTACGTTCACGAAGAAGAAATTTCCCCTGTCCCTCTTTACCTTTCGTGTTCGCGAGACTACCTACGCGAACGCGAAGAAGGGCATATTAGAACAACTACCGCAGCAAAAATACCAGATTTTCTAAGTCAAAAACACCCCGTAGCTTATCCAAAACTCTCTCGAACCCTCGAGACTCCAAACCAAACACGCACACAAGTCTTAAAATATCATACAAACTTGCTCGCGTAATCAAATTGCCAAATAGCACCTAGAACTATGAATTTAGCATCAAATTGCATGAAATTTTCAAGAAAGTTTCAAAACTTCTCTTTTCTGAACCTAAGGTCCGAATCACGTCAAATAAGTCCCGTTTCTCACAAAATTTTATAGATAAGGTGTAAATATCATAACGGACCTATTCCGGGCTCCAGAACCACAACACAGACCCGGTATCAACAAAATCACTTATTAATCAATTTCTTAAAACCTTTATAATTCCAGTTTAACAATTTTCATCATAAATTCATTTCTCGGGTTAGAGACCTCGGAATTCAATTTAGGGCATACGCCCAGGTCCCATATTTTACTACGGACCCTCCGGGACTGTCAAAACACGAGTCCGAGCAAGTTTACTTAAAATGTTGACCGAATTCAACTAAAATCATCTTTTAAAGGCAAAAAATGATATTTTTCTCAAATTTTCACATAAAGGCTTCTCGGAAATGCGCCCCGATTGTGCGCGCAAATTGAGGAGAAATAAGATGACGTTTTAAAGGCCTCAGAATCCCAAATTGGGTTCTAAAATACAAGATGACCTTTCGGCTCATCACACCTGTAGTATTTTCTAATTCTATTTTTTATTTTTACTTTTTATTTTCAATCTAATAAATAATAATCTAATAAAAATATAAACAAACAACCCGACCCAATCCCACCTCGATAATACCCATTTATATGTAAATTAAATAACTTTAAAAGTGAATCCTCCAAAATATGATACTTCTATCTTTTATTTTTTTTCATTTTATGATTTTCATTCTTTTTTTTTGAGCAAATAGGAAAGCATATATTAAGGAAGCTAAATAACGTTTGTTACAACATTGCCAAAAATAGTGTCACTTAGGACACTTTGATTTCCTAGTCTTGCTAACATATTGCAAGCATCCATAGGTAAGTACTTAATATAAGAGCGATCCTTGTCCAGATCATAAGTAACAAAGTGAGATACTACAAAAGGAGCTTTTACAAAAACTTTCTTCTTCACTTCATCGCTTCCTTCCATCCTGGATAATTCATGGGCTACTTTGTTGCACTCCCTAAACGTGTGCTGGAGGGTCATCTCCTTCCCTTGCTGCATTAACAACCTGCATGTGGAAACATTTTTGTCAATAAAATTTTGTCCAAAAAGAATGGACTTAATGGCTTCTGTGCAATCTGATTCAATGTGTAGTGGTAGAAGGTTCCATTCCATGGCCATTTTTAACCCTTCTTTAATAGCTTTTATTTCAGCATTTAGGACCTTATTGCTCTAATACTCTTGGTATAACCTACAATCCACTGACCAGTGCTATTTCGGATAACTCCTCCTATGCAACTTTTGAAGTTGTTGTGGCTAGCATCCACATTAAGGTTATAACAACCTCTAGGGGGTGTCATTTATAGCTGAGTTGGAATTTTTTTCGTTGGTAGGGGATTAAGTGCAGTCATTAATTTGTACTCAATAGCTCTTTACAAGGTATTGTGGAGGTTGATCCTATTCTTAACATTATTTTGATTGTTGGAATTTCTAGTAGTCCATATGTCATAAATAGCAAAAGGGAGTAGACTATTCCAATCGAGTAGACTATGGTTTAAGACAATCTTTTGTGTTTTTAATTGGGTTAGCCAATGCCCTTTAGAGGGGTCGTGAAGAGGAGGTCCTCCTATTTCTTTCCAAATAGCTTGACTAATGGAGCATGTAAGGAAGATGTGTTCTATCGTTTCTATATGTAAGGAAGATGTGTTCTATGGTTTCTACTTCCCCTTTATTGCATATAGGGCAAATTTTCTCAATGTTAATGCCAATATGGGAAAGGTAACTTCTACACGAGAGTCTGTTATGCATACATTGCCATAATAGAAATTTAATTTTGTTTGGACAATGTAGAGACCACACCCAAACATAATTTGTGTGGTCCCTTTCCTCATAATTCTCTATAAGTTTATAACAGCTTTTGCTAGTGAAGATACCCTTCTGATTAAGGGACCAAATAGCAATATCAGCTGATGGACCTTTCATACGAATTTTTATATTATGAACATTGTGTTCAATTTCTTTTGGGATATCTAGAGTAAGCTTTGCTAGGTCCTATTTGTTATTACACAAAAGGTCTTTAACCTTAATGTTGAAAGTTTCCGGCCTAAGTGGGTCCTCAATTCTACCCCTGAGATTGTCACAATTAGGGATCTAATTATTGATCCAAACATTTACACTTGAATTTAGATGGGGAGACCATCTAATCCCTTTACTACAAATTTCCCAACCCTGTAATATGGCTTTCTAGGTGAAGGAGGTAAGTTGTGAAGTACCCCGCCCACTATATCTAGCAATGATTAACTTGGCCCAGGGAATAGTTGGATGCTTGATGAGTCTCCAAGCAAGACTAGCTAAGTTAACAAGGTTTTTGTTTTTGGCACTACGTATGCCCAGCCCCCCTACTTCTTGGGGCATGCAAACCTGTGACCATTTGATTAGATGAATCCTTTTTTTATCATCATTAGTGCCCCATATAAAATCCCTCTAAATTTTGTCAATATACTTTTGAGTTTTTTTTGGTAGAAGTGTATATTACATGTAGTAATTCGGAATAGAGTTGAGACAACTCTTGGCCAGTGTAGTGCGACCTGCTATGTTCATAAATCTTATTTTCTAGGATGCAAGTCTGGACCACATTTTTTCAATTATGAAAAGGTAGTCATTTGGTCTAGGGTTTCTATTAAGTATATGAAAGCCTAGGTAGATGCCAAAGTGTCACTCTTTTCTATGCCCAATATATTAGTGATTCCTTTGGTAATGTCAGGCGTATAATTTTTGGAGAAAAGAACTTTGGAATTCGAGTGATTTACACTTTTCTCGGAAAGGGAGCAAAACAACTCAATAGTTGATTTAATAGCTAGGCAGGATTTTGTGTTAGCTTTAGCCATAAAAGTTAAATCATCCGCAAAAAATAAATGGGAGAAACTAGGGCTTTTCCTACCAATTGTGATAGTATCCCAGTTACGGATGTCAACCTGATACTCAATGTATCTAGTTAATAGTTCAAGGCTAATAATGAAGATGTAGGGAGATAAAGGATCTCCTTGACGTATACCCCTACTTGGTTCAAAAAAGGATGTGGTGGAGCCATTGACTAACACTGCTATAGAGCTGGTTGTGATGTAATTCATAACATGTCTAGTGAATTTTGAGGGGAAGTTAAAGAATCGAATGGCACAATAGATAAAAGACCATTCAATCCGATCAAAAGCTTTCTCTAAATCTATCTTAATCAACATGTGACCTTCCTTCCCTTGTAATTTCCTAAGGTTGGAGACTAGTTCTTGGATGATTAGGGCACCTCTCATATTTTGCATAAAACTAGTTTGAAAGGGGCTAATGATTTTTTCAAGGAAAGGTTTGGTACGATTTGCCAAAATCTTAGTAATGACTTTATAGATCGTATTACAAAGTCCGATCGGGCGAATTTTTTTAATGTTATTAGCGTTTGGAGTTTTGGGAATTAAACAAAGGAAGGTTTTGTTAATATCATTAGGTAATTTTTGAGGATTGAAGATATCATGATAGGTTTTTGTCACTGCGTGACCCATAAGTTTCCAATATTTTTGGTACAAAAAGGGATGGAGACCATCTAGCCCCGGCGCTTTGAATGGCTTAAAAGAAAAGATAGCCTTTTTTATCTCAATATCAAGTAATGGAGCATCCAGTGAAGTAAGATCAAGTTGTGTATTACCAAGGGTAATATTATTATGTTCTTTCCAATTGGTGCTAACTTGAGAGGTGGTGAAAATATTTGTAAAGTAGTTAAGGACATGTGAGGATAAAGAGGCATGGTCATTTATCCAGTTACCCGATTCATCCTTAAAAAAGATAATTTTATTTCTTTTACGTCTATTTGTGGCAGAGATGTGGAAATTTTTTGTATTCGCATCCCCGTCATTAAGCCACATAACTCTGGATCTAAGTTTCCAATAATCCTCCTCAATCCTAAGAATGTCATTATAATCCCTTTTAAGATTTTGTTCGAGGTTTTGGAGGAAGATGCTACTTGTGTAATTTCCAGAATTTTATATACCTTGAAGTCTTGCAAGTATTTTTCTTTTTTTACCATTATATCACCAAATGTTTTGTGTTTCCAGATTTTAACATTTTGGATGAAGGAATTACTAGTTGCAAGATAGTCTGAATTAGTCTAGTTTTGTTTACGACATTGAAAAAATCTGGATGTTTGCACCAGAAAGTTTCCAGCCTAAAAGGTTGATTATGGTGACCACATTTTTTTGGGATCAACTCAACTAGGATAGGGGAGTGATCAGAGTGAGTCTTTGGTAAATGAAAAATGGAGTGATTTGGGAATAGGTCACACCATGAATCATTTCCTAGAGCCTTATCAAGCCTTTCCATGATCAAACCTTTATTCCTATGTCTGTTATTCGACCAAGTATACTTACAACATGTAAAACCTAGGTCTTTGACATTGCACTTATCTAACTTAGATAGAAGGAAATCTGCCCTATTAGAGTTTATAGGCCTCCCCCCCAAATTTCTCATTTGAGCTAGTAATGTCATTGAAGTCCCCCTATTAACCAAGGCCCTTTGTAGAACTTAGCAATGTTTTCAAGATTATCCCAGAGAATATTCCTACATTTATAATTAGTATTACCATAAATAGAGGAAAATAACCAATAGGTACGAGTGGGGAATACCTCAATGGTGGCATGAATTTCTTGGTTTCTACGAGTGAAATTTTGAACAGAAACTACCTTATGCTTCCACATAACAACTATCCCTCCTGATTGCCCTTCAACTGGAACTTCTATGAGTTTGGAGAATCCAAAATCATTTAGCCAGTTTTCATGATTTACCAACCTAGTTTCAAGTAAAGCAACCATGCATGGACGATGGGTATCCAACGTTTCTCTAAAATTCCTACGGAAATTGTCATTGTTTCCCCCCCCCCCCTTATATTCCATATAATAATGTTAGTTGGATGATTCATTGGATAGATTGGTTGATGGTTCACTGCCTCCCCATTCTCTCTCACCCCCCCCTGGAAATATAGGGTTCCTCCTTAGTGTAGGTACTAGGATCATGGCCCTGTTCCCCACTGTAGGATCTTGGGGTGGCCTTATGTCCATTGAGCACTTGTAGAGTGCTAGGGAACAATTGAGAACATACCTCTTCTCCTGCATCTCCCTGAATAGAAACACTTTTACTTCGTCTAAGTTTTTGAATTCTAGGACTCGCTCTAAGATTGGATTGAGAGGTTCCTCTTGTTCTTCTTCCATTACATCCTCTACATGGCCCAGCTCTGGTACTGCATGGGGAGGTTGGAGGGTTCTGAAGATTTTTCGGACTGACAGGTTGCTCCTGGGGCTAGGGATTGATCTCCCATTGCATGAATATTGGATTGAGATGAGTTAGCATCTCTGAGGGAAAGAAAGGGATATCTGGGAGTAGTTGATGTGGTTGAAGAGGGTTGAAATATGGAGGCATGTTCCACTGGTTGATCATTGTTTGAACTAGGTTTGGAGTTAATGAGGGAGCAAGAGGATGGAGGATATTGTTGAGCCACATTTGGTTCAAATAGTTACTCATTGCTAGACCCATTCCCTCCGAGATTAATTTAAGCAAGGTATTGGGTGTTGTGGAGTATTGCTACAGCTTCTTGTCCATTCACTTGAATGTTGAAAGATATCGAATGGGCCATCAACCCCATTTCCATCCATGATAGAGGTTGGTAGTCTTGGGGCTGGGGTGGTTGGACATAGATAATTTGAGGTTGTATTAGCTGGTTGGGTGGTTGTTGTTGGTTTGCCATTGTAGGGTTGCTTAAAATTTTCAAGATTTGAATTAGTCTTGTTCTCCTTCTCATGGAGGTTGGGATTCTGGGCATTGTATTTAGAGAGGTTATTGTTAGAGTTTGTATCAATTGGCGTGGGGGGTAGACTGTCCCTAGGAGTATTCGTATTGGTGGTAGGGGTAATGATTTGGTAGGTAATTTGCATGGAGTCCGTTGAGGTTCCTTCAGATTTTAAAGGAGTGATGTTGTTTGATTTAGTATCATTGGATTGGATTTTTTGTTTTGCTAGTTGGCCGTTCGTTTGTTTTTCAGTAGCCAAGTGTTTTGCATGCTTTGGTTGGTCTTGCACTGCAAAATCTATTGAAAGATTTTTGTTAGTTTGATTGGTAAGTAAGGGGGTAGGAGGTTGAGTATTACTGTAGAGAAGGGAGGGTCTAGTAGATTTAGTAGGGTGATTAGGCTTTAAGATAACTTTAGAGTTGTTTATTTGCGTGCCTAAGTTGTGATTAGGGTGAAGTGTTGGCACGTTAGTATCATGCATTGCCATGTCAGTTGAGGGAGTGTCCAGGTAGCTTTGTGCATGGGGAATTATTGGGTTATTTTCTTTTTCTTTTAGGTTATTATTATCCAAAACCGTGTGCTTCTCCTCTAGTAAGGAAAAGTGGTTTTGAATCAAGATGGGATTCTTCCCAGAATCTTTACTAGTATTAGAATTTTTCTAGGAGACCTTAGATATGTATTGAAGAGTTTGTTTATCAATGTACTTACCAGTATTTGCATTAAAGAGTTTTACGGAAATACCTGGTCCTTGGGCCTTATAATTAGGCGAAGAGTTGCTTACCAGATGTGTATTCACCTGTGGCTTCTTACTTCTATTTTTGTTGAAAGAAACCGTTTGCCATTCGCCTTGTTGATTTGTCTCTGACTCACATTGTTTCGTATGTGCATTTTTGTGATGTTGTTGTGCATTCTCTGACTGAAAAGTGCATTGGTGGCATGGGTGTCCCAGCCTTCCACATTTAATGCATAGTAGGCCTTCCCCCTCATAATGGATGGCTTGTTTGTGGTTGCCTATGAGGATGAAGGATTCAACTGGGGTATTAAGTGGAATTTCTATGCATAATCGTGCATAACGACTCCTAACTGTAGTTGATGTGCAAACATCTATTTTTAATAGTCGTCCGATGGAGTTCCCAATCTTTTGTAAAATCTTTCCATCATAGAACTCGGTTGGCAATTGTGGCAACCTAATCCATATAGCTGTGGAAGTTAGTTTCTTCGTGGAGGCTACGAAATTGGGCTTCCATTTAATGACGGATAGATGGTATCCACTGATAAACCATGGACCTTGGTGGAGTGACCTTTCCATGTTTTCCTTTTTTGTAAACTTTGTGATAAAGAAATCCTCCCCTAGATAAATTAAGGAGAAAGTTTCCGATGGTTTCCATAATTCCTGTATTTTCCTTTTCAAATATTGGTGTAGCATACGTTTTCCGTAGAGTTTCACAATGATCGAAAATTTCCCAGGCTCATAAATTCTAATTTTATCTTCTTCCGTTAAGTTAATCCATTTAAAGCCTTGGTTTGGAGGTTGTAATAAATTGGACATTGGGATCACTTCCTCTGAACATGTTTCGTTCAACTCGATGTTGCATTGATTTCTTCCTGGGGAGAAGGTCAGATTAGTTGAAGTTGTAACCATGTCCCTATAGGACCGTTTACCTTCTTCTCCTTCATTGATGGATTGGGAAACCAGCTTAACATCAGGCAGTTTAGGAGAAATAGTTGTTTGAGTTTCTTATGGTTGGGGTTCCATTCAAGCTCGCTTTTTGGTTAGAAAATTATTCACGAGTTCTTTGTGTTTCTTATGATAATAACAGGAATCAAACTCAACCATAGACTAGGAGGAGATTGAAGGCAAAGGAATAGTTTGAAGACTATGATTTTCATTCAAATTGAGAGCACTAATGTTTCTACGGCTTCTATTCGTCTACCTTTTATTTATTTTGGGTAAGAATCTCATTCATTCTAAACTAAATTTTTTTGGGGGAGGGGGAAGATTATTATTATTATTATAAATTTATTTTTATATATATATATATCGATTTTCGCAACTCGCTTTAAGACATTTCTATTTTTAGAGGCTGGTCGGTCAAAGCTAACTGCATTCGCTAGTTAAACACATACATAATATGTATATTATATGTATGCACACACGCGTGCACACACACACACACACATTATATATATATATATATATATATATATATATATATATTCTTCATTTGGGAGCGGCTAAAGATATATGTTTATCCTATTTTGATTGGGCTATTATTTATGTCACGACCCAAAATCCGTTAAAGGTCGTGATGGCGTCGGACACCACTGTCAGGCAAGCCAACACTAAATAGTTAATTTAATTCTCATTTTAATATTTTTGAAATCATAAATTTCCTTCAATTTAACTAGTAAAAGATAAACTTTACAGAATAACTAATAATATTTTTCCAACTTAAATACTTGAATATCCCATAATCATCTCAGAATCCGGTATCACAAGTTCATGAGCGTTTACTAGGAAGTAAAGTAAAATACAGTAACTGTTCGGAATACAAATTTGGACAGAAAAGAAAATACAAGTACTCTGAAGGAGACTCTGCTGGCTGCAGATCGTCTCATAAGATGCAGCTCACCTAAGTCCCCGTATCAACCACACCTTTGCGCCCCAAGGCCACTAGAAAGTGTAGTATGAGTACGAAAATAACGCGTACCCAGTAAGTATCCAGTCTAATCTCGAAAAAGTAGTGACGGGAGGTCCACTCCGACACTTACTATGGCCAACAATAATATACTGATAATATGATAAATTATGAATTTTATAAGGAGACTATAAACTCAATAACATGAAGAAGGTAAACAATTTTTTTGTTAATAGGAGATTTTCAAATTTAGTTTCATCTTTTAAAAATTTATATCTCTGGCCAAGGAGGCCATATCAATTATCAAAAATTCCAAAAAAATTAATCAAGTCATGCGCAAATTATGCCGAGGTTGTATGACCCAATCCAACATAATATTTAAATTGTGCACTGCCGAGAGTCGAACGACGCGAACTATAGATGCATCTATTAACCTATCGAGGCGATCGGCCCACTCCCATGAGAGTAGTAGAAGGAATTACCCCGCTCGCAATGCAGTCAAATATAAATTTATCAATAAATCATAACCCTTTCTTGATTCTTTTCAATATAAAGACAATTAAACTTGAAGCTTTTAAATCTCTAAAAATAATCAACTTAGTTCCATTTGATACATTTAATAAATATAATTAAATGACGGTGTCCACAAAGTATGGTGTAAACCTAAAACTACCCGGACATAAACATGAATTGTAGCTACGTATGGACTCTCATTACCTCGTGCGTACATAGCCCCAACAAATAACAACACATGTTAATTAAGTTCACCTATGGAGTAAATTCCTTCTTATAGGGTTAGAAAAGAGACTTACCTCGCTCTGAAATTTCACAATCGGCTCCCAAGCCCTTCCGACAACTTGAGCTGATGCCCAACGCTCCAAAACTAGTCAATAAATGTGCAAACCCATAAATATATACTCTAATTCTCACAACAATTCGATTTACACAAATTCCTAACTCCGCTCGAAAAGTTGATAAAATCACCCTCAAGCCCACGTGCCCCGATTCCGAATATTTTTGAAGATAAACTTTACCCATAACCTCACGAACTCAAATATATAATTTATTCTCAATTCCATGCACAAATTCATGGTCAAATCTAAGAATACCAATTTCTAGGTTTTTCTTCAAAATCCGAAATTTCAATCAATTTCATGCTTGAATCCATAATAAAACCATGTATTTAACTTACAAGCGGTGGGATTAACTTACCTTGACATAGATGATGAAAAGCCTCCCACTTGAAGCTCTCCAAAAATCATCCAATTCAGAGAGAATGGAAGAAAATGTGCCAAACTCGCTTTAATGAAACCTCACTGTCCAGCGATCCTCGCACCTGCAATCACTTGACAGCATCTGCGGTTCCGCAGGTGCAGCAAATGATCTGCTTTTGCGGAGATGCCCCCAGCTGCCACTCCGCTTTTGCGACTTCTCTTCTGTAGGTGCGGTCTCGCTTCTGCGGCGAAATGACCGCATCTTCGGTCTCAGCACTTCCCCACCAAAATCGCATCTTCCCTTCTTGGCCGCTTCTGCAGCTCCGCACGTGCAGCCCAAACCTCACAGGTGCGGTTACACCAGCAGGGAGCTGCTTCACCCGTTCTTCCAAGTCCATAATCGATTCGTTTTCCATCTAAATTCCACCCGAGGCCCTCGGGACCTCAACCAAATATACTAACACATCCCAAAATACATTACGATCTTATTTGAGCCTTCAAATCACATTAAACAGCGCTAAAACCGTGAATCACACTTCAATTCAAGCTTAATGAACTTTTGAACTTCAAAATTCTACATTCGATGCAAAAACCTACCAAATCACATCTGATTGACCTTAAATTTTGCATAGGTCACATTCGACATTACGGACCTATTCCAACTCCCGAAATCAGATCCGACCCCGATATCAAAAAGTCCACTTCTGGTCAAACTTCTCAAAAATTTTAAAATTTTTAATTTTTGCCAAATGACTCCACAATGACCTACTGACCTCCAAATCCATTTCTGGACGCGCTCCCAATACCAGAATCACCACACGAAGCTATTCCCAGACTCGGAATCCCAAATGGACATCGTTAACATAGAAATGCACTTCTACCCAAATTTATGAAATTTGTCCAAAATGGTAACTTTCACAATAGGCGCTGAAATTCTCTCGGGTCCTCCAAAACCCGATCCAAACTTACGCCCTAGTTAAAAATCATCATACGAACGTGTTAGAACCTTCAAATCCCGATTCCGAGGTCATTTACTAAAAAAATCAACCTTAGTCAATTCTTCCAACTTAAGACCTCCAAAATGAGAATTTTCTTTCCAAATCAGCTCCAAACTTCCGAATTCCAATTCCGACAATGCGTAAGAGTTATAACATCTGAAGTGAAGCTGTTCATGGCCTCAAACCGCCGGACGACGTGCTAGAGCTCAAAACGACCAGTCGGGTCGTTACATTCTCTCCTACTTAAAAATGTGTTCGTCCTCGAGCGTGCTAAGGACTGCTCTGGAGTTTTCTGAAATCACTATTTAACACCTTGTGCACCTACCTGTGCTACTACAACTCAGTTGAGAACATTTGCCTAAGCTAATATGAATATTTTCCTTTTTCTTAGCCAAATAGTCCTTAGAGCCCAATTCCAACATTCAGAATTCTTTGCCAGACCCGCTTCCATCGTAAAAACACCGTATCAATCTCTATGCGATGCACCAATAAATGATTGCATACCTTTGCTGAATCCACATTATGCACTGAATAACTCACATGACCATAATAACATCCTCTAATAATAATAGAAGAAATTTCACGAATTCGTTGCTCACAATGCACCTCATGACATATATAAGTCTTGTTCCAACTCTTGCAATACCGCCACGATGGAAGAGATGTGTAGAAATTCATAACCAACTACTGAGTCAACAAATCATTGAGTCTCTCCTCCTGACAGGAACTATTACCTCATTATAAACAAAATAACGATATTTACTCTTTAATATGCTTCATATAATCTGACCGCACTGATCCCAGATCTAAAAATCTCGTCTCACCCAGTACGAGCTTCTCAGGCAGTAAGCCATCTCACACACGGCCAAAAGTCTTATATGATGCCACAATGTGCCAACAAGCTACCAACTAGAATGTGATTCATAAAGAAAACGAACTCTGGAAAGGACTACTCAAGCCACGTAACTAATTAGACAACCGAAAAGGTGTTATGAACCTTCCTTAGAAAATGGGGAACAAAACACACATGGATAGATATAGGGGATTGTACTCAACATCACACTGTTGCGGCGTGCAACCCGATCCACACATAATACCTTATAAGGAAATACTTTACCAAGCTAAATTGCTCATGACTACGAATTACCCGAATATCGGCCACAAGCACGCTAAGTGCATAATACCATCCCTGGGGAGAAAGATAGTGCCATACGCTACAAAACTCTAGCACAACTTAGGTGCGATATAAGATCTAAATCTCGAGAGCCATCCTGCTCATATAACACCATCGCTCGCAGAACCTCAACATATATGAAATTTATCAAGCTGCTTCACAACTCACACATAACAATATAGTATTACATGAAATAGCCGATGACGAAACAACATCCAACGTCTGAATACTCTTCCATAAGGAGCGCTATGCTGAAATGAATACATCCGGCCTGTATAGAGCCCACGTTCACATTTAGATCCATCCACAAACCTTTAGCCGATTCTGATCATACCGCACTAAGCTGGTAACCTTTCAAGGATACACAATAACCCTTCTTCCCATGACACACAAGAACAACCGTCGATCCGGAACAAACTTCCACAGTCCACAAGCAAATGAACTGAGTGACCTTCAGGCATAAATTCTTACATGAACGATAGTACCACAATCTCTGTACTTCGTTCCAATCTTTGGTCAATCAAGTGACTACATGTCACACTTATACAATCTTCTCATGGGATATGCTCCCACGACCTTCCGCACCAGGTAACAAGTTTGCACATCCATACCACCGGCCATACTAATGCTTAGCAAATCAAAAATCTGAAATCAGTACTCAAAACCTCTTACATAAGATACTGATCTCAGGTGACACTAAAGACAATACCAACTTACTCTAACCATCTGAATCCTTTTTCCCTCCTCATCTGAGCTAGTGACATTCTTGTCAACACCAAATTGCAACCTCGATCCTCAACTTCCAAATCTCACGCTACTCAATGCACTTAATCATGCTAATGTGCAAGAGGACAAGAATTTCATCATAACTCCTGAACTACCAATAGAGCAAACACTTCATCATATAGAAAACTTTTACCTAACTCATTTCAAGAGAACCATTGCAACACATGACTAAATTCTCATATCCGCAGAAAATATCAACCTCGGGTAGTGTTCTAAACTACCATAAATCTCCCGGGATCCATTTGCACATAACAGGCCATAATACTCGAAAGCCTCCAAATAAAATCAATTACGGCGACCATCAAACCTTGCACGTATTATCAGAAATCACATGAGTAACTCAACATGTTGAAGGAGCTATTCATTGCCATCATTATGTCGATTCAACCATTGCTAACCAATCCGACTTCTTCTAATTAACCTGGACATTCCTTAGGAATAATAATAGCTTCATTCAAAATATAGCGAACTCAATCTACACTCGACTTGAGTGACCCCATTTCACGAGACCACATTGTCTCAAAACCCACGAACCATTTCATACCATCCTTGTGCGCATAGTCACATCTTCAAATGGTACACCCATTCTGATAATTCTTCTATAAATCCAAAATTATTTCCTCACATTCCTCTTATACTACACCGCAGACCAGAGATAACGCAGAACACCCCAAGCTCCTTTATCATAATCCGCTGCAAAATCTCGATACTCAACCATACTATGGACTCGAAATCCTTAGGCACCACACATTAACCTTTGAATCCACTAGGACCGTTGCTGAGAGTCGCCCACTCTGACTTGGTCCCAAATATAATCAACTCCAAGGTTTTGCTAGCATATAAAAGCTCTATCAAGGAAGCACCCGACTGAATCACCTTTCTTGTGAATCACCTATACACGTAGCATAAATCCTGAGTCTTCCCAAAGCTTGAACATTAATCGTTAAGGACAATTAATGCACATATATCTCAAATACTTTGCTCAAATCACCACTGATGTTCTTTTGCCCTTAGTCGTAATAACCCATCAATATGTCGATAACCAGAAATCTCACAAGTAGATAACCATACAATCCAATCGTAGGTGGTGAGGCTCTCCCACTTAGCTCGAAGCTACCCTTGCATAACTTGGAACCCACCAAGACTCTTCCTTCATCGTGGACATGATCTTGCACAATCAACCCGCCAAACTCCTCGAAATCTTCCTATTAACCATTTCACTAACACTCTGAATCACTAGCTACATTCACATATTCAACCTCTCATCGGATAGAGTAGAATTCTTCGTAGAAGCTCCGTCAACCATGCGACCGCTGACCTGCTCACAGGAGATAACCCACCTATGGAGCAACATCTTCGAACGTCGCTGCACTAGGTACAATTACTACCAAATCAGCAACCCCTCCTGAGCCCGTGCTCATTCACTAGTCGCACATGTCTATTCACTCCTCATGGACATCAACTAAAAGATACGACAGTACATTGCAATCCAAAGTCATGTTATACCCTTCTTCATATCAAGCCATCAACACCAGGAACACCGATTCAAATCCTGAACCTCCGCACACTGGGATCTTTGATAGCCGCTTCTCTGGCACTATTTCACGCTTCCCTTTCCCGAGGGTGATTTGACGAAGACCATAACACCGACGAACTTAACACATTTGATATAGGGCGACGACACCAAATTACTGATGAAAATTCCTTCACACTCGAAAATACCAAGTCTCGTTACTCCATTAACCCAAACCTGAAAATTTATAGTCTGATTGCCTTTCCTCTGCCGAAAATAAAATATCGAATCTCTGAATCATGCACCGAGTAAACCTCATTTCAGGTCATTCACTACCCCGACACATAGACAAGCATCCTACCATCATATCAATACTATGCGATAACAACTCATGAGCCTCATAGCAACCTGGGCATAGCCTTAAAGCTCTCATAAGTACAGATACTGAGCTAAAATTATAAAATATCCTTCCGCAAGGTGACGACAATAGCCCAATAAATTACACAGGGAGAAATATCCTGCACCACATCCGTTGTACCATTACGATTCCTCAATTCCCGATCGATAGCAAGCGCTTCACATCGCATAAGATTGAATAGGAAAAAATAAAGGCATAAGCCTCAAAGGAATCAAATCGCACGATGAGGAATCAAGAAGGAAAGTGCTCCTAACCGCTCTGTAGCCTCTCGAAGATAAGTAAGGACGTCTTTGTACCGATATATAAGACTCTACTAGATTTGCTCATAACTCGTGAGTCCTAAGTGAACCTAGTGCTCTAATACCATGTTGTCACGACCCAAAATTCGTTAAAGGTCGCGATGGCGCCGGACACCACTGTCAGGCAAGCCAACACTAAATAGTTAATTAAATTCTCGTTTTAATTTTTTTTTTGAAATCATAAATTTTCTTCAACTTAACTAGTAAAAAGGCGAACTTTACAGAATAATAATAATGTTTTCCAATTTCAATACTGAGTATTCTATAATCTTCCCAGAACCTGATGTCACAAGTATATGAGCATTTACTAGAAAATAAAATAAAATACAATAACTGTCCGGAATACAAATTTGGACAGAAAAGAAAATACAAGTACTCTGAAGGAGACTCTGCTGGATGCGGGTCATAATATGGAATGCAACTCACCTAATTTTCTGCATTAATCATGCCGCTGCGCCCACAAGGCCACTAATATATAGGTGCCTGCACAACAAAAACAATGTGCAACAAGTATAGTACGTAAATCAACGTGTACTCAGTAAGTATCTAGTCTAACCTCGAAGTAGTGACGAGAGATTGACTCCGACACTTACTATGGCCAGTAATAATATACCGATTATATGATAAATTATGAATTTTATAAGGTGACTGTAAACTCAATAACATGAAGCAGGTAAACAATTCTTTTGTTAATAGGAGATTTCAAAATTTATTTTGATCTTTTAACAATTTATATCTCCGTCCAATGAAGCCACATCAATTATCAAAAATACCAAAACAATCAATCAAGTCATGCCCAAATCATTTTGAGGTCGTATGGCCGGATCCAACATAATATTTAAATTGTGCACTGCCTAGGGTCGAAGGAACCTCTCTTAGACCTGAGTTGGTCCTGCTCGAACTGTCTAGGCTGGAACCTTATTATCAAACTCAACCTGAGGCTCCGCCACTGGTGCTGTTGCTCGAGCTCTGGGCTAAGCCCTACCTCTGCCTCGGGCCCTAGCACGACCTCGACCTCTGCCCCTCGCAGGAGCTGCTACTCGGGCTCGGGCTGCTGGTCAGCTGATGAAGCAGTACATGTTCTCACCATCTGCGAAAGAATAAAGTGAAAATTCAATTAGCATTGGGAAATCAAGTCGCACGGCAGGAAAGAATAGATGTGAAATTTTTTCCTAACTCTGTAGCCTTTGGGGGATGAATACAGACATATCCATACCGATCCCTCAGACTCTACTAAGTTTGTCCGTGAATTGTGAGACGTAAGAAACCTAGAGCTCTGATACCAACTTATCATGACCCAGATTTTCCACTCTCGGGAGTCGTGATGGCACCTACTAGTGAAAATTAGGCAAGCCAATCATTACAATTATTTAACCCTTTTCATTTTTAATCCCTTAACAATTGTGAGTTGATATTTTATAAACAACAGAAATAATAAAGTGAAAGAACAAAATGTAACAATTTAAAATAATACCGATACAAATACATAAACAAAAGCTACCCAGAACTGGTGTCACAATCTCACAAACTGTCTAGGAATACTATAAATAGGGGTCTAAAAGATAAATACAAAGCTATTTCTGAAATATATAAAAGAAACAATATGGAAAGATAGAAGAAGATGCCAAGGCCTGCGAACGCCTGCAGGACTACCTCGGGTCGCCTGATGTACTGAAGGCAACAACCTCGCTATGGTCCAAAAGTTACAGCATCGGGATCTTTACACAGTGCAGAGTGTAGTATTAGCACAACCGACCCCATGTATTAGTAAGTGCCTAGCCTAACCTCGGTATAGTAGTGACGAGGCTAGGACAAGACTACCAAATAAACCTGTGCAGTTATATCATATACAACAAGTAATAATGGTAGAAACTAGCAGTTAAAGATAGGAAAGGGAAACATGCTACGGGGAACATCACGTACTAACAAATCTCAGTAAAGAAGTGAAAAGAATGCAAAAAATTAAACTGTAAGCAGGAATAAGGAAATCAAGGACAAGTGCACGGCATCACCCTTCGTGATTTTACTCTCGTCCTCACCATAAGAATCAATATAATTGGCACGGCATCATCCTTCGTGCTTTTAACTCACATAATCATGGCACGGAATGATCCTCTGTGCATTATCACTCATATCATGGCACGATATTGTACATCGTGCAGCACAGCATCATGTTTCATGCTTTTACCTCACAATATCGGCACGACATCACCCTTCGTGCATTAACACTCTCAAAATCAAGCACGACATCACCCTTCGTGCTTTACACTCTTTCTCACCCAAGCAACATTCACATAGCAATTTGGGCAAGGGAATCAATAATATCACAATAAAATCCTGGAAAGGGAACAATAGCATAACAACAATATCCCAGCAAGGGAAACAATGTCATGAGTAATAACATCCCGGCAATGGAGATAATATCAAAAGCAACAACATCCCGGCAAGGGAGACAAAATCATAAACCTCTTCTCTTTTCCACAATTACTTCAAAACTCAATTCTCAACTTGTGCCAACGCTCTACAATGTTCAATTTCCAATAATACTTTCACAAGCCTTGTTCAACAGTAGAAATCATCATATAAAACATGAACAATGCGAAACGAAGTCACATCAATCATAGTATAAGACTCACGGGCATGCTTGACACCAACGTAATAAATACTCGTCACCACACCTATACGTCGTACTCAACAATTAACACATAGCAAATAAGACACAGCTCCTAATCCCTCAAGCTAAAGTAAGACAAAACACTTACCTCAATTCCACGAACATAATTCAAGCCTCAACTATCGCTTTACCTCTTGTTTTCACCACCAATTCACTTGTATCTTGCCACAATTTACTTAACGATATCAACAAATGCTAAATGAATCAATTATAATGCATGAAAATAGGTTTTCTAAAGATATCCCCAAAAAGTCAAATATCAACCCCGGGCACACATGGTCAAAACCCGAGGTTCGAACCAAGACCCAATTACCCATTCACCCACGAACTCAAATATATAATTTGTTTTGAAATCGGACCTCAAATTGAGGTCCAAATCCACAAAATTTGAAAATCCTAAGTTCTAACCAAAACATGAAAGTTTTCCCATGAAAACCCTTGATTTTGAATTGAAATCATGTGAAAAGATGTTATAGATTAAAAAAAATGAGTTAGAAATGACTTACAACTGATTTGGAGAAGAACTTTTATTTAGAAAATTATCCAAGAGAGCTTAGGGTTTGAGAGAGTTTGAAAAATGAAGAAAAATGCGTCTAAGTCCAAATTAACTGGTCGCAGATGCAGCAATTGCGACCAGGGTTTGCAATTGCAAACCCCTTCAGGACCTGTTGTCTTTGCAAATGCGAAGAATCTGTGGGAAAATCCTATCACCTTCCCAATTGTGAAGGACACATCACATTTGCGATTGGGAGGGCTTCTCAATTCCCACCTAGTGTTCGGATTTGCAAAATGGGCCTACCCAGGCTTGGTTCGCATTTGCGACACTGGCCAAACCTGTCCACTTCGCAATTGCGATGCCTGGTCTCACAATTGCAAGATCAGAGGCTTGAGCAAAAAAATACAAGATACCACCACTTCCTCCTAAGTCCAATTTCACTCTGTGGCCTATCCAAAACTCACCTGAGCCCTCGGGGCTCCAAACCTAACATGCACGCAAGTCCAAAAACATCATACGGACTTGCTCGTGCAATCAAACCATCAAAATAACATCAACAACTATGAATTAAACCTCAAATTTATGAAATCACTCAAGAACATCAGAATTACTATTTTCTCAACTATAGGTCCGTTTTATACCAAACCAATTCCGATCTTTACCAAATTTATAGATTCAACTTAATTATTATTTCAAACTGTACCGGGCTCCGGAACAAAGATACGGGCCCTATACCATCAAGAAAATGCATCAATTCACTTCTAAAAACCTTTATATTTTTCAGAAAATAATTTTTTAAAAAATTCATTTCTCGGGCTTGGGACCGCGGAATTTGATTCTAGGCATATGCCCAAGTCGCATATTTTACTACGGACCCTACAAAACCATCGGATCACGGATCCGGGTCCGTTTACCAAGAGTTTTGACGAAAGTCAACTTTATTTAATTTTAAAAGCCAATTTCCTTATTTCACTTAGTTTTCACATAATAGCTTTTCAGAAATCGCCCGAACTGTGCACACAAATCGAGGTGAGACAAAAAGAGGTCTTTAAGGCCTCGAAACACATAATTTACTTTCAAAATGATATCTATAATACACCCCGACTAACAAAACAAGCATTCAAATTTATATCTCATTAGGAAAATACCTAGGTGATGGTCACAACCCCTAGGCTTTTTGCAAAATTTGAAAAACAACCAAAAATAATTTCCTAGTTTCATTTCTTAATTTTGCAATCTTAGTTTAATCTAGACCTAGAAACAACCCAAATTTGTGGAAGTGTAAATAGAGATAATTCAAGATCATACACTGCAATATATACTCCTAACTCCCATTCATAGCTCATTGTGGAAAACTGACCCCAACTCATTGTTGGGTATTACTGTTGCATCGACTGTTTCATAACCTTGAATAGAGGTGTGACTTGGACGAGATCAATTTTTGGCGTCGTTGTTGGGGAGCTAAAAATGAATTTAGCTATATATTTGGTTTTGTGTGTGAATTGTCTTATTTTTCTTCCGTGTTACTGATTTTTTGTGAATTAATTGTAGGTGCAACAATGACTCTCAACTATGATCAACTCAGAAACATTGTTTTGGGGGATGTGCATGTTAATGATGACCAAGTCGATGAGGTTCCTCTTGAAATTCAAGAAAATAGACAAGGTCAGGCGCCTTAAGACAACGCCCTAGCTCCACCCCTACCTCCACCAAGAGCAGCTCCACACCAGGTGTTGCCGAATGAAGAGTATGCAAGTACCATAGTCCCGCCCCATATTAGAGCGGGCAACATTGAAATCACAATCGTAATGCTCACATTAATAGAGCAATGGGGATTCTTCACTAGGGCTCGTAGTAAAAATGCATAAAAATACTTGAAGGGCTTTGTGAACACTTGTTGGGGGAGTAAACTGACAAACGTATCCGAGGATGCTTTAAGGTTAAGGCTATTTCCCATCTCTCTAAGGGGGGAAAGCCTTGGAATAGTTAGAGAGATTGCCAAACCATTCCATCCATACATGGGATGTGTTGGCGGAGAAATTTATTTCCAAGTTCTTTTCTCCCGGGCATATGGCTACTCTTACATACAAGATTCTAGCATTCAAACAAGAGCCCAATGATCTGTTACATGAGATATGAAAACGAAATAGGAAAATTGTCAAAGAGTTCCCCAATAATGACATGACAGAAGCTATGATTCGACAAACTTTCTATTAGGGGATCAATACGACCAATCAATGCGTGGTAAATCAGCTTGCCGGTGGAAATTTCATGACAACGCCATATACGAAAGCTTGTGAGATTTTAGATGAAATGGAAGACACTTCATCGGCAAGGAAAAGTAGGGCAAATGTTCCTCAAGGTGATCCGAACGTGATTCACATCCATAAAGAATTTCATGATCATGGGCAAGCCATTGCCGAATTGACCACCACACTGAATCAACTAGCCAAGGCTCAACTTCAACAAGTGCAAGGTCCTAAGAAAGTCAATGCCATGGAGGGGTTAAGTAGAATGGTAAACAAAAGAAGGACCAAGGGTCTACAAGTGCAAAACCGCATGGAGAACTATGCGCACGAAGATAGTAGGCTTGATCATGATGAATCTTACAATGAACAAGAAGAGGAAGTGCAATATGTGAAAAACTTTCAAGGATAAAGAAACAACTCTCAAGGCCCGAATCAACAACAATGACGACCTCAAGGTAATCAAGGTAATTGAAATTCTAACAACCAAGGTAATTGGAGAGGTGGCTGTGAGCACGTGATTTTTGTCCTATATATGAATTACTCCCATAAATTCAAAACAAAATAACTTCTTTTCATTATTTGCAATTTTTGAGGATTTTGTGGCATTTTCTAACAATTGTTTGCATTTGTCTGGGCATTTTTAATTTTTTTTAATTAATGAAAAACACAAAAATACGCTGCATTTGCAATTAGGATCTAATTTTGCATTATTGAATTAATTAGTAATTTAGTGGTTTTATAAAAGTGAAAAAATCAAAAAACTATATATATAGTTCATTTTTGCACTTTAATTTTAATTTTTTTATTTTGGTAGTTTTCTTTGAATTTGGTTTTTAATTATTTGTGTTAATTGTTATTTAGAGTTAATTTATGTAATATGATAATTTGATTAATTTAGGATTATTTTTAATTTTAATTTAAAAAGAAACTAAAAGAAAATGAAAAAAAGAATGAAAAGAAAACAAATGAAAAAGAAATAAAGGCTGGTTTGGGCTGCAAACCCCGGGCCCAAACCATTTCACCCCGAAACCTAGTCAAAATCCGGCCCAGACCCAAACCCGTCCTCATCCGGTTTCCCCCCATTTAAACTAAACGACCCCGTTTTGATAAGCGTGAATCCCAATCGTTGATTTCCTTTAGATCCAACGACTGGTAACTAGGGGTCTTGTTGATATATATATGTCCAAATCCGCCGCCCCCTACCCCGTCTCATCTCTCATCTCCCTTTAGCCCCGCCCGCCGGAAATCGCCTACGGCGGCGGCCGGCGTCCAAACACCACCAAATTTACACCCCTGACTCCTTTTCACCTTCCCATTCCAAAACCCCAAACTGTTTCCCTCAAATTTCAGCCAAACCCTTCGAATATTAGATCCAAGATCGGACCCGAACCCTAGTTTACCCAATCAACCCCAAAAATACACCACAGAACCACCACGACCCCCCTCTTCCCAAATCCCGGGTCAGTTCCCTTCGAATCTTTCTACAGTTTCTCAAATATTAGATCAAACATGAGCATAAAAATCCCAAACCAAGATTTTGTCGCAATTTTGGGTCTAATCTGATTTTAGTCATGTGCTTTTTGTAAGATCATACAATTAACATCAAAATTGACCGAAAAATCAGAAAATTGAAGATCCAGGTCCCCTCTTTCAGATTCCGAATTATTTTTATGTATTTTCTTTTCTTTTGTTTGGTTTAACCTTTTCTTCATTGTTCTTTTCTACTGCTCTGTTTCTTCTCTTCTTCGTGTGTCTTTTTTATTTTGTTCCGGGGTCATTTGTTCGTGCATGATTAGTCTAACACTTTTCTTTTAACCAGTATAATTAGCCGTTAATTAACTTAGTTTACTAACTTAGTTAATTCTAGTTAACAAACTATTTAGGCTAGATTTTAATTGCTGAAACGTTTGCTTGCTTCGGGTATTTCAGGATTTAATTGGGCTATTCGTTTGTTTGGGCTCATAAGGATTGAATAGCTGGAAGTAAACTGAATTGAGTTTATTTGGACCCATTAACTTGGGCCAATTGGACCCAGGTTCTATTTGGCTAGAAGGGTAATTAACAGGGGTGTAGAGGGTAGTTTAGGGATTCTATGGTAGGGAATATTGTTGTAACAGATCGAGAAGCTCCTAGGAAGCTGGGTTAGGGGATATTTTGAAATTTTGATAGCCAAATTAAGGGCATCTGAGCTATAATGAAAATTCAAAATGGGGCAAAGTGCAAAAAATGATATATTTCAATAGCCCTAATGCCTTGCCTATAAAGGCACCATTACTTGATATTCAAGTCAGACTTTGAGAGGAGAAAACCCCTGAAAAGCTGAAACGACTGATTTTTTAGAAATACTTATGAAATTTTGCATTCCCTGTTGAAAACTGCAAGAAATTCTGCTTTTGGTTTTGGATTTCTGATTCCTCTTGTGCTAGTCAAAATTCTCCAAAAATTCCATAGTTGTAATCGGATTTGAGAAATGAATTGAGGATGGCTTGAAGATTAAGTTCTGGTTTACTGCTTCTTACTGTTCTATTGGTTGTTTTCTGGGTTTAGTGTTGCTGGTTGTCTTCCTGTTGCTGGGCTCTATTCCGTTGTTGGCTACTGATTCTTCATCTCTTTGTCTTTGCTCTTTCAACATCCAGGTACATACTTCAGGCACGTATGCCATGGACTGCTTGGCTTCTATCAATTTGGGCTCATTTGAGCCTAAAGCTGAATACGTTTTTAATAGATTGTTTTACCCCTGTGGATTTGTTTCATTTCATACAAACACAGTTCTTTCACTTATTTCGGCTTTGGCGTAAGTGCAAATTTCAGGTGATTGGTTACTCGATACAGCCCCTCTGTCGATTTCTACGCAGTTGCAAACAATCAATCAGTCCCTTCATTTCTTTTACTAGTTTGTCTTAAAATAAATTTGAGGCGAACCATAATAGACGATTTATAATCCCTAGCCCTCGTTTAATTAATCTTATTTTATCCCTAGAATTCGAGGCGCGCCATTTAGCAACTTTTTATGGTCCTCGCAAAGTTGCAAACGCGTAGTTGCTCTAGGCGCGTTGTTGTAATAATCTACTTTCCTAAATTCGGGTGCACATTTATGTGACCCAAATCCAAATCTCAACAATGTTAAAATATGTCGAAGACCTCGAGTGCATTTATGTGACGTGGTTCGAGACATGTTTTAATAACGTTGCAATCTTCTTAAAAATGAATAAAAGTGGTTAAAGTTAAAATTGAACCATAGGCCAAAATATGTGTTAAAATCAGATAATTAAGCCGAATATAATAGTTGAGCGACCGTGCTAGAACCACGGAACTCGGAAGTGCCTAACACCTTCTCCCGGATTTCTTTGTTTGCGGACTCTAATACAGAGTCAATCTTTTCCTTGATTCGGGATTTTGAACCGGTGACTTGGGACACCATAAAATTATCTCAAGTGGCAACTCTGAAATTTAAATAAAATAATCCCGTGTCGATTGTCACTTAAATTGGAAAAACTCCGTTATACCCTTCCGGGGGTGATGTGAAAAAGGAGGTGCGACAGCTTTGGCGACTCTGCTGGGGACCGAACCCAGAATCTCTTGTTCAGGGTTCAAGAATTTGAGCTTAGACAAATTTTTATATTTGGTTTTATCTGTTATCTGATTTTATTACATGTTTGAGCCTAATGTGCTAAATGTTATTTTTTTACCTCTTTGATATTACATGAACTGTATATAAACTGCTACGAAACCCCTCTCTTCTCTCTCCCGAGGAGTGCACGCTGGTCGTGACTTCTTTCTGTTAGTGTCATATCCCAAATAGAACGAGGTTCAGACATGTTGCAAAGTCGGATGATCTTTTGGTTACCGGTATGCAGCCCCCCTCGGCTCGAGTTGTCCTCTCGGGTAAGCCAGGACTAGAACAAATAAACCCAGGGTTTTAAACCTAGTATAAAAATACCTCATGCCGGATTCCTAGTAGGAACGTTTGTTTGCATCATGTGCATTTTGACTTTGGAGACTCAACACAGGGGTTGGGTCTGTCTAGGACAGGTGCACCCGAAATAAAAAGACCATCCTGATGTATCTTACTTACTACTTGTGCATTTATTTGCTTCGGATTTGCATGCTGACCGGCTTTTGAATAAAAGGAGAGAGTTTGCAAAAAAAAATAGCGGTGTAGAGGGTTAAGAGAGTTAATCACCTATTTTAAGAAAAAACCAGTGTCCAAATAGCACCGAAACTCTGCCGAATTTTTTTTAAAAAAAGGAGAAAAACGAATTGAAAATGAAAAAAAAAGAAAAGAAGAAATTTTGGTTTTCAAAATAGTCAGTTTTATTTGCCCGAACTACGCGAGTTTGATTTCCATCGGATGTGGGATACGTAAGCAACCCCCATCGGGCCCAACTTCCTTTTTGCAAAAATAGCCCAAAAGAACAAAAATTTTACTTTTATTTGAAAATAATTAGGGTGATGCCATTCTTGTCAGAAATAGCCGAATGTCCCTAAAAGGGCGCCGGAAGGTTGCTTTTGCAAGAACAGCCGCCTGTGGTCATTTTTCAAGGTTTTCACCGGTTAGCCAACACAGCCTTAAAATCTTCGTCTTCGAGGTGCTGAAAGGCCGTATTTGCAAAACCAGATTTGATTTTCTTTTAAATGACAGAAAAAAAAGAGAGAGGAAAATGTGTCAATTTTGTCTTTGAGTCAAATGAGTCTTGATTTTTGCTTAATCACCCTAATAAATGTGCAGAATGAGCACGAGTCCAAATTTGCCGATAATAGTCATGAACAAGATCCCTTTGAAGTTGCATATGTGGTGGGAGGATCTGGGAAAATCGGAGCAAGATAAAGTGAATCTACATTTGGGAGATCTCATCGGGTTGTTAAAAAGCAGACCTAGAAGAGATATCATAAAGGCTTTGGTTACGTTTTGGGATCCAGCCCATAACGTATTTCACTTCTCAGATTTTGAACTCACTCCAACTTTAGAAGAGATAGCAGGTTATATGGGAAGTACTGAAGGGCTGAGACATAAGTATTTGATCACTCCAAGAGCCGTTAACTCTCACAAATTCATGGATTTGTTAAAGATAAGCAAGGGAGTCCCGTACTCCGAATTGGAGGGTGGTTTTTCCACTCTACGTTTTATATATCAGAGGTACGGGCATGTAAGAGGGTTTAACGATCCAGCAATCAGGGTTTGTAGCAGAGGAAACCGAACAAAATGGGATGAGCATAGGCGTTTCGCCTTCATGGTAGTTTTCCTAGGCCTTGTGGTGTTCCCCTGAAAAGACGGGAATATCGATTTGCGGGTGGCTGGAGTCGTCAAGGTCCTGATTACCAACACCAAAACCATTCTTGCCCCTATGATAGTGTCTGAGAGATATACTGAGCTCTCACAGCTTGTAAAGCTGGGGCAGATTTCTTCGAGGGATGCAATTTGCTATTACAGATGTGGATGATCGAGCACCTGTGTCATCGCCCTCAGTATATGAGTTACGGGTCCACAAAGAAAAGTTGCATTGAAGAGTTTGACACAAGGATTTCAGGGTTCAAGCTGCCAGAGGGGTTCGGAGATTGGGTATCCTGCCTTCGTTCTATTACTGCGGGACAAATAGAATGGACATTGGGTTGGCTTTCTGTTGATGAAATTGTGTATATGCCCGCCACTGGTCCTTACTTCCTCCTAATGGGTCTGTGAGGTATCCAGCCTTACGCTCCTTACCGGGCGATAAGACAGTTGGGAATGTGTCAGGTGATGCACCCAGATAAAGTTCTTAGTGTTTATGCGGTCGAGGTTAGTTTCGACGGTCAATTTCATGAAGAAACAGTTCGTTCTATTTGGAATCAATGCAAGTATTTGACAGTGAACACTTGAGTGCGTGACTTATCTAGAGGCAAAGTCTCACCCACCTATCTTTCCTGGTATAGAAAGAAGAACACTGCAAGGGCCAAACCAGAAAGACCAGCCAAAAAGCCTCACATTCAGGAATTCGTTGAGTCGTTGCAAGAACAGTGGGCTTGGTTGGCTAAGGAGAATGAGTACAGGGCCACAATAGGAAAATTGGAAAAGCAAGTTAGAGAACTTAAATTCGAGAATAGCTTGCAAGTCGTGGTGAACGAAGGAGAAAAGAAAAAGCTAGCCAAAGAAAACGAGGCCCTTCGAGCCCAAATTCAGGAAATGAAAATAGCTACAGAAAACCCCGCCCGAAGTGCCAAAGATGAAAAACTCATAAATAACCTATGGCAGAAAGTGAGCGACTATGGTTTTGATTTGAACAAGGCAGAAAGTGAACTATCCAAGGTTCAAAAGCAATTGGCTAAAAACGTATATGAGCGAGCATGCCTGGTTAAGCAGTTTAAAGAAAAGTACGACAATGAGGTCGCGGGGTTAAAGAAAATGGTCATCGCCACGGAAAACAAAATGATCAAACAGGCAAAAGATTTTAAGGCTGAAAGAGAACATTGTTATACAGCATTGGCACAATTAGAAATAGATCTGCAACAACTTCAGGAGCAGAATCATGTGGCCAAGCAAACTTTGGAAGCCAGGGCCCAGTAGATCGGGCGTTTGTTACAAGAAAAAGGTGCCATAAGAGAGAGAATAGAAACATCGCCGATTACATTGTTGTGAAATGCCAAGTCTGTGAGGATATGACTGGCACCACCTTCTTCGCAGCAGTGATGACATTTGTTAAACAGATAATGAACGACTTGGACCGACTTCAAAGGGATCTCGCATATAGGCCCGCGGCGAGACCGAATGATGTCCCGCGGGCACCAGGAGCATTCATGTATTCATGATTTTTCATTTGAGTCTATATTTCCGTTTCTGTTAGAGTCTGTCAGTTGCGTAAGTTTGTATTTTCTCTCTGCTCAAGTCTGTCAAGTGTTTTCGAGTCTATATTTTCTTCTGTCGGAGTATGATAAGTTTATTTTTGAGTCTGTATTTTGTCTTTTCATCAGCGTATGTTAGTTTCTCTTGAAGTCCATTGGTTTTGAGTCTTTGTAATCAAAGCATTTGCTTTTTATGATAATTGAAAATCCCAAAAATGTTTTATTTACTTTCAAACTTATCTCCCAGAACTACGCTCGGTCTGATTCATGCGGGGTCATGATACGTAGGCAATCTCCATAGGATTCGACCATAACCAAAGAAAAAGAGAGAAAAGCAAGAGAGAAAAAGAAAATAAAAAGTGAGAAAATAAGAGAAAAGAAACAATGGCAAAACAGGAGGGAATTGAAAAAAGAAGAGCAAAGGCCAGAATGAAAAGAAAGAGAAAAAGAAGGAAAGTTGTAAGTGGAAAAGCCGGGATGACGCAAGCAACCGATCAAATGCATGATAGAAACGGTTAACTGCTTAGGTGCATTCATTCCCCAAGTGTGCGGTTACCAATCTGTTAAAGCCCTAGCCACTAACAAGGTTGTTGTTGATGCATTCAGTCCAGACAGGTGGTTAGTTGATTGGCATTTTGGCAACTCACTCATACAATACCCGATCAAAAGACAAGCAGAACATGGCCAACCAAGATTTGGAGGCAAGTATTGTTGACCCGTCAAAAGAGGTGGAAGAATTGGATGTTAATGTGATAAGGGAAAATATGTATAAGTTAAAGCAGCAAATGGCTGAAATGTACCAAGCCTGGGCAAAGGGGCATCCACCACCGGTTTATCCCGCCAACCCTATTTATATCCCACCATTGGCTCAACCTCAGGAGCCTCCTATTGTGAACTCATCTCCAGCCTTTCCCCTCTACAAACAATGCCACGACACCACTTCCCATACATCACAAGATCCTCCACCCAGACAAGTCCCGCACCCTCCCCCACCAATCACACCTGTTTTTGTGGCACCTCCACCTGCGACATTACACTGATCTTTCAGCGAACCTCAGTTCCAGACCCACGACAACTAGTATTATTCCCCTGAACCCACCTTCAAAGTTCCAGAACCATATTCTTACACCCCTCATCTTGATCTCGCGGCAGAAACCGAGAAGCCACCCAAGAATCCTGAACATGAGGAGATGATCAGAAAGGTCAAAAGCTTAGAACAATTATTCAGAGATATGAGGGGGTTGGGAGGTCAAGTAAGTGTGGCCTATAAGGATTTATGTCTGTTCCCAGATGTTTAGTTACCAGCAGGGTTCAAAATGCCCAAGTTTGATCTATACGACGGGCATGGTGACCCAGTAGCACACTTAAAGAGGATTCTGTAGGAAGATTAGAGGAGCAGGCGGAAGAGATGAGTTGCTGATGGCAAATTTTAGCCAAAGTCTGAGTGGATCGGCGTTAGAATGGTATACCAGACAAGATCACAGCAGGTGGTACACATGGGACGATTTGGCCCAAACTTTGCCTGTCATTTTCAGTATAATCTTGAAATTATCCCAGACCATATGTCAATGACGAAGATCGATAAGAAGCCCGATGAGAGTTTCAGAGAATATGGGTTCCGTTGGAGAGAGCAAGCAGCGAGGGTTGACCCTCTGATGAACGAAAGTGAGATGGTTGATTATTTCTTGCAGGCTTTGGAGCCTACTTATTTTGGTCACTTGGTGTCAACAGTGGGCAAGTCCTTTAATGAAGTTGTAAAAATGGGAGGCATGGTTGAGGAGGGACTCAAGTCCAACATGATCATTAGTTATTCAGCAATCAAAGTGACCACCCAGGCCATTCAAAACAGTATTGGGGGTGTACTCGGGAAGAAGAAGAAAGAGGACGTTGCGACAATTGAGTTGGGAGCTTGGGTCGGATCCAAGAACCTTCCACGTTATTACAACCCGCCTCGACCCTATCACCAAACTTACCCCCACACTCCATATAGCCCACCACAACAGTACTACCCACTGCCAGATCCCCATTTTTTCGTCCATCACGCACAAACCTATACCCAACCTCCTACTTACGCACAATGGCGTGCGCCAGCTCCACAAAATCCATACCCAGCCCCACAAAATGCCCATCCACCCCCAAGAGCCTATAGAAATCCCCCTGGAACAGGTTTTCGGCCAAATCAAGCCTTTAAGAGTGAGAGGTTGCAGAAGCAGAAGACTTTCACTCCATTGGGGGAATCATATACTAGCCTATTCCACAGATTGAGACAATTGGGTATGTTGAATCCGATCGAGGCTAAACTGCCAAATCCCCCTCCTAGAAATCTTGACCGCTCGATGAGTTGTGAGTATTGTTCAGGGGTCCTGGGTCATGACACAGAGAAATGCTAGAAATTGAAATAGCTATTCAAGAGCTCATTAATACTAATCGAATTGAGGTCCAAGCCCTAGAGGCAACCAATATCAACCAGAACCCATTGTCGGCCCATCATGAGACAAATATGATTGAGATAGTGCATAAGGGAGGGGATCCTAAGAAGCCTTCGCAAACCGTCATGATGATTCGGGCTAGTGAAGCCAAGCCGTTTAAAAAGTCAACAAGTGAGAAGTCTGTGATCAAGTTGAACGGGGAAAATAATGAACCATCTGTGGAGGTCAAGAAGGGGTCCTCAAGTGACATTGTAGGAAAACATGAAAGAGAGAAAGTGGTTGTGCGAGGAGTGACGAACAAGTTTGTGGTAATTGTGAAGGGCGCCCACACAGATCCTGTCATTATCAAACCGGTAACTCAATTACCGATAGTCAACAGCAAGGCAATCCCATGGAATTATGAACGAGTGACAGTTACTTACAATGGGAAAGAGGTTAAAGAATAAGTGTGTGAGACCCATGGTTTGACTCGATCGGGGAGATGCTTTGCCCCCGAAGAGTTGAGAAAAGCTAAGACCTCCAAAGATAACCCAGTGTTGGTGAAGAAAGTTGTGACCGAGGAAGAAATAGAGGAATTTCTGAGAAATATGAAAGTGCAGGACTATTCCATTGTGGAGCAGTTAAGGAAGACACCAGCTCAGATCTCGCTATTGTCGTTATTGGTCCATTCAGGCGAGCACCGTCGGGCTTTGATGAAGATCTTGAACGAAGCCCACGTTCCTAACAAAATCTCAGTAAACCACTTGGAAAAGATAACTAGCAAGATATTTGAGGTAAACAGTGTCACTTTTTCTTATGATGAGTTGCCCGTGGAGGGTACTGAGCATAATAGAGCCCTCTATCTGACGGTGAAATGTGAAGATTTCGTAGTTACTCGGGTACTGGTTGACAATGGTTCTAGTGCAAATATTTGCCCTATTTCCACTCTGAACAAGTTGAAGGTGGATGATGAAAGAATTCACAAGAACAGTATCTGTGTTCGGGGATTCGACGGTAGATGGAAAGATTCAGTCGGGGACATAGTGCTCGAGCTTACAATAAGGCCAGTTGAATTTACTATGGAACTCCAGGTGCTCGATGTGGCTGTTTCTTACAATCTGTTGTTAGGTCGACCCTGGATTCATGCTGCCAAAGCGGTCTCGTCCACTCTGCATCAAATGGTTAAGTTTGAATGGGATAGACAGGAAATTGTTTTGCATGGCGAAGATAATTTGTGTGTTCCCAGTGATGCCATTGTTCTGTTCATAGAGTTTGAAGATGACAAGGGGCCATGGGTTTATCAGGTTTTTGACACTGTATCGGTAGAGAAAATTCCTGAAGGGAAATGCGTGCCGACTCCAAAGGTAGTTGCTGCATCAGTCATGGTAGCCGTTGAAATGTTGAGAAATGGTTTTGTACCGGGCAAGGGTTTGGGTGCATCTCTGTAAGGTATCATACAACCGGTTTTTCTTCCTAAAAACTTGGGTACATTTGGTCTGGGGTTCAAGACCACAGTCGCAGACGTGAGAAGAGTCAGAAAAATGAAACAGAGAGCATGGGCCCTTCCAAAGCCAGTCCCGCGTCTTTCTAGGTCATTTGTCAGGCTTGGTACTAGAAAGCTCCCAATGACGACGGTTCCCAGTTCGGTGGTTGATATGGATGGAGATTTGATGGAAAAGTTCGAGAGGATATTCAACGAAGTGAACACGGTGGAAGCTGGAGAGGGTTCTAGCAAGGCGGATGTGCAATTTGTTGGGCCCAGTGCAAAGATTAACAATTGGGAAGCTACTCATCTCCCTACCAGGAAGGAGTTTTGGTAGTTTGCTTTCATTTTCTTTTAGTTTATCTGGATTATTCCAGGGTTGTAGTTCAGATTCTATGTTCCGTCCATTTGGATGTATAAACCTTGTTATATTTTAATTTTAATGAAATGCAATTTCCTTTTCCTCTCTTCCTGATAGTTTTATTTGTGTTTTTTCTTTTCTTCCTTGTACAGTTCTTTTTATGCTGGCTTCAATGATATGACATGCATGCGGAAACTCCGGCCCAGTCTTAAAAGCCAATCTAATTCCGAAATAGTAATTCAAGAAATAGAGTGTGATGTTGAATCGGAATATGACGAGGATGAAGCCTTTGAAGAGATCAGTAAAGAATTAAGCCATTTTGAAGAAAAACCCAAGCCTAACCTGCGTGATACAAAAGCAATCAACTTAGGGGACCAAGATAATGTCCGGAAAACTAAAATAAGTGTCTATCTTGAACCACAACTCAGAGAGGAGATAATTACAGCATTGTTCGAGTATAAAGATGTTTTTGCATGGTCCTATGACGATATGCCAGGTCTAAGCACTGACTTGGTGGTTCATTAATTTCCCACTGATATGGCATTCCCTCCTGTCAAGTAGAAGCTAAGAAAATTTAAAACTGATATGAGTGTGAAGATCAAGGAAGAGGTCACTAAGCAATTCGAGGAAAAGGTCATTCGGGTCATTCGATATCCCACTTGGTTAGCCAATGTAGTGCATGTGCTGAAGAAGGATGGCAAGACCAGGGTGTGTGTTGATTATTGAGACCTCAATAAGGCGAGTCCCAAGGATAACTTCCCACTGCCGAATATCCATATATTGATCGATAATTGTGCCAAACATGAGATTGGTTCTTTTGTGGATTGTTATGCGGGCTACCACCGGATCTTAATGGATGAAGAAGACGCAGAAAAGATAGCATTCATCATGCCATGGGGAACGTCCTGCTATCGGGTCATGCCATTTGGTTTGAAAATGCTGGGGCAACCTACTTGAGGGCAATGGCGACCATGTTCCACGACATGATACACAGGGAGATCGAGGTTTATGTGTATGATTTAATTGTCAAGGCTAGAAAGCAGTCTGATCATGTCAGATATCTGAGAAAATTCTTCCAAAGGCTTTGCAGGTACAATCTCAAGCTCAATCCTGCAAAATGCGCGTTCGGTGTTCTGTCGGGAAAGTTGTTGGGATTCATAGTCAGCCGACGAGGTATTGAATTAGACCCGTCAAAAATCAAATCTATCCAGGAATTGCCACCTCCAAAGAACAAGACTAAGGTGATGAGTCTGTTGGGGAGATTGAATTACATCAGCCAGTTTATTGCTCAGCTCACGACAACTTGTGAGCCTATCTTCAAACTCTTAAAGAATGATGCTGCAGTCAAGTGGACAGATGAATGTCAGGAAGCATTTGATAAGATAAAAGGGTACTTGTCAAACCCACATGTGTTGGCCTCGCCAGAACCAGGGAGACCTTTGATTCTGTATTTGACAGTCCTGGACAATTCATTTGGTTGTGTGTTGGGCCAGCATGACATTACTGGCAGAAAGGAGCAGGCCATTTATTATCTCAACAAGAAGTTCACAACTTACGAGGTTAAGTACACTCATCTTGAGAGGACGTGTTGCGCCCTCACTTGGGTGGCACAGAAGTTGAAGCATTATTTATCATCTTACACTACTTACCTCATCTCTCATTTGGATCTTTTAAAGTATATCTTTCAGAAGCCTATGCCCACAGGGAGTTTCGCAAAGTGGCAAATCTTGCTAACAGAATTTGACATCATCTATATGACTAGGACTGCAATGAAAGCACAAGCATTGGCCGACCATTTGGCTGAGAATCCTGTTGATGAAGAATATGAGCCTTTGAATACTTACTTCCTTGATAAAGAGGTAATGCACATTGATGAATCAGAACAGATTGAAAAGCCAGGATGGAAACTTTTCTTTGATGGGGCTGCAAACATGAAAGGCATTGGGATAAGAGTGGTACTTATTTCTGAAACAGGGCATCACTACCCTATTACGGCTCAGCTTCGGTTCTACTGTACTAACAACATGGCTGAGTATAAGGCATGCATTTTGGGTTTAAGGATGGCTGTGGATATGGGTGTCCAGGAAGTCTTGGTCTTGGGTGACTCGGACCTGCTGGTGTACCAGATTCAAGGAGAATGGGAAACTATGGATTTAAAACTCATACCGTACCAGCAATGTTTGCAAGATCTTTGTCAACGTTTCCACTCAATAGAGTTCAGGCATATCCCGAGGATTCATAATGAGTTCGCTGATGCTTTGGCTATTCTGGCGTCAATATTACATCATCCAGATGAGGCTTATGTAGACCCGTTGCATATTCAGGTCCGCGATTAGCATGCTTATTATAACGTGGTGGAAGAAGAACTCGATGGCAAATCGTGGTTCCACGATATCAAGGAATACATTCGGATGAGAGTATATCCAGTACAAGCTAGAGGTGATCAGAAGAGAACAATTCGTCATTTGGCAAGCGGATTTTTCTTCAATGAGGGAGTTTTGTACAAAAGGACTCCAGATCTAGGACTGCTGAGATGCATAGATGCTAGGCAGGCCACAACTATTATGACCGAAGTACATTACGGAGTCTATGGACCGCACATGAGTGGGTACGTGTTGGCAAAGAACATTCTCCGAGTAGGTTATTATTGGCTCACTATGGAGCGAGACTGTATCAGTTTCGTGCGTAAATGTCATCAGTGCCAAGTGCATGGAGATTTAATTCATTCTCCACCATCTGAATTACATACAATGTCTGCACCATGGCCTTTTGTTGCTTGGGGAATGGATGTCATTGGACCAATTGAGCCAGCAGCTTCCAACGGGCACAGGTTTATTTTGGTGGCCATTGATTATTTCACCAAGTGGGTAGAGGCTAAAACATTCAAGTCTATAACCAAGAAGGCGGTGGTTGATTTTGTGCATTCAAATATCATTTGCCCGTTCGGGATACCGAAGGTGATCATTGTAGACAATGTGGCTAATCTCAATAGTCATCTGATGAAAGAGGTATGTCAGCAGTTCAAGATTACACATCGCAATTCTACCTCATACCGTCCTAAGGCAAACGTATCAATTGAGGCAGCCAACAAGAATATAAAGAAGATACTTCGAAAAATCGTGGAAGGTTCTAGGCAGTGGCATGAAAGGCTGTCATTTGCATTGCTGGGTTATCGCACTACTGTCCGTACTTTAGTAGGGGTGACTCCTTATTTGTTGGTGTATGGCACCAAAGCAGTGATACCCGCAGAAGTGGAAATTCCATCCATTCGAATTGTCGCAGAGGCTGAGATCGATGATGAGGAGTGGGTCAAAACCTACTTGGAACAATTGAGTTTGATCGATAAGAAGAGACTGGCAGCAGTGTGTCATGGCCAGTTGTATCAACAGAGAATGGCAAGAGCATACAATAAGAAGGTGCGTCCACGGGAGTTTGAAGTGGGGCAGTTAGTATTGAAACACATTCTTCCTCATCAGGTTGAAGCAAAAGGAAAGTTTGCCCCAAATTGGCAGGGGCCATTCGTTGTAACTAGAGTATTGTTCAATGGTGCATTGTATTTGACAAATGTAGAAGGCAAATGTGTAGAAATGGCTATCAATTCTGATGCAGTCAAGAGATTCTATGTATGATTTCTTTCTTTGATTGTTCTTATTTGTATTTGGCATGTCTCGAATATTGAAATGACGAAGGCATTTTGTTCTGCTATCTAAACACTTTATCCCTTGTCACCCCTTTTGAGCCTTATTTGTTTTCTTTCATACCCCTATTTCGGAATCAGTAACAAATATCAAAAACAAAAGCGTAAAAGATAAGTAAAGGAAGGAGAGAAAAATAGAAAGAAAAGAAAAGAGAAAGAAAAGAATGAAAAGAGAAAGAAAGAATGAAAAGAGAAAGAAAGAATGAAAAGAGAAAGAAAAGAATGAAAATAAAAAGAGAGGAAGAAAAACAACAAAAGGGAAAAAGAAAGCAAAAGAGAGAGCAAAGAAAGAGTTAAAGAAAAATCACAACAACAAAGTAATTTCTATGACATGAACTACGTTCGACCTGATTCCTTTTAAGGATACGTAGTCAGCCTCACGGTTCAGTCCTATCAAAATAAAAATCCAAAAGTCCCCAAGCAAGAAACTGGGGCAGAAGTTGTGGTTGTTGTAAGAAATCTGGTTCCGAAAGTTGTAATTTTGAACCCATGATGAGTTGTTTTGAGCCTTTTATGCACTTTCTTTCTAACCCTATCCAAAATCCCACATTACGGTCCAAAGAAAGACCTTCCGATCAATCTTCAAGAAATGCCAAGGCGAGCAGGTAGCAGTGATTCACATCAGGGGCAACGCTCTGGTCCAAAGATGGAAAATAAATCAAAAATGAGAGAGTCTTATTGGTGAAAACCCTCACGGGACGTAAGGCGACGGGAGCTGAGAGAAATAAAAAATGAGAGTCTTATTGGTGAAAACCCGCATGGGCACCGTAAGGCGGAAGTGAGTTGAGAGATGAACGGATGAGAGAGGTCTGCTGGTGGAAACTTTCCAAGGCACCGCAGGATGAACAAGGTCAGGATTTGGTTGAAGAAATCAGGTTATGGAAATTTCGAGGCAACAAAATGTGGCAATTGGAAGTTGATTGGTTGGACAGATTGGGCCGATTAATCCAAAATGTGTTTCATGATCATTGGTGCCGGCAGCCCCACTCAGATAAGTCCTTTTTCTTTTTCCTCTTTGGATAGTCTTCCAGTTTTGGATTTCCTTTTCCTTAATTCCGAAAGTCATTGTATTTCATTTCTTTTGGGTTTATTTCTCTAAGATGTTCCCAATGTCAGTTCTGTTTAAGCAAATAAAAAGGAATTTCAAAGCTCACTACCAGCTTCAAGATTGCAAAACACAGTGCGGCCGGAGCACACCAAAATATAGCATGATGCAAAGTGGGATAAGGTGCCAGCGGAAGCTCCGTCGGCAAAATGATTTAGTAATTTCATGGGAGATGCAGAGTTTCAGTTAATGGGGTCAGAGGTGTGAAACAACGGTTCAGGTATAGAACACTCGGGTCATCCGGAGTCATAGGGTTTTGAAAGTCAGTCGGAAAGTCAGGCGGTTCAGGGCCGGTTCGGGGAAGCCGGTCAAAACAAAACAAGGCAGTGGAGAGACCTTCAACAAAGAATGCCATCAACTAACCACCACATTTTAAACTGACAAAAATTTTCTTTGATTAAAACTGGGGCAGAAAAATTTCGTTTGTTTCGGAGAAACCCACCGTAAGGAAAGGCAAGCGCCAGACAGGTTTGATTGTAAATTTTCAGGACCCTCCTGGAAAATGGGACCTAGTTTAAAGTTCAAAAATAGCATAATCTAACATAAATGTATCCCAAATGAATATAAGTTGGCTTAGAAGTTTGCATGTTCGAGATAGAATTTAATTAGGAGTTTTCAGGATCCTCCTGAATAATGGGACATAGCTTTAAGATTTCGATTAGATAACAACATTTAGCGTAACATCTGATGTAGGGTAGTTAATCTCAACCATAAAAGTTGTCACTCTTAAGATAAAATTTGACTTTTGATCTTTAGGACCCTCCTGGACAATGGGGAGTAGTTTAAAGACCATCTTAGATAACAAGATTTAGCAGAAGTCACACCTTTAGAAGATTAACTTAGATTTAAAATTGGCATTTAATTAAGAGTTGTCAGGACCCCCCTGGATAATGGTACCTAGCTTTCAAACTCTTAGTAATATGATTTAATTTTACACTTACATCTGTGCCCAGCCACCAAACGGGGGCAGAAAATTTTCTTTGTTTTGTCTATGTTGTTGAAGTCAGGAGCCCGCCGGGAGAGTAGGGAATACATTCAAGTCAGCAGTCAGGAGCCCGCATGGAGATCAGGGAATACATTTCAAGTTAAAAGTCAGGAGCCCGCCTGGAGAGCAGGGAATACATTTCAAGTTAGAAGTTAGGAGACCGCCCGGAGAGCAGGGAATACATTTCAAGATTAGAAGTCAGGAGCCCGCCTGGAGAGCAGGGAATACATTTCAAGTTAGAAGCCAGGAGCCCGCCTGGAAAGCAGGGAATATGTTTCAAGCCAGCAATCAGGAGCCCACCCGGAGAACAAGGGAGTACAATTCAAATTTTAGCTTTCAAGTTCTTATTGATAGTTCGTAATGTGATTCGTTTTACACTTACATATGTTCCCAGATACCCAAAGTGGGGTAGAAAATTTCCTCTGTTTTTGTCATTTCGTTGAAGTCAGTAGCCCGCTTGGACAGCAGGGAATACATTTCAAGTTAGAAATCAGGAGCCCGCCTGGAAAGCAGGGAATACATTTCAAGTTAGAAGTCAGGAGCCCGCCTGGAGAGCAGGGAATACATTCAAGTTCAGCAATTAGGAGCCCGCCTGGAGAGCAGGGAATACATTCAAGTTCAGCAATCAGGAGCCCGCTTGGAGAGCAGGGAATGCATTTCAAGTTCAGCAATCAGGAGCCCGCCTGGAGAGCAGGGAATACATTCAAGTTCAGCAATCAAGTGTCCACTCGGAGAAAGGAAAAACATCTCAAAGTGTAGTTGGGAGTTAGGCATCCACCTGGAGAAGCGGAAAAAATCTCAGATTACAATTCAAAGCGGCAACAAAGGGATTCCACCAGGAGAGTACAAGTCAACAAGGCAACAAGAACCACAAGAGCAAGTTTGGAGTTACAGATATGATTTTGTAATGCATAGATCATAGCATAGTCTAGCTTCTTTTTATTTTATCATGATGTAATTAGGGGATGTAGTAAGCAGTAGCAGCAGCAGCAATAGTGAAATCACAGCTTTATCGTAGTCCGAGCTACCAAACATTCCTGAACTATACTGACATGATTCCTTTTTAGCCAAGGATATGTAGGCACTCTCGGAAGCTGGGTGCGGTCAAATCTTTCAAAAAATGCTTCCCACAGAGTATTCAAACGTGCAAAAATCGCTCGTATTCGCTCACTTTATCTTTGCACGAAAACTCTTCGTGTTTCCGGGCAAAGAGGGGAAGCTATGAGCACGTGATTTTTGCCCTATATATGAATTACTCCCATAAATCCTATATATGAATTACTCCCATAAATTCAAAACAAAATAACTTCTTTTCATTATTTGCAATTTTTGAGGATTTTGTGGCATTTTCTGACAATTGTTTGCATTTATCTGTGCATTTTTAATTTTGTTTAATTAATGAAAAACACAAAAAGACGCTGCATTTATATTTAGGATCTAATTTTGCATTATTAAATTAATTAGTAATTTAGTGGTTTTATAAAAGTTAAAAAATCAAAAAAATATATATATATAGTTCATTTTTGCACTTCAATTTTAATTTTTAAATTTTGGTAGTTTTCTTTGAATTTGGTTTTTAATTATTTTTGTTAATTATTATTTAGAGTTAATTTATGTAATAGGATAATTTGATTAATTTAGGATTATTTTTAATTTTAATTTAAAAAGAAACAAAAAGAAAATGAAAAAAAAAAGAATGAAAAGAAAATAAATGAAAAAGAAATAAAAGTTGGTTTGGGCTGCAAACCCCGGGCCCAAACCATTTCACCCCGAAACCCAGTTAAAACCCGGCCCAGACCCGTCCCCATTCGGTTTTCCCCTCCTATTTAAACTAAACGACCCCGTTTTGATAAGCGTGAATCCCAGTCGTTGATTTCCTTTAGATCCAACGGCTGGGAACTAGGGGTCTTGTTGATATGTCCAAATCCGTCGCCCCCCTACCTAGTCTCGTCTCTCATCTCCCTTTAGCCCCGCCCAAAACCACCGTCTGCCGCTCGCCGGAAATCGCCTACGGCGGTGGCCGGCGTCCAAACACCACCAAATTTACACCCCTGTCTCCTCTTCACCTTCCCATTCTGAAACCCCAAATCGTTTCCCTCAAATCTCAGCTAAACCCTTCGAATATTAGATCCAAGATCGGACCTGAACCCTAGTTTACCCAATCGACCCCAAAAATACACCACAGAACCACCACGACCCCCTCTTCCCAAATCCCAGGTCAGTTCCCTTCGAATCTTTCTAGAGTTTCGCAATTTCGGGTCTAATCTGATTTTAGTCGTGTGCTTTTTGTAAGAGCACACAATTAACATCAAAATTGACCGGAAAATCAGAAAATTGAAGATCCAGGTCCGCTCTTTAAGATTCCGGAATTTTTTTAGGTATTTTCTTTTCTTTCTTTGGTTTAACCTTTTCTTCATTGTTCTTTTCTACTGCTCTGTTTCTTCTCTTCTTCGTGTCTCTTTTTTATTTTGTTCCGGGGTCATTTGTTCGTGCATGATTAGTCCGACACTTTTCTTTTAATTAGTATAATTAGCCGTTAATTAACTTAGTTAATTCTAGTTAACAAACTATTTAGGCTAGATTTTAATTGCTGAAATATTTTCTTGCTTCGGGTATTTTAGGCTTTAATTAGGCTATTCGGTTGTTTGGGCTCATAAGGATTGAATAGCCGGAAGTGAACTGAATTGGGTTTATTTGGACCCATTAACTTGGGCCAATTGGACCCAGGTTCTGCTTGGATAGAAGGGTAATTAACAGGGGTGTAAAGGGTAGTTTAGGGATTTTATGGTAGGGAATATTGTTGTAACAGATCGAGAAGCTTCTAGGAAGCTGGGTTGGGGGTTGTTTTAAAATTTTGATAGCCAAATTAAGGGCATCTGAGCTATAATGAAAATTCAAAAGGGGGCAAAGTGCAAATAATGATATCTTTCAACAGCCCTAATGCCTTTCCTATAAAGGCATCATTACTTGATATTCAAGTCAGACTTTGAGAGGAGAAAACCCCTGAAAAGCTGAAACGACTGATTTTTTAGAAATTTTTATGAAATTTTGCATTCCCTGTTGAAAACTGCAAGAAATTCTGCTTTTGGTTTTGGATTTCTGATTCCTCTTGTGCTTGTCAAAATTCTCCAAATATTCCATAGTTGTAATCTGATTTGAGAAATGAATTGAGGATGGCTTGAAGATTAAGTTCTAGTTTACTGCCTCTTACTGTTTTACTGGTTGTTTTCTGGGTTTAGTGTTGCTGGTTGTCTTCCTGTTGCTGGAATCTATTCTGTTGTTGGCTACTGATTCTTCATCTCTTTGTCTTTGCTCTTTCAACATCCAGGTACATACTTTTGAGCTTCAATGTTTGTGAAGTGAACTTGGGGAATGAAGTGAGAAGCACACTTTCAAGCATAACAATTAGATTATTTTGTTGACTCAATAATGTTACTTTGATTTGTTCTTTTACTTTAATGTGTTGCACTGACGAGTCGAGTTTTAGCTTAAACAAGTGAGCTTTTACTGCTATGTTCAAATTGGAATTGTCATAAAACTGGAAGAATAATTTGTTTGGTTAAGTCATATAGTTTAGACTCTGCATCTTAAACCTGTAATTGCATGGGACGTTATCCACTATGTAATCTCATTCACATTATTGTCAATATTGCTGAATCTGGATGCTGCAATGCTCATGAAATTGAGGTGGATGAAGGTTCCCTTAAGTGTAGTGTACGCATAATCCTGTTAGTAGAAAAGGAAATGGTTCAGGCTGCTTAAAAAGGGTAAAAGCATGCATTGATTTATTTTGGATGGCATGTTGAATACGTTTAAACCCAGAATCGAACCTCAGAATGCTGGGTTAGACTATTTAGGACTTAATTAGTTTTAAAAATGCACAAGCAAAATGTCAATCTAGTAGCGTGTTTTCTGATTGTGTTTGCATGTTGAGGGGTTGAGAATCATTGTATGGTTTCGAAGGTTGGGCTTGGTGTTGGTCCAAGTGCTAAAAGCCTCATTTCAGGCGCGTATGCCATGGACTGCTTGGCTTCTATCAATTTGGGCTCATTTGAGCCTAAAGCCGAATATGTTTTTAATAGATTGTTTTACCCCTGTGGATTTGTTTCGTTTCATACAAACACAGTTCTTTCACTTATTTAGGCTTTGGTGTAAGTGCAAATTTCAGGTGATTGGTTACTCGATACAGCCCCTCTGTCGATTTCTACGCAGTTGCAAACAATCAATTAGTCTCTTCATTTCTTTTACTAGTTTGTCTTAACATAAATTTGAGCGAACCATATTAGACGATTTATAATCCCTGGCCCTCGTTTAATTAATCTTATTTGATCCCTAGAATTCGAGGCGCGCAATTTAGCAAATTTTTATGGCCCTCGCAAAGTTGCAAACGCGTAATTGCTCTAGGTGCGTTGTTGTAATAATCTACTTTCCTAAATTCGGGTGCGCATTTATGTGACCCAATTCCAAATCTCAACAATGTTAAAATATATCGATGACCACGGGTGCATTTATGTGACGTGGTTCGAGACAATTTTAATAACGTTGCAATCTTCTTAAAAATGAATAAAAGTGGTTAAAGTTAAAATTGAACCATAGGCCAAAACATGTGTTAAAATCATATAATTAAGCCGAATATAACAGTTGAGCGACCGTGCTAGAACCAGGGAACTCGGGAGTGCCTAACACCTTCTCCCGGGTTAACAGAATTCCTTACCCGGATTTCTGTGTTCGCGAACTGTAATACAGAGTCAATCTTTTCCTTGATTCGGGATTTTGAACCGATGACTTGGGACACCATAAAATTATCTCAAGTGGTGACTCTGAATTTAAAATAAAATAATCCTGTGTCGATTGTCACTTAAATTGGAAAAACTCCGTTATACCCTTCCGGGGGTGATATGAAAAAGGAGGTGTGACAGTGGCAACAATCAAAGGAATTGGATAATAACAACAATCAAGAAAATTGGAGTGGTAGAAATAACCAAGGTAATTGGAGTGGCAACAACCAAGGATATTGAGGAGGCAATAACTAAGGGGGGTGGAACAATAATCAAGGCAATCAAGGGTCGGGCTTTCAAAGGCGCCCGATGTATCAACGACTGAGCAACCCGCTTCCTTATACTTCCCATGGTCCAAGTTCTTACAACAATGAAATGGGGAGTATTGAGAACATGTTCAAGCAAATGATGGAGAAGAATGCTGAATTCGGTCCCAACTTACTGCTCACAACACATCAATCCGTAACTTGGAAGTTCAAATGAGGCAAATCTCTCATGCTCTAAATATCCAACCTAATGGGGCACTATCAAGTGACACTGTGGTGAACCCAAGGGTGGGAACAACATAGGACATTCCATGGCCATTACTACAAGGAGTGGAAAAGGTGGAAATGCACCCACCTCTAGTCAAAGGAATGTGGATGATGGGCAAGTGGTACAAGAAGATGAGACTCCGAACAATGTGGTTCAAGCAAATGATGAAGTGCGGATTGATATTGATGACAATGTGGAAGAGACTCAAGAGGAAGTGAACCCTTCTAGGGATCACATTGTTGACATACCGGAACCGGAAGTGCAAAAGGCTAAGGCACCATTGCCTAAGCCTCATCCTCCATACCCTCAAAGACTTTCCAAGAAAAATGGCGAGAATCAATTCAAAAAGTTCATTGAGATGATGAAGAGTCTATCGATCAATGTACCATTGGTTGAAGTTTTGGAGCAAATGCCCGGTTATGCAAAGTTTATGAAGGATTTGGTGACAAAGAAGCGGTCGATGAATTGTGAAACTATAAAAATGACTCATCAAGTAAGAGCAATTATGCATTCAATGGCTCCCAATTTGGAAGATCCCGGTACTTTCACAATCCCTTGTACTATTGGAAGTGCCGAGTTTGCTAAAATTCTTTGTGATCTTGGGGAACATATCAATTTGATGCCTTATTTGATTTTCAAGACTTTGGTAATTGGGAAACCAAGACTCACATCTATGAGATTGCAAATGGCTGATCGTACCATGAGGAAACCATTGGGAGTGATTGAGGATGTTTTGGTTCGTGTCGGTAAATTCATTCTTTCGGCGGATTTTGTCATTCTTGATTGTGAGGTTGACTATGAGGTGCTGATTATTCTTGGTAGAACTTTCCTTACTACAAGGAAGGCTCTAGTTGATGTTGAAGTAAGAGAACTTACTTTTCGGGTTGGTGATGAAAAAGTAGTTTTCCATGTGTGTAAGTCTAGATAACCCAATAGCAATGAGGTGTGCTCTTTCATGGACTTGGTGACCGATGTGATTGTGAATGAAACAAGTGATGTGATGAATGTTGATTATATGTTGGAGGTCTTCTTGCTCAAATTTGATGATGGAGAGATGGATGGATTTATGGAATGTGTGAATTCTTTTCAAGGAATAGGGTCGTACACTTATGAACCCTGCAAATTGTCCTTGGATCATGAAAATAGGACAACTCCTCCTACAAAGCCTACAATTGAAGAGCCTCCTATCTTGGAGTTAAAGCCATTGCCTACACATCTTCGATATGAATTTCTTGGCCCTACTTCTTCTTTACCGGTTATTCTTTTCTCTTATTTGACTAACGTGTAGGTAGACTCTACATTGGTTGTGCTACAAAAGAGGAAGAAGGCTATTGGATGGACATTGGTGGATATTCGGGGGATAAGCCCCATATTTTGAATGCACAATATTAACTTGGAGGAAGGTGCCAAACCATCTATTGAACGTCAAAGGAGACTCAATGAAGCCATGCAAGAGGTTGTCAAAAAGGAGATCATCAAGTGGTTGGATGCCGGGGTTGTCTACCCCATTTTCGATAGTTCGTGGACTTCTCCGGTTCAATGTATCCCAAAGAAAGGGGGTATGATGGTGGTCACCAATGATAAGAATGATTTGATTCCTACAAGAACGGTAACCAGGTGGAGAGTGTGTATGGACTATCATAAACTCAACAAAGTCATATGTAAGGACTATTTTCCACTTTCCTTCCTAGATGAAATGCTGGATAGATTGGCCGATCGTGCTTTATATTGTTTCCTTGATGGGTATTCCGGATTCAACCAAATTCTTATTGCCTGGAGGATCAAATGAAAACTACCTTTACATGTCCTTATGGTACTTTCGTGTTCAAACGGATGTCATTTGGGTTGTGCAATGCACCGACGACTTTTCAAAGGTGTATGATGGAAATATTCACGGACATGGTGGAGGATTACCTTGATGTCTTCATGGATGACTTTTCGGTGGTCGATAATTCTTTTGATGATTGTCTCGCAAACTTGGATAAATTGTTGGCAAGATATGAAGAAACAAATTTGGTGCTCAATTGGGAGAAGTGTAATTTCATGGTTGAGGAAGGTATTGTACTTGGACACAAGATCTCAAAGAATGGCATTGAAGTCGACAAGGCAAAGATTGAGGTGATTTCTAAACTTCCACCTCCAACTTCGGTGAAAAGCATGCGTAGTTTCTTTGGCCACGTGGGGTTTTATTGGCATTTCATCAAGGATTTCTTTAAAGTGGTGGACCCGTTGTGCAAGCTTCTAGAGAAAGACGCTCAGTTCCACTTCAATTATGATTGCATGAGAGCCTTTGTGTTGCTAAAGTTCAAGTTGACTACTACTTCGGTGAATTGGAGTTTTCCTTTTGAGCTTATGTGCGATGCAAGCGATGTAGCTGTAAAGGTTGTTTTGGGGCAACGCATCAACAAGATTTTTCATCCGATCTACTATGCTATTAATACCATGAATAGTGCCCAAGTTAACTACACCGTTACAAAGAAAGAGCTCATTGCCATTGTGTTTGCTATGGAGAAGTTTCGCCAGTACCTGATGGGTGCAAAAGTGATTGTCCACCCGGATCATGTGGCACTTCGTTATCTTATGAATAAGAAAGATTCCAATACCCGGTTGATAAGATGAGTGCTTTTGTTGAAAGAGTTTGATATTGACATCCAAGATCGAAAAGGAAGTGAAAACCAAGTGGCGGATCACTTGTCTCATTTGAAGCAGGATGGGAGGCCGCATGATGGCCTTGAAATCAATGACTCCTTCCCTGATGAGAAACTTTTGGCTATTTAAATGAAAGAGGTGCCATGGTTCGAGGATCTAGAAAATTTTCTTGTGAGTGGCATCATCCCGGATGAGTTCTCTTCAAATCAAAGGAAGAAGCTCAAACAGGATTGTCAAGACTATTATTAGGATGAACCATACCTTTTCCGGATTTGTTCGGATGGAGTGATTAGAAGATGTGTACCAGAAGAGAAAAATGTGAAATTTTTGGGGCTTGACATTCTTCGCCATATGGAGGTCACCATGGTGGAGCAAGAACGGCAGCCAAAGTGCTAAGTTGTGGTTTCTATTGGCCCACTCTTTACAAGGATACAAGTGATCTATTCAAGTGTTGTGATGAATGTTAAAGGGCCGGTGGAATATCAAATAAAAATTAAATTTGATGTGTAGGGTATTGACTTCATGGGTCCTTTAGTGAGTTTTTGTGGAAACACCTACATCTTGGTCGCATTTGATTATATGTCCACATCGATTGAGGCCGTTGCTCTTCCCAACAACGAAGCGAGAAGTGCGGTGGAATTCTTGAAGAAGAATAATTTCACAAGGTTTGGTACTCCGCGGGCTATCATAAGCGATGCGGGGTCGCATTTTTGCAACAAAACCTTCGACACCTTACTCACCAAGTATGGTGTCACTCATAAGTTCTGGACTCCCTATCATCCACAAGCAAACGATCAAGTAGAAGTATCCAACCGGGAGATAAAGAGTATTTTGTCTAAAATAGTGAATGCTAACCGGACAGATTGGTCCAAGAAACTTGATGATGCTTTACGGGCTTATAAGACGGCTTACAAAACACCCATCAGAATGTCTCCGTATCGGTTGGTGTTGGAAAGGCTTGTCATCTTGCGGTGGGACTTGAGCACAAAGCCATGTGGGCTTTAAAGAAGTTGAATCTTGAGTGGGATGTCACTGCCAACTTAAGGGTGGCATATTTGAATGAGTTGGATGAGTTCCGGTACCATGCATGCACAAGTTTGTCTTTATACAAAGAGAAGATGAAATATCTTCATGACAAGTACATTTGGAACAAAGAGTTCAAAGAGGGTGATCTTGTGTTATTGTTCAATTCACGGTTGTGGATGTTTCCCGGAAAGTTAAAATCTAAATGGAGTGGCCCGTTTGAAGGTGTGGGTGTGACACCCTTTGGCGCATTGGACTTGAAGAATAAAAATGATTAGGTGTTTAAAGTCAATGGTCATTGCGTGAAGCATTATTTTGGGGAAAGTTGGTGATAGCCATGTTGTAGCGGTGATTTATTTCAAGTAATGGTAATTGTGTTGTGTCGCAATGTTAAATCAGGTACTTCTTGGGAGACAACCCATGTTTCTTTTTCCTTTTTCTTTTCCTCTTTTGTGTGTAGGTGTTAATTTTGTGCTAACTGGATTCGAAATTTGTTGCAGGGATGAGTTTACTTTACAGGAACTGTGCTCAGAAAAATGGCTAAGTATGGAAAAAAGTCTGACTGCATATTCATTGTGCAGACCACACAATTTGGATTTCTACAACATAAGGTACCTGTGTCCATACAATTCTTGTGCGGACCATGCAAATAGGAATGGGAAAATGCAAACTCTCTGAAGTTTGTTTGTTAGATAAACAACCAAAGTGCGACCGCACATCGAATTCTGCGGTTCACAGTCAAAATATGCGGTCGCACCCCGAATTGTGCGGACCGCAGATCGTCAAAGGCAAGTGAACCTCTAGGTAATAGAGTGCAGACAGTAGAAGGAATTCTGCGGCCACACTCATCAGTTGTCCCTTAGCCAGACCCATCGTGTATAAAAAGTGAACCTAGGGCTACAATACAATCTTTTCACTCTCTGAGCACTCAAAAAGCTAAAAATTTTGCAAGCATATTTTCAATCATCTACCATGCTAAATCCACATTTGTGATCATTCTTTAGTACTACTTCATACCTGGCATGCTTCAATTACTCATAGATTTTTCAATTTTTATTCTAAATTCCAATTTTTTTAGTTAGTTCAAGCCATTTGTCACTAGAAGGAAATTTTACAACTGTGTGGGGTTTAAATTGTGTCGGGTCAACTCATAATTGCAATGTGGGGTATGGGTAACTTCATTATCATGTTTAATTTCTATTGACAGGTAGAATTTGTGCAAAAATTGAAACCCTTAGGAAGTCTGCCCGATTTTATTTTGAAATCTGCAACAGCAGAAGAAATTGTGTGGTCCGTACAAGTTGAGATTAGGGAAACTAGTAAATCATGATTCAGCGGACCGCACTTGAAATTGTATGGACCACAAAAATTCAATCGCGGCCACAAAACGGCTCAATCTCTGTCTTCAAAGATTTGTTATTTTCAAATATCTAATATGTGGCCGCAATGATAATTATGCAGACCGCACTTTAGATCTACGGTCACACTCAAAATTGTGCAGATCACAGTTCTATCTATGCGACCGCAAGTTCAAATTATGCGGTCCGCACAATCCAGTCTGCGGCAGCACTTGCAATTTTGCGGACCACACTTCCCCACCCTGCAAACATGTTTTTTACAGTGAGTCTCTTCCTATTTGCACTTGAACTAGAACTGAATCATGCTGTTGCTTGGTACAGATAATGGTTAGATCTCGAGGCCGTGTTGATACATCAAAAGGGAGGGGTGAGCCTTCTAGAGGCCGAGACAAGAGTGACTTACCTCTCGCCCTTTGAAAGATTATAACCAAAAAGGCGACAGCCAGTCGAGGTAAAAGTGCAGAGCCCACTGAATCAAGCTCTTATGTCCTATCTAGGGAAGCATTAGAGGAAACTCGGTTGAAGAGCAGCCGACTGTCCAATTAAAGCCATCGAGGAGATTCCAACTCTCTGACAAGCCTTATACATCACAAAGCACTTCCTAGGGTTCGGAAGGTGACAATCAAGATTTGGAGCCCTCATCTACAGTTGCCCCGACGCACATGTTACTACAGTGGATGTTGATGATATTTCGGATGATGGCCCAGGGGGTGGGAGGGAGGGGTGATACTAGAGTTTTCGGCCTTGAGAGGTCAAAGAAGAAAGAGTTATGGGAAGATATATTCTTTATTCTGGCTGCCTTCACGGGTTTTCGAGAGTGGTGGCCGATGAGATCGCTATCTTCTGAGCGTCAGTTCAATTTAAAAGACCTTGACAAATACAACTCGGTAGTGTTGAGACATTTTCAGGAGCAAAAGAGATGGATATGGTTCACCTAGAGTGTGGTAGATGCCAATGAATACTTGGTCCGAAAATTTTATGCCAATGTGGTGCATGTATAGAAAGGGACCAAGGTAACAAATATGAGAACTATGAAGGTGAGATTCGACCAGGACACCCCAAACACTTATTTAGGGTTTGAGGATTTAGAGCCTGTGCAATACCTGGAAAAGCTAGAACTGGGAGATGCAACTCACCCATGGCTAGCTGAAATTCTTACAGCTCTGGCGCTGCCTCCAACATGGATCACAATAGGGGTTCTTATTTACGGAACATCCTAAATGTTGAGGCAAAGGGATGACAGACATTCGTGTGCAGCAGACTAGACCCGTGCCAAAATGAAACAAATCATTTAATTCCGCGGGCAGTTCTAGTTGCCTCTATTATGGTCAAGTACCCGATCAATGTGGGTGTCGTGATGTCGGCCAACATGTTTGTGGTCGCCGGACAAGGTGACACCTCCTACCCGTATCCCAACACCATCATTGAGTTCTTTACAGATGCACGAGTAGAGCCAAGGTATTTTGATGCTAAGGTGCGAGCGAAAAAGCCTTTCTCCTGGTATTCTTTGATGGGTGGTAGAAACCCAAAGAAGAAGGGTCAGCCCCCTACTACTGCGGGCCAGTCTGATGAGCCCGCCGGGGTAGTTGCCGATATAGTTGATGTGCTATCTACCTCAGTAGCGCCTTCAGATAGTGCAGCAGCTATGCCTCTACCTCCTTCTTCAGGTCCTTTAGCGTCACCTATTATAGGTTCCACCTAGACTCTGAAGCCGGTGCCTGTGCCCACTCATCCACTATCTGCAGTGCGAGTCTCCTAGAAACTAGCGAGCCTCAACAACTGGATGTAGACAATCACTACAAAGTTGTCTAACATATCTAGTTCTGTGCAGTCATCCACTCTGGCACCCTAGATTCCTCCGACAGTAGAGGAGACATTGGAGAAGCTCTTGGAGTACCAGACCACCATAATGAACACCTTGGTAGCACATGAATAAGTGATTGAGGAGCTGGGAAAGCAGGTAAAGAAAATGAGGAAATCCCATCAGTTGACAGGTTGAGGAGAGAGGTGACCAAGATAGCAACAGTTGGTGATCTTCCATTTGACATGCTGATGGAGTTAAATCTACCAGTACCAGCAGATCCAGCAGTACCATCAGCTCCAGTGGCACTAACTAGCCAGTCTAAGGAGCCATACCAGGCTACCGACACTGCCGAGGCGGTGACCTAGATGTTTACCAACCCAGCTACTCCCAGAGTAGAGGATGATTGAGATTCAGCTGGTGGAGATTGAGGGCAGTGACGCCACTATAGACACCGAGATGTCCAAGGCCGCATAGGGAGTCCTCTTCACTTTTACCATTCCTTATCTTATTTTGTTAAACATTGGGGATTATGTTTATTTTTATTCTGGGGGAGGGGTGGAGTTTATTTAAGCTATTTAGATGATTTTTAGATATTTGGTTTTCAATAACTCACAGATTTTTCCTCCTTCTCCTTTTTCTATATATATTCTCTCCTTTCTCTCATAATGTATATATTCTCTCTTTTCCTCTTTCAATATGTATATTCATTACGCTTTCAGTAGTTTTACTTTGTAGCTTCTTTATTTTATTTTCTTTTTATTAATTTTTAATTTAGTAGCTTCTTTTTTTATTTAGTAGCTTCTTTTTATGTTTTAGTGGACAATAAGCCTTTGGTTTTCTTAATGTCACGGTTCTTTCCAAAGGTAGTTTTTTTGTAATCCGGGTGACTCTTCCCAACGATGGATGGCGTGACAACCTTCATAAGGGATTGAGTCCGTCTTTGATGTCTAGGTAGTAATAGTAATATAATGAATAAGAAAACTTGTTTGAGTCAAACTCGAAGAGCCAAACATGCTTCATTTGGCACCAAAACATTTCACTACATGCTTATGGTTAGAGACAAGAATTTTTTAAAGGGAATAGCTCTAGTTAGTGACTTTGTGACTCTTGTGTTGACTTTGATACCATCGTGTGGTCTAAATGGACCATAGTGATCTACAATCTAGAATGTGGTCTTTGTGGTCCCTCGACTCTATCCTCTTTAACAATCTAGTTGCATGAGGGGTGAGGTGCTTTGTTGCTAGTCTGAGTACTTGTACGGAAGGTTTAGAACTTGCCCGAATGAGTTTTATGGTGAAATCGTAAGTTTTGCTTGGCTTGAAAAGTGATTGTAGGATTTTCTTGGCCCGTTTCAGTTTTCTATTGCCTACCAATGATATCATCCCTAGTCAAACCCTTATAGTCTTTAGCCTTTCTCCCTTAGAAACCATGTTACAAGTCTTTACCCGTTCTATAGCGACCTTCTCGTAGCACCCGAGCTTTTCTTGACATTCATTTGAAATAACTGGCTAAAAATATAAGTTTGGGGGAGAGACGAGGAAATTGAAAGAAGTTATTAAGGCACAAAAAATAGAAAAATAAATGACGAGAAGGAAAGGCAAAGAAAAGAAAAGAACAAAAAGAAAAATGCAAAAAAAATGAATAAATGAAAGAGTTAAAGGGATTAAAAAAAAGGCAATGATCCCAAACATGGAGAAATATGAATGAAATGATCAATAAAGAGTGATATTAAGTCTCTCTAGTCCCTCAAGGAAAAGAAAATACCTAAAAGAATCGGTAAAGTTTGAGCCGAGAATTGAAAGATGGAGTGCTTAAGGAAGGTGTAACCACTTATCCATATTGTATCAACCCCTAAACAAAAAACCTTCATTACATCACGAAAGAAACCCTACTTGATTTCCAGTCGAGGAGCTATATTAGTGGTGATTTACATGAGGGGCAAGCTTATGGTACCAGAAGCCATGCTCGTGACATTCTCTTGAGAGAGATGAGTGAACCTTTCGAAATTTTGAATGGAGTGCTAAATTCTTAAGTGAGATTAGAAAATAGAGAGTACAAGAGGAAGAGTATGGGATCTACCATGACCTACAAGATAGAGAGAAAGTCCTTGATGAGCAAAGTCAACCCTTGATGCTCGAATGTCACATTAGAGCTATATGTGCATAAATGTTTAACTTGTTGCCTTGTCAATAATGCATGAGTGGTGTGTGTAATATTTTGTCCCCACTGAGGTGTGAATGATTCACCCATGCCTAGCTATAATGTCCTTTTAACTTTTGGAGGAGAGAACTATTTTGTTTGCTTGAGGACTAGAAAATACTTAAGTTTGGTGGAGTTGATAAGTGGGGATTCTGACTACTTATTAGTTCCTTTTAGCTTTTGTTTTAGTCTAAAAGCTTTTAATTGTTTTCCCGAAAACTGATAAAATATGCTTAATTACAGGAATATTGGAAAGTGAAATCCCGAGATGAAATCCAACTCAAGAAGGATTAATCTAAACTCAATGACACAAAAGGCACAAAAGGTCAAAGTGCGAACCACAGAATATCATCTGCGACCGCAGAGTATGAATGAAAGGCCAGAAGAAAAAGTTGCAAAGTGCGGTCCTCACATGGATTGTGCCGCCGCAGAAGATGGATAAGAGAAAAGTTTAGAGAGTTTGCATTTCAAGACCATCAAAAATATGGACCGCACAATTATTGTGCGGCCACAGACGAAGATCTATGCGGCCACAGTTACAATTGTGCGGACCGCAGAAGAGCAAGGTGCGGTCGCAGTTACAACTTTACGGATCGCAAAAAGAGTGCAGTGCAGCCGCAGTCCAGAACTATGCAGCCATAGAGTTCCAATCTTGTCAAGTTGAAGGAAAGTGTCGACCGTACATGGAATTGTGTGGCAACAGAACCTCCGAAACGGCAGTTTTTCAGAAATTTCTCAAATTTGACAACAGCAGCTACAATAGTTGTTTCTATTTACTTCTTTTAGTAGTTTTTCATTTTTGTCTTATTTTAACATAGATTTTGTCATTTTAATTTTGCAATATGAGTTTAATAATAATATCTTCTTCTATTTTTTTAATTTCAAGTACGAGTAGCTAGATTTTTACTAGAGTTGTGACCCAACCCTTGTGCGTAAACCTTATGGGTATTTTATTTAGTGCTTGTTTATGGTTGGGTATTTATTTCTTATCCTTGTTCATGATTTAATTTGTGGAATTAATGGTTGGAAATATTAGTTCATGCCTATTTGACTTACTCTCTACTTGAAAAAGAGAGACTTAGTCTATGAAAACTTGGCTAACAAGAAATTGGGTCAATCAAGAGATTGATAATCCCAATTAAGGGTTCAACCATTTATCAACCGTTTTGTGCAAGACCCATTTGGACTTGAGAAAGCCAAATTGGGAAAAGTCACTCTCTAACCGGGAGGTATTGAGTGGGTAATTGAGAGTTGATAGCTATAATACACCCCGATCAACAAAACAAACATTAAGGTTTATATCCCATTAGGCAAACACCTAGGTGATGGTCACAGCCCTAGGCTTTTTACAAACATGAAAAATAACCAAAAATAATTTCCTAATTTCATTTCTTAATTTTGCAATCTTAGTTTAATCTAGAGCTAGAAACAATCCAAATTTATGGAAGTGTAAATTGAGATAATTCAAGCTCATATACTGCAATATATACTCCGAAGTCCCATTCATAGCTCCCTGTGAAAAATCGACCTCGACTCCTTGTTAGGCATTACTATTGCATCGACCGTTTCATAATCTTGAATAGAGGTGTGACTTGGACGAGATCACTCCAACGTTGTGATAAATTTTTTGATCTTTATCAAGTTACCGATGAAGAAAATATAACACTTGTGGCCATGAATTTGTGTGATTACATAGATAACTGGTTCGGCAGTTATGTGATGGGCCGTGGTGGCAATGTAACATAGGCCGATTTGTGATTAGATATATGCCAAAGATTTGGTAATAATATGCCCGTGGCTATCATTTTGAGTTTAATTGATTAGAAAAAACATCAGATGTTGAAACATATAAAAGGAGTTTTGTAGTTTTAAGGTGTTTCTTGGTTTTAGTAAACCCCTACGTCCATAAAGCATATTATGTGTGTGTGTGTTTTATCGATGGATTAAGATCCGATAGCTAACCCCTAGTCAAGGATACTCAACCAAGAACATTGGACGTGTACAGTAAGGCCAAGTTACATTAAAAATCCTTTATTGCTCTTTACAAACAATTAGCCACCACCACCAAAACCTTAAAAAAATTAGCCCAATATACAACAAAAATAGCCCCTCCCATTACCTACCCTCGAAATGGTCCAAAAATATTGTGAACAGAAGAAACCTTAACCCAAGGAACATGACTCTAGAATAGTTAAGGGAAAGGAATCTGTGTTACAAATCTTATGAAAAATATTATCCTGGCCATCAATGCAAGAATAAGGCCCTTAACGCTATTGAAACTGAAGAATTTGATTGATGCTTTTGAAAATAACGAGGAGCAGCCCAAAGTAGTAGAAGTTGTTCAAGACCAAGGGGAGGTTAGTCTTGTAGCTATGTTGGCAAATGGCAAAGCTGCAAAAACAATAAGAATTGTTGGGTATGTCAAAGGGTCAAAGGTAATGGTATTACGAATTGTGTATCTACCCACATTTATGAGGACCCACAAGTAGCTAAAGCTACCTCTACAATGGTAGAAGAATTGATCATACCCATGAGAATTCGAGTAGCGAATGGAAAATATGGAAGAGCTACACATACTTGCAAGGTCTTCAACTGGAAAATGCACAAGCTAGAGTTTAATTTTGAATTGAGGTTATGTAAAGTGGGAGGTTGTGATATTGCACTAGAAATAGATTGGATTGACTCAGTAACACCAATTGTCATTTATACCAGACCTCCTAGTATATCCTGTAGATATGGTCCTGAGATAATGACTTTATTGGGAGTGACAAATGGAGAAAAGGTGACTAATATTGATTCCAAGGTAATCTCCAAGTTGTTAAGCAAAGGTCAATACAGTTTCATGGAATATTTGTCCTTAATTGGGCCAATAGAGGAGATTGAGGAAATTCCAAAGGAGATCTTGGATTTATTTGGCCAATTGGAAGGCGTGTTTCAAAAGCCAAAGGACTGCCTCCGGTCAGAGAATGTGACCATGCTATTGAACTGTTACCAGGAGCAAAGCCCATCAAATTAAGACCCTATCGTCATTCTTTTGAACAAAATAATGATATAGAGGAGATGATTGCAGAGATGTAAACGGAGCAAACTGTCACTAAAAGTCGGTCCCCTTTTGCCACCCCTATGCTTTTTCTCAAGAAAGAAAGGCTCAACATGAAAGATGTGTGTGGATTACAAAAAGCTAAGTGATATTACGGTGAAAAACAAGTACCCAATTCCGATAGTGGAAGACTTATTGGACGAACTCCATGGGGAGAAATTTTTTTCTAAACTTGATTTACATCGGGATACCATCAAATTTGCACGAGAAAGGGATATGAGTTTAAAACTTCGTTTAGAGCACACCACGGGCTTTGAGAGTTCAAGGTCATGCCTTTGGGGCAAACTAATGCCCTAGCTATATTTCAGGCCTTGATGCACCAAATTTTCAGCCCATTCTTACAACAATTTATTTTAGTCTTATTCGAGGACATACTGATATATGCTCTTCTTTAGTTGATTATGTAGGTCATTTGCTATTGGTATTTGATTTGTCGAGGGTGAATCCATTGTTTGTTAAGCAATCCAAATGTACTATTAGGCAGACCATAGTAGAATATTTAGGCCATATTATTTTGCATGAAGGAGTAAGCAGTGATGGGGCTAAGATCAAAGTTATGGTGAACTGAGTTCAACCAAAATTAGTGAAGGAGCTGAGAGAATTACTTCGCCTCACCCGCTACTACAGGCGGTTCATCAACGACTATCATAAGTAGACCTTTGACTAATTTTCTTAAGAAAGGAAATTTTTGTCGGACCATGGAGGGTACACGGGCGTTTGGAGAATTAAAGCGTGCCATGGTCAAAGCCCCCATCTTAGCATTACATATATTCACATTACCATTCTTAGTCGAAGTAGATGCTAGTGGCAAAGGTGTTGGAGCCATTAGTCAGGCCTTGAGTCCCATGCATATGGGTTTGCCTACATATAAAAAAGAGCTGGTGGTTCTTTTACCTGCAGTGGAAAAGTGGAAATGTCACGACCCAAGTTCGCCCTCCGTGAACTGTCGTGATGGCACCTAGTCTCTATGACTAGCTAAGCCTAATAATTTGAAAAAACAAACAAAAAAATAAGCTAGCTAAAAACTGCGGATAAAACATATAAAGCGTTTAAGATGCTGCTCGGCAAATACAATTGTAAACTCTCAACTGAATCAACACCCAAAACTTGGAATCTCATGAAATCAAAAGTTGTGAAAAAACTACAAAGTGTTCTAACTCCAGAATGTCTAAACAAAAGTAAATACAGGAGAGCTAAAACTAGAAGGGAGAATAGAGAGGGACTCCTCGGTGTGCGAACGCGGCAGATATACCTTGAAGTTTCCGAAGATCGCCTCGCTTCACTAGAAGTATGGCTGAGCTGAAAAACCTGGATCTGCACATGAAAAACATGCGCAGGAAGGGTATGAGTACACCACAGCGGTACTCAGTAAGTGCCAAGCCTAACATCAGTCGAGTAGTGACGAGGAAGGTCAGGGCCCTACTGATTATAGATGAAAACCAAGGTAAAACAGTGTAGAATATGACAACATAATTAAAAATGCTAACAGTCTATAATGAATGAAAACACAGAAGGAATCTAACTCAGCACACGGAAATAGCAACATGGGATCTCGCGGGATATCGTCCCATAGTCCCAAATGTAAATGCCCAGAGGATCTTCCGGGATATCGTCCTGTAGTCCGAATCACAAATATGCAGGGAAAACTCCTGAAATACCAATCTGTAGTTCCAAAGTAAATATCCAGTACAGGGGATCTACCGGGTGTTGTCCCGTAGTCCTAAATATAAATGTGCAGGGGGGTCTACCGGAATACCGATCTGTAGTCCCAAAGTAAACATGCTGGGGGATCTCCCTCGATATCATCTCGTAGTCCCAAAGTAAATCACACGACAACTTCACAAGAGTTTACAGTTCTATTCTAGAATTTAGGCAGGAAATTCTACTCTAACATACTGCACGGAGTGCAAGTACGCAATTAAAGCAGGTAACATAATTAAACCACGTAAGCATGCTTTTCCTAAACTAAGTAAGAGGCTTCAAGCACAAATGTTGCTCAATTACAAGAAAACATAGGCAACTTAATGAAAACGGGATTTCAACAATTAATACATGTATGCAATCGTCACCTCACGTACATAGTACTCACATAACACAATACCAAATCCTTAGGGGAGTTCCCCCACACAAGGTCAGGCAAGCCACTTACCTCGAACCAGCTCAATCAACTCGAAATCACGTTCTTGCCACGAGTACCCGACTCCAAATAGCCCAAATCTATTCAAAGTGATTGCATAATGTAAATATAACTTCAAGTAACTAATTTAGCTAATTAATTCGAAGCTAACATGCGAAATTAAGAAAAAGTCCCCCGGGCTCATGTCTCGAAATTGGATAAAATTTACAAATTCAGAACCGCCAATCACTCACAAACACACTCGAACAAAAATCACCAAAAACTGACGTCAAAATATTATTCAAAACTCGAATTTTCAATTGGGGAAACCTTCTCTCATTTTCCGAACTTTTACCCCCAATTTCCTTAATTAGAAAAGGAAACAATAATAGATTATGGTTCTAGGATCAAAATCAAGATCGAAAATGTTACCCAATGTTTCTCCTTCAAAAACCCTCGAGAAATCACCCTCAATCGAGCTCCAAATCATTTTTTCCAAGTTTTGAGTTCAAACCCTTGTTCTTCCCTTTTTCTGACCAGCGAATCCGCTTCTTCGGCAGACCAATCGCACATGCGATATTTCATTAAACGGACCAATGTCGCACTTGCGACCCTATTCACGCAGACGCAGTCCTGCTTCTGCAGTTTTTCAGCTGCATCTGCGACCAATTGCACTTGGGCCTCAAATGGCACCAGCGGTCCTCATACCGCTTCTACGGTGCAGCACCTGCGGTCCTAAACACGCAGGTGCAGTTATGATAGGTTCAGCCAAACTTCAGATTTTCCTAAGTCCAAACTCCAATCCGTTAAGCACCTGGAACTCACCCGAGGCCCTCGCGACCTCAACCAAACAAGCCAACAAATCACATAACATTATTCAAAATTATACTTATCCTCAGAACACTCGAAACAACGCTGAAACACCAAATTGCTCTCGGATTCAAGCCTAAGGATTCCAAAACTTCCAAATTCCGCTTTCGATCAAAAAGACCATCAAAACACGTCCGAATGACCTGAAATTTTGCACACACGTCACATTCAACACTACGGAGCTACTCCAACTCTCGGAATCAGATTCCGGCCCCGATATCAAAATTTCACTATCGAACCGGAAATTTCCAAATTTCAACTTTCGACATTTCACGCCTAAATAAGCTACGAACCTCTAAAGCACAATCCAAATACGACCCTAAGATCGAAATCACCCAACAGAGCTAACAAAATTGACATAATTCCATTCCGAGGCCATCTTCATACTGCCCTGACTACGATCCAAATTCTAAAGCTTAAACTCTAATTTAGGGATTAAGTGTCCCAAAACACTCCGAAACTCAAAACAAATCGTCCCGGCAAATCAAAATAGCAGAAATAAATACGAGAAAAGCATTTAATAGGGGATCAGGGCATTAATTCATAAAACGACCAGGCGGGTTGTGACATCCTCCCCCTCTTAAAACATTCATTCGTCCTCAAACGAGCATAGAGACATACATGCAGTAGTGAAAAGATGAGAGTAATGGCTACGCATATCATGCTCGGTCTCCCAGGTTGCCTCCTCGACCAGCTAACCCCGCCACTGAACCTTCACTGATGCAATGTTCTTTGCCTCAGCTTCCGAACCTTCCTGTCTAATATTGCCACTGGCTCCTCAACATAGGATAGATCCTTGTCTAGCTAGACTAAACTGAAATCCAACACGTGCAACGGGTCACCGTGATACTTCTGGAGCATCAAAACATGAAATACCGAATGCACTCCTGCCAAGCTGGGAGATAAGGCATGCTCATAAATAACCTCCCCAACACGTTGTAATATCTCAAAAGTACCAATAAACCTTGGACTCAACTTCCCCTTCTTCACAAATCTCATAACGCCCTTCATAGGCGAAACCCGAAGTAAGACCCGCTCTCCAACAATATAGGAAACATCACGAACCTTCCGGTCCACATAACTCTTCTGTATGGACTAGGCTATGCAAAGTCTATCCTGAATCACCTTAACCTTCTCCAAGGCATCCTGAACCAAGTCTGTGCCCAATAATCTAGCCTCACACGGCTCGTACCAACCCATCGGGGATCTACACCTCCTACCATACAAAGCCTCATACAATGCCATCTGAATGCTGGACTGATAACTGTTGTTGTAGGCAAACTCCGCCAGTGGAAAGAACTGATCTCAAGAACATCTAAACTCCATTACACATGCACAGAGCATCTCCTCAAGAATCTGAATAGTGCGCTCTGACTGTCCGTCCATCTAGGGGTGAAATGTTGTTCTCAACTTCACCCAAGTGCCTAACTCATATTGTACGGCCCTCCAGAACCGCTATATGAACTGAGTACCTCTGTCTGAAATGATGGAAAATGGAATACCATGCAGACGAACAATCTCTTGGATATAAATCTACACCAATCGCTCCAAAAAATAGGTAGTACACATAGGAATGAAGTGCGTGGACTTGGCCAGCCGATCCACAATCACCCAAATGTAATCGAACTTTCTCAAAGTTCGTGGAAGCCCAACTACGAAGTCCATGGTTATCCTCTCTCAGTTCCATTCCGGAATCTCTATCTGCCCCATCCGGCTTTTGGTACTCATACTTCACCTGCTGACAATTGAGGCACCAAGCTACAAACCCAACTATATCTTTCTTCATCTGCCTTCACCAATAATCTGCCTCAAATCCTTGTACAACCTCGCAGCACCCAGATGAATGGAATACCGCGAACTATGGGACTCATGTAGAATAAACTCTCGAAGCCCATCAACATTAGGTACATATACCCGACCCTGTATCCTCAATACCCCATCATCACCAATAGTCACATCTCTGGCATCATCGTGCAGAAACTTGTCCTTAAGGATGAACAAATAAGGGTCATCATACTGATGCTCCCGGATACAATCAAATAAGGAAGACCAACAAATCACGCAATCTAGAACCCAAATGGACTCCAAAAGATCCAATCTCACAAACTGGGTGGCCAAGGCCTGAACATCCATCGTCATGGGCCTCTCCACTACTGGTAGATAAGCCAAAATCCCCAAACTCTCCGCCCGGTGACTCAAAGCATTGTCCTTTCCCGGGTGATACAAGATAGTGATATCATAGTCCTTCAGCAGCTCTAACTATCTCCTCTGGCGCAAATTAAGGTCCTTCTGCTTGAACAGATGCTACAAACTCCGATGATCAGTATAGATCACACAAAGAACACCGTACAAATAATGACGCTAGATTTTCAAGGCGTGAACAATAGTAGCTAACTCGAGATCATGGATAAGATAATTCTTCTCATGTACCTTCAACTGTCTGAACGCGTAGGAAATCACCCTACCGTCCTACATCAATACCGCTTCAAGGCCAATCTTCGAGGTATCATAATAGACGGTATAAGACCCCGAACCTGTAGGCAATATCAAAACTAGGATTGTAGTCAAAGCTGTCTTGAGATTCTGGAAGCTTGCCTCACACTCTTCCGTCCACTGGAACGGATCACCCTTCTGGGTCAGCCTGGTCATAGGTGCTGCAATCGATGAAAATCCCTCAACAAACCGACGGTAATAACCCGCCAAACCAATAAAACTACGGATCTTTATAACTGAGGATGGTCTGGGCCAACTCTGCACTGGTTCCACTTTCTTCGGATCCACCTGTATACCCTCACTCAATACCATGTGGCCCAAGAATGCCACAGAATCCAACCAAAACTCACATTTTGAGAACTTTGCAAATAACTTCTTTTCCCTCAAGGTCTGTAGCACTATCCACAGGTGCTGCTCATGATCTTCCTAACTCCGGGAGTATACCAGAATATCATCAATAAAGACAATGATGAACGAGTCAAGATATGGTTGGAACACACTGTGCATCAAATGCATTAAGGTTGTTCGGGATGTCTGGCTCCCGAATCTTCAACTTATGGTAACCTGAACGTAAGTCAATCTTAGAAAACACTCGTGCACCCTGTAGCTAGTCAAAAAAATCATCAATACGAGTCGAAGGATACCAATTCTTAACCGTAATTTTGTTAAACTAGCGATGATCAATGAACATACGCATAGAACCATCTTTTTTCTTAACAAACAAGACATGAGAATCCAAAGTGATACACTAGGCCGAATAAAACCCTGATCAAGCAATTCCTGTAACTGATCCTTGAACTTCTTCAACTCAGGAAGAGCCATACGGTATCACGCCCCAAGCATAGGGGAGAGACCGGCACTCAGTGCCTCACCTATCCTAGCATATCACTTGTGATTAAGAGTCTTTTAACATGTAATGCCATACTTTGGCCATGAGCCATATTACAAGATAATGTGTGATGCAAAATATAAAAACTGAATAGAGACTAAAGCTGACTAAATGTTAACATAAGGATGGGCCGGCAAGGCCTTCATAATTACTACAACTGACATGCCAACAAAATATACATACAGGGCCTATAGGCCCAACATACTGCACTAACTAACAGGATATGTCTACAAGCCTCTACTGATAAATGTACTGTGATCGGAACAGCGCCCCGACCTACCTATAACCTATCTACATATATACACAAGATACGCACCACACTGCTAGACCCAGCAACTCCGAAAGAAGGGGAACTTGCCGATAAAGCTGAACTCGGGCAACACCTACTGAGGAGGTCTACCCGTCTGTCTGTATGAACTTGCACGCATAAAATGCAGCGTCCCAGGCAAAATAGACGTCAGTATGAAACATTGTACCGAGTATGTAAGGCAATATACTAACAACTGAAACTGAACTGATAATATAATAACTGCAAGTAGCTGGAAGTCAATGATAATCTAAAGATGTGCTTACATGTTGATACTGACTCAGCTCTCTCAATATAGTAAGTAAAATAGTTGTCCGGCCCTATAAGTCTTGGTATATATATAATTGTCTGCCATAATAGGCTCACTCATAGGCGCTCGGTCATACTAGGCTTTGTATCTCTACCAACCGGGCTCACTCATAAGCGCTTGACCACAGTAGGCTTGGTATATATATAACTGTTCTACCGTAGTAGGCTCGCTCATAGGCGCTCAGCCATAATAGGCTCTATATCTCGACCAACTAGGCTCTCTCATAAGTGCTCGGCCACAGTAGGCTCGGTATATAACTTACCATCTGATCAGAGGTTGCCCAATAGGGGCCTTCTTATTGATTATAGCTCGATGGTAATGAAAATACTTTTAATATTGTATATATGTAAACTCTCTGCTCTCTTGACTAGAAGAAGGAAATACTCAATTGAATATAATGTCCCAATAAGGAGAATATTGTAACTTACAAAACTAGAAAAATATATGTAACTTGCGAGACAGCAAAATATACATAAATTTTGGGATATGAATTTTTCTTTATGCCTCGTTACCAAACTTGTGTAATGATGAGATCATGCCAAAATAAAGGAACATCTTAGCCTTAACATACCTGGAATAGGGAAAACTCCGTATAATATTCTTGGCGAAGATTGCACCGTACTCTTTTAGAACCGCAAAATTTTACGTTGCTATTATTCCAAAAAGATTCTCGTTGGAAGCTTTTCATAATCGAATTTTTGCTTGAAATTTTGAAACGAAATGATCCTGGTTCTCACGTTTTGGGTTTCAAAGCATAATGCAATTGTAAATTGTTGTTGCTCTTGAAATTTCAATTGAAGTTCTTTTGGCTAGGGGTGTTGAAGAAAAGGATCCCTGCCCCACGTTCATGGTTTTGAAAACCAAAACAATAAAATAAATGTTAAATATGACTCAAGGCAGATTGGATAACTTTAAGTTTTTCTAAGACTTTAGCTTTCTAACACCTAGAATTATGACTACTTAGCCATTTTCTAGGTGTGTAGCTTCTGCCACGTGGGGTGGGGGTGGGATGTTAATTTTTATCCACTTATTAGTTAACCGGGTAATGTTTCGTTACCCGGTAATTAATCCGTTACCCGCATAATTTAAAAAATATGACAAATTACTTAAAATTCTATTTATTTTTAAAATACTTCATATATACTTTATATATTATACTACCATGGTCATATGGTACTAGTTCATAATTATCGGGTATTATCGCTCGACCCGTATTTTATTTCAAATTGGTCGCTTTCAGAGAAACTCATTTTCTTTAATATTTTCCTTCATAACACTTATTTATCGCTTGATATAAATAGCATAAGTACGTTAATGTCAAGATGATATCATCCCCGAGTCTACGTCGGTTAACTGAAAACAAAATTTTAATGTACGAAAATGCAAGATGTAACATCCTTCCCCCTTAGAAACATTCGTCCTCGAATGTTTAACTCTCCGGGATTTATATAATCTTGTTAGAGTCACCTTTGTAACAACGGTAATGCCAACTCTCCCTGTATAAGCTTAATAATCCAATGCCACACCGAACCACAATTGTCAATAATAACAATGGCCTCACACGGGCAACGACAATAGCCAATAAAAGAATTTATACACATACCTTATGATTATGACGTCTCAGTCAGACCCGTCTTTGGAGGAGGGAATAGGTAGGGACATCTAGACTTCATGTTTTCCTCGGCCTCCCAAGTCATTTCTTCCACATTATTGTTCCTTCAGAGTACTTTCACGGAGGCTACCTCCTTATTCCGCAGTTTGCGGATAGGTCTAGGATGGCAATCGGAACTTCCTCATATGATAAGTTCTCTGTAATCTGTACATCATCCATGGGCACTACTCAGGTAGAATCGCCAATGCAGTTCCGTATGAATTTACTACCATAACTCTTACTTTAATTTATCGTTCCCGAGGTCTGCTACCAAATCTCAGCTTACTCTCGTTTCTTATTCCAGCTTGGGCGACCTATACATATACATTTATAAGCTTTCCTTCAACTTGCCATAGATTCCCTTATGTTATTCTGGAACGTCAAGCGAGACATCACATCGTCTCCAACTTTTCTCTACTCTCTTAACTAGACCTCTCAGTACTTAGAAACCATAGGCTGGAAGACATGCCACCGATGATGCCGCTATCATTCTCGGTTATAGGACCCCCATGCTTATAGCCTTGTATCCTAAGTATGGAATATTTACGATCTTCTACTTTTGAGTATCTCGTACGTTGTTTACATTTACCTTACTTACCTTAAAATCTCGCATCGTATCTTCTATCTCTTTCCTGACATCCCTTCCACCTAGGTGTAATTCACGTCCATAACATGAAGATCTATTATAATACTCGCACCTTTAGTACATACACAATCCGGTGGGAGCTTCGTACTGACTTCTTATGAGGCTGGTACTTCTTCTTACTGGCTTCCTTGTAGAGCCATTATAGATTATGGTTATTGTGCTATCACTCTTGCACCTCTAATATTAATAGTGATTCTACTATGTTCTAAATCATGATTCCTATAACTTCTGGGTCCAATGATTGAATTCCTGATTTACTTCATTGACGTAACTCTTTAGTTTCCTCCTTCTTTTGATCGGGTTTTATGTTGGCCTAAGTTATCTCCCAATCTGTGGTTCAGGGTATTAGTTATTCTATTTAGCCTTTCATGGGCACTGAGGAATATGCATGATACAATCCTTTAACAATTTAATCCTTTGTCTATGACCTGGGCTCAATTCTTTCTTTTAACGTATATCAGAATCTTCTACGGCTATATATGTTGCAGGTATAAAACTCCAAACTCTTATGTGCACTTATAACGTAATTAACTCAGGATCATTGACCGAATAATTCTTTTGTTTCTTCTTAACTTTCTTTAACGTAAGATATTACTTTTCCCGGTCTTTCTGCCCTCTTGTTGTGTGCATACTTAGCTTATCCTAGTTCCCATACATGCCAGAGTTTTTGCGCAACTCATATGATCTCGAGTATTACTCTTAATTTTGCTTCCCGTTCATTAGCCGCGGTGGGTGCCACTTTCCTTTGTAGTGCTTATAATGTTGTTGTGAGACTGTAGTTACACGACCATTTCCTCTTTAGGTCGTTGTACTTAGGTTGAAGCCTTCTTCCTTATTTCCTCAGCTAGTCTTTTGTTGTAGTACATAAAGAGAACCATTGACTTTTGTAAAGCTGTGAGCTTATTATGGACCTTTTGATGTCCTTCCTTGCCTATAGTTATCCGTAGTTGCTTACCTCCATGCCCTTGTGCTTGTATGGTTGCTTCCGAACTGATATTTTGACTGCCTTCCCAGTGGCACTTTGTTTTATCCCCGTAATACTCATATAGTACCTTTAACTACCCCGACTCATGTTTGAATATATCTCAAGTATTATAAAGATATTCTTTGAGGCTGTATTCTCAATGTTGGGTTCTACTATGTTTATCTTACACAATCTGATGACTCATATCGAACCTCCTATTTAGCCATAACTGGGATTTTCCTGACCAATTACTAACTACTCATTGGCCCATTCTCATAACAATATTCCTCGTAATCTTTCTTGGGTTATTTCCTTTGTCTTAACTTACGTCTCGCACTGGCTCATTATTTATTAATAACAGCTCGGGCAGGAACCTGTACTTCCTCTCCTTTATGACGTGCTTGCACAATATTCTTGAATCGTAGAGTCTCTGTAAGATTTGGATAAGTTCCATCTCATTCCTCTTTCATTTATCGCATTCTTCCTTTACCATTCCGTAGTCACTAGAACCACTTAATTCTAATTTAATGTCACATCACTCCATATTCCTCCCTTTAGGGTGTACTAAGATTTAGCTCTATGACGATCTACCTTTAGATGTTTCACCTCTTCAGCCTTGGCGTCTTCTCACATCATCGATGACCCTTACTCGCCTTGCGGTAATCCTTTTGTACCAAGAAAACAAAATTTCTTACTCACGAGGGTGGCATTTAGTGTAACTAGCACCTACAGTCCCTTAAGATTAACCTTGCTCACATTGCTTGCTTTAGGGAAGCGTCTTCTTGAACGAACATCCTCAGATTTCCTGATGAATCTTCTTTTGTTGTATATTCTATCATTGCCCGACGCAAATCTAAAACTCATGATGCTGACTATTATCAAATCATTGAGTTCCTTATTCATGTTTAGTTTATCTTATTCACCAGTCCATACTGATTTCTATTACTCTATGGTCTAACTTTTCCTTTTATTAATCACGTTAGAGTCACGAACTTATTTCTCGAATGAGGATGTGACTGTATGGCCTATACTCTTTTGTTGTCTAAAGGCCCATCACCTTTCGTCTCTTTCTTCATTTGACTATAGGTTTTGTAACACTCTATCGTTGTCATCCATGTATCACACCTTTCCTTATCTATCTTCTCATTACTCTACTAATAACACGACATTCTTTCGCTTTTAGCTCTACTTGCTGCATTCATCGTCCCTTTGGGTTGCTCAACGTCCTTGCCCTACTAGGGACGAGAGTCACACTAAGGTAATATTTATCCCTTCAAGGCTTCCTTCTAGGTGTATCTAGCTATATTATTTCAGTGTGTACCATCTAGGTGTCTCATAAGGAGATCTATTAGCACATTTGCAATATCCTTCGGCAATGTCAACTAATGCAAACCATCCATTCCTCATTTTGGGTTACTCTAACCCCAGCCGAATCCTACTATCCTGTCCTTCTATTAAACCATATCCGTTAGCTCCCACAGGGCATGATTGAGATAGGTGTGGCTGATTGTACGTACATCTATTACTGCTAAAGAAAATTCAAAATGCTTATATCTCCCTTCCTGAATGGTAAATATTGATAATCATTATTAATTGGATACCTTGTACCCTTCTTCACCTTGCTTCTTTTACTTGCTGCAACTTATGTCTAACTTCCGATTCCGTTATTATTTTTTTTACTGTAAGAGTGGATAAGTACTCTTTCCTAAAAGCTCCTTATCAAGAACCGTGCACCTTTTAGTACATGCATGATGTGCTGAAGACCTCGCATTTACTCATCATAAGCAAGATGCAAAATCGAATTCCTCTAATTCAACACTTCCATAGCTATATCTCTTATCGATCATCTTTTTGAACGTAGGCATCATCTTATTATGAATAAAATGGATGTTTGGAATTAGAATTCTTATAAGTGAGCTCTACCACATGATCTAGAGTAAGAAGAAAGAGTGACAGTCCTAAATGCCCTGTAGCCTCCTGCTTATAAGTGTGGTGCACAACACACCCATAAACAAGACTCTACTAGACACGGCTTGTAAACTCCCTAGGACAGAACTGCTATGATACCACTTTTGTCACGCCCCAACCTAGGGGCGAGACCGGCACTTAGTGCCTCACCTATCCTTGCGTATCACTTGCGACTAAGAGTCTCTGAACATGTAATGTCATGCTTTGTCCATGGACCACATTACAAGATAATGTGTGATGCAAAATATAAAAACTGAATAGGGACTAACACTGATTAAATGTCAACATAAGGATGGGCCGACAAGGCCGTCATAATTACTACAACTGACAAGCCAACAAAATATACATAAAGGTCCTACAGGCCCAACATACTGCACTAACTGATAGGATATGTCTACAAGCCTCTACTGATAGATGTACTGTGAAACGAACAGCGCCCCGACCTACCCATAACCTATCTACATATATAAATAACATACACACCACACTGCTAGACCGGGTAACTCCGAATGAAGGGGAGCTTACCGATAAAGCTGAACTCGGGCAACACCTACTAAGGAGGTCTACCAGTCTGTCTGTCTGAACCTGCACGCATGAAATGCAGCATCCCCAGGCAAAAGAGACGTCAATATGAAACAATGTACCGAGTATGTAAGGCAATATACTGAAAGCTGAAACTGAATTAATAATATAATAACTGCAAGAAGCTGGAAGCCAACGATAATCTGAAAATGTGCTTACCTGTTGATATTGGCTCAGCTCTCTCAATATAGTAAGTAAAATATCTGTCCGGCCCTATAAGGCTCGGTATATATATATAACTGCTCTGTCGTAGTAGGCTCGCTCATAGGCGCTCGGCCATACTAGGCTATCTATCTCAACCAATTGGGCTAGCTCATAAGCGCTCGGCCATAATAGTCCCGGTGTATATATAACTGCTCTGCCATAGTAGGCTCGCTCATAGGCACTCCACCATACTAGGTTATGTATCTCGACCAACTAGGCTCGCTCATAAGCGCTCCGCCACAGTAGGCTCGATATATAACTTACCATCTGATCAGAGGTTGCCCAATAGGGGTCTGCCCATCGATTATAGCTCGATGGTAATGAGAATACTTTTAATACTGTATATATATAAATTCTCTACTCTCTTAACTGGAAGAAGGAAATACTCAATTGAACATAAAGTCATAATAAGGAGAATATTGTAACTTACAAAACTAGAAAAATATACGTAACTTGCGAGATAGCAAAATATACATAAATTTTGGGATATGAATTTTTTTTTATGCCTCATTACCAAACTTGTGTAATGACGAGATCATGCCAAAATGAAGGAAAAGCTTAGCCTTAACATACCTGGAATAGGGAAAACTCCGTATAATATTCTTGGCGAAGATTGCACCGTACTCTTTTAGAACCGCAAAATTTTACATTGCTATTATTCCAAAAAAATTCTCGTTGGAAGCTTTTCAGAATCGAATTTTTGCTTGAAATTTTGAAACGAAATGATCCTGCTTTCTCACATTTTTTGTTTCAAAGCAGAATGGAATTGTAAATTGTTGTTGCTCTTGAAATTTCAATTGAAGTTCTTTTGGCTAGGGGTGTTGACCAAAAGGATCCCTGGCCCACATTCTTGGTTTTGAAAACCAAAATTATGAAAATGAATGTTAAAGATGATTCAAGGCAGATTGGATAACTTTAAGTCTTTCTAAGACTTTAGCTTTCTAACACCTAGAATTATGACTACTTAGTTATTTTCTAGATGTGTGGCTTCTTGCCACGTGGGGTGGGGGCGGGATGTTAATTTTTATCCACTTATTAGTTAACCGGTTAATATTTCATTAGCTAGTAATTAATTCATTACCCGCATAATTTAAAAATTACGATAAATTACTTAAAATTCTATTTATTTTTAAAATACTTCATATATACTTTATATATTATACTAACATGGTCATATAGTACCTTGCATGGTACTAGTTCATAATTATCAGGTATTATCGCTTGACTCGTATTTTATTCCAAATTGGCCGCTTTTAGCGAAACTCATTTTCTTTAATCCGTGTACCCCTTTATCGTTCATAACACTTATTTATCGCTTGATATAAATAAAGTAAGTACGTTAACGTCAAGATGATCTCATCCCCGAGTCTATGTCGGTTAACTGAAAATGAAATTTTAACGTACGAAAACGAGAGATGTAACAATACGATACGGAGGAATAGAAATGGGCTGAGTGCCCGACAACGGATCAATGCCAAAATCAATATCTCTATCGGGCGGCATGCCCGGAAGGTCAGTTGGAAACACATTAGAAAAGTCCTGTACTACTGTGACTGAATCAACTGTAGGTGTATCAACACTAACATCTCTCATATAGGCCAGATACGCGTCACATCCCTTCTCAACCATTTGCTGAGCTTTAAGGAAAGAAATAACTCTACCGGGAGGGTGATCTAAAGTAACCCTCCAATCTACTCGCGGTACACTTGGCATAGCCAGCGTCACGGTTTTGGCGTGATAATCAAGAATAGCATAATGGGGAGACAACCAGTCCATGCCTAAGATAACATCGAAAGCTACCATGTTAAGCAATAATAAATCGGCTCTTGTCTCAAAACCACTAAGAACAACCTAACACGACCGATAAACGCGGTCCACAACAAGAGAATCCCCCACAGAAGTAGAAACATAAATTGGGAAACTCAAAGAATCTCGAGGTACACCCAAATGCGGGGAAAAATAAGAGGAGACATAAGAATAAATGGAGCCTGGATTGAATAGAACCGATCCATCTCTATGACAAATCAGGACAATACTTGTGATGACAGAATCAGAGGCGACATCCTCGATATAGGCAGGAAGGGCATAATATCTGGCCTAGTCTCCCCCTCTAGGGCGACCTCTACCACCCCGACCTCCACCTCTAGCTGACTGAATAGGTGGGCTAGCAACTGGTGCTGGAACCATAGCTTGGGAACTCTGCGGGGCATGTTGTGGCTGAGAAGTCTGTGGAGGTGCACCCCTCCTAAGTCTGGGGCAATCCCTCACCATATGGCGTGTGTTGCCACACTCAAAACAAGCTCTAGAAGGACATGGTGGTTGTGACTGGCTCGGGCCAGGTCTATAGACTGACCACTGAAAGCACCCCGTGCAGGAGGCGCACTAGATACTGGAGGTGCATAATAAGGCTCCTGAGGCCTAGGAGGAGCTGGAATACCACTGGCTGCTAGAAGAGCTGAATGAATGGGGCGACTCATATAACCACTACCATGATGAATTGCAGCTGGAGCACGGGCACAGAATAATGGCCCAACTCTCGAGACCTCTTGACCTCCCTCTCCTATCTATCCTGATCATACATACCCTACAATCTCCTAACAATGCTCACCACCTACTAAAAAGAAATATCCATCTCCAACTCACGAGCCATGCTAGACCTAATGCTGGGAATGAGCCCCTCAATAAACCGGAGAACTCTCTCACGAACTGTAGCAACCAAGGCTGGTGCATGCCTAGCCAAGTTAGTGAAACGGATAGCATACTCCGAAACAGTCATAGTGCCCTGGCGCAAATGCTCAAACTTTGCACGCCACGAACCTCTGAGGGACAAACTCTCTCAAGAACCTATCTGAAAATTGAGTCCAAGTAAGGGATGCTGCCTCAGCTGGACTGTCCAACTCAAAAGTACGCTACCACTAGTAGGCAACCCCTCGAAGAGGAAGGAAGTGAAAGAAACCCCACTCGATCCTAATATACCCATAGTGCGGAGGATACAGTGACACTCCTCCAGAAATACCAAGGCATCATCTGATGCTAACCCACTCAATACAGGAGGATCATACTTCTTGAACCTTTCAAGTCTCCGCTGCTCATCCTCTGAAGCAGCTACCCTATCCTCGGGCTGATCTAGAACTACAGGAGGTACCGGTATAACCTCTAGGATCTGATCAACCTGGAATCGCTACTCAGGAGTGCTGCTGGTGGGAGTCTGTGCTCCGCCCCCAGCCTAGGATGTGGCAGCAGCAAAGGGAATTAGCCCCTGCCTGAGCTAAAGTGGTGTACATGCTCACGAACTGTGCAAGTGTCTCCTGAAGAGCTAGAATAGTAGTAGCAGTAGTCGTATCAGGTGGCTGGAATCCAGTTGGAGCTGTTGGTGGCTCCTTTGTGGCAGCTCGCGCGAGTGCTCTAGCTGCACCATGAGTGCGTCCTCGGCCTCTACCCCTGCCTCGGCCCCGACCTATGACGGCTCTAGCAGGGGGCGCAGGTGCCTGGTCATCTCCGGTAGCACGTGTCCTCACTATCTATGAGAGAATAAAAGATGGAAGTTTAGAATTGTGATATCAAAAATCTCGCACGACAAGGAAATCAAATGAAGTAAAATTTTCCTAACAGTTACATAGCCTTTCCTAGAAAAACATAGACGTCTCTGTACCGATCCGCGAGACTCTAACAAACCGACTTGTGATTCATGATTCCTATGAACCTAGAGCTCTGATACTAACTTGTAACGACCAATTTTCGCCCTTCGTGAAATGTTATGACGGCACCTAGTCGCTACGACTAGGTAAGCCTAACAATTTGCGGAAAAAGGAACCAAAAATAATCTAGCTAAAAACTGCGAATAAAACATAAATAAAGCGTTTAAGATGATGCTCGGAATATACAAATGTAAACTCTCAACTGAATCAACTTCCAAAACCTGGCATCTCATGAAATCACAACCTGCGGAATACTACAAAGTGTTCTAACTCCAGAATGTTTAAACAAAAGTAAATACAGGAGAGCTAAAGCTAGAAGGGAGAATAGAGAGGGACTCCTCGGTCTGTGGATGCGGCAGATATACCTCGAAGTATCTGAAGATCGCCTCGCCTCACTGGAAGTATGGCTGAGCCGATGAACCTGGATCTGCACACGAAAAACATGCGCAAGGAGGGCATGAGTACACCACAACGGTACTCAGTAAGTGCCAATCCTAACCTCGGTCGAGTAGTGACGAGGAACATCAGGGCCCTACTGATTATAGATGAAAAACAAGGTAAAATAGTGTATAATATGACAACGTAATTAAAAATGCTAATAGAATATAACGAATGAAAACACATAAGGAATCTAACTCAGCACACAGAAATAGCAACAGGGGATCTCCCGAGATATCGTCCCATAGTCTGAATCACAAATATGATAACGAATGAAAACACATAAGGAATCTAACTCAGCACACAGAAATAGCAACAGGGGATCTCCCGAGATATCGTCCCATAGTCTGAATCACAAATATGATGGGGAAACTCCTGGAATACCAATCCATAGTCCCAAAGTAAATATCCAATACAGTGTATTTACAGGGTGGTATCATGTAGTCCCAAATATAAATGTGCAGGGGGATCTACCGGAATACCGATTTGTAGTCCCAAAGTAAACATGCAGGGGGATCTCCCGAGATATTGTCCCGTAGCCCCAAAGTAAATCACACGACAACTTCTGAAGAGTTTACAGTTCTATTATAGAATTTAGGCAGGAAATTCTACTCTAACATACTGCACGGAGTACAAGTAGGCAATTAAAGCAGGTAAGACAGTTAAACCATGTAAGCATGCTTTTCCTGAACTAAGCAAAAGGCTTCAAGTACAATTATTGCTTAATTACAAGAAAATGTAGGTATTAACTTAATGAAAATGGGATTTCAACAATTAAAATTAGACGCACGCGTTACCTCACGTACACGGTACTCACATAACACAATACCAAATCCTAAGGGGAATTCCCCCACACAATGTTAGGCAAGCCACTTACGTCGAATCAGCTCAATCTACTCGAAATCATGTTCTTGCTACGAGTACCTGACTCCAAATGACCTAAATCTATTCAAAGTGATTGCATAGTGTAAATACAACTTCAAGTAATTAATTTAACTAATTAATTCGAAGCTAACACGCGAAATTAAGAAAAACGCCCGAAAAATCCCTCGGGCCCCCATCTCGGAATTGGATAAAATTTACAAAGTCAGAACCCCTAATCACTCACGAACACACTCGAACAAAAATCACAAAAATCCGACGTCAAAATCTCATTCAAAACTAGAATTTTCAACTAGGGAAACCTTCTCCCATTTTCAAAACTTTTACCCCCAATTTCCTTAATTAGAAGAGGAAAACAACAATAGATTATGGTTCTAGGATCAAAATCAAGATAGAAAACGTTATCCAATGTTTCTCGTTCAAAAACCCTCGAGAAATCGCCCTCAACCGAGCTCCAAATCATTTTTTCCGAGTTTTGAGTTCAAACCCTCGTTCTTCCCTTTTTCAGACCAGTGAATCACTTCCACGACCATGGACCCACTTCTGCAGCAGACCAATCGCACCTGCGATATTTCATTAAATGGACCAATGTCGCACTTGCGACCAATTCCACTTGGGCCGCATCTGTGACCAATTCCACTTGGGCCTCAAACCGCACCTGCGGTCCCCATACCGTTTTTGCGGTGCCACACCTGCGGTCCTACACAGGCAGGTGCAGTTATGACAGGTTAAGCCAAACTTCAGATTTTCCTAAGTCCAAACTCCAATCCGTTAAACACCCGAAACTCACCCGAGGCCCCCGGGACCTCAACCAAATATGTCAACAAGTCACATAACACTACTCAGACTTGTACCAATTCTCGGAACAATCGAAACAATGCTGGAACACCAAATCTTTCTTGGATTCAAGCTTAAGGATTTCCAAAACTTCTAAATTCCGCTTTCGATCAAATATTCTATCAAACCTCATTCGAATGACCTGAAATTTTGTACACACGTCACATTCAACACTACGAAGCTTCTTCAAATTCTCGGAATCGGGATCCGACCCCGATATCAAAATTTCACTATCAAACCGGAAACTTCTAAATTTCAACTTTTGTTATTTCACGCTTAAACAAGCTACGGGCCTCCAACACACAATACGAACATGCCCCTAAGCCCGAAATTACCCAATGGAGCTAATAGAACCGACAACAACATATGGGTATTACTAAGTTATTGGGCTTGGATTATGATATCTAATACTGCAAAAGGGTGGAAAATGTAGTTGTCCATGTCAGAGCATAACAAGTGCAATCCAACAGAGAGTATCGTGCTTCGTAAGGTGTGAACTTCTTAATCAAGTAATATATAGCTTGCTCCTTTCTTCCCATCTCGTCATGTTGTCCCAAAACACAACCGAAAGCCCCATCTAATATAGAGCGATAGAGTAGCAGTGGTCCACCAGGATCTAGCGGGACTAGGACTGGTGGTGTGAACAAGTATTCCTTGATTTTGTCAAAAGCCTTCTGACAATCCTTAGTCCAACTGGTTGCAACATCTTTTTTCAGCATTTTGAAAATTGGTTCACATAATATTGTGGACTGCGTTGTGAAGCGGCTGATGTAATTAAGGTGTCCTAGAAAACTCATCATGTTCTTCTTGTTCTTTAGTGGTGGTAATTATTGGTTAGCTTTAACCTTTGACGGGTCCAACTCGATGCCTCGGTGGCTGATGATGAATCCCAACAATTTTCCGGCCGGAACTTCGAATGCACATTTTGCGGGGTTCAGTTATAAATTGTACTTCCGCAGTCAGTCAAAGAACTTTCTCAAGTCTGCTATGTGATATGTGGCCTTTATGGATTTAATGATGACGTCGTCAACATATACCTCTATTTCCTTAAGTATCATATCCTGGAAGATGGTTGTCATTGCCCTCATGTAGGTGGCCCTAGCATTCTTCAGATCGAATGGCATCATTTTGTAGCAATACACTCCCTATGGTGTAATGAAAGCTGTTTTTTCTGCGTCTTCTTCGTCCATCCAAATCTGATGATAACCTGCGAAGCAATCTACAAAGGATTGGAGTTCATACTTGGTGCAATTGTCGATCAAAATGTGTATATTTGGTAGTAGAAAATCGTCCTTGGGACTTGTTTTGTTTAAATTCTGATAGTAAACACACACCCTGACTTTCCTGTATTTCTTTGGAACCGGTACAATGTTGGCTAACCAGGTTGGGTACTTAACTACCCTGAGGACCTTGGCTTTGATCTGCGTAGCGACTTCCTCCTTAATTTTTAAGCTCATATATGGTTTGAACTTTCTGAGTTTCTGCTTCATTGGCGGACACATTAGATTGGTAGGCAATTTATGAGCCACTATGGATGTACTCAGATCGGTCATGTCATCATATGACTACGCAAAAATATCTTCATATTCTTTCAGGAAATAAGTGTATTTTTCCTTCTCCGACGATGATAGGTGAATACTTATGCGAGTTTCTTTGATGGTTTCAGAATCTCCCAAATTGACTATCTCGGTTTCGTCCAGGTTGGACTTAGGCTTATTCTCAAAATTCTCAACTTCTTTGATAACTTCCTCATATATCACTATTGGAAAATGAGCCTATGGTAACAGCCGGAAAACCGTTGCAACAAACAGGTAAACCGTTGTCATAGAGTTATTGGAACGGTTTAGCGACCGTTACATACGCTGGCATGCCAATAGATCTAGAGTAATGGTTCGTGCAACGATTATCAAAACCGTTGCTAGAGGGCTATCTATCGCAACTGTTTTTCCTTTATCTGAAGCAACAAGTATTCTTCCCAGTCCCAACGGTTAAAAACCGTTACCATAGAGTTTACAATGCCTGAAAATTGTAACCATATTATTTATTACAATGGTTAGAAACTGTTACCATAACATTTATTGCAACGGTTGTGTAAGCTATTGCAACGTTTATTTACAACTATTCTAATGGTTTCATTACGCTACTGTAACGGTTTATTCCTATTGCAACAGTTTTAACTACCAATTGCATCAGTTTGTCACACATATTGGAACGATTTGCAAGACCTATTGGAACGGTTTGCGAGATTATTGCAACAGTTCTATTAAACTATTATGCCCTGGTTGTAAATGAATATTTATACATATAAAATTTTGTAATAACTTGAAATTTATATAAATAAAAATATACAACACTTCATAATCTATATTGTCCAATAAGCTAATATATCCATAAAACCAAAATGTTTTAACCCAATCGCATAAGTTATACATTTCAACACTTCAAGAGATACAGTAATTTCAAATGTTGATAACAAAAGATTCTTAGAATATGGACAACATTTTAAAGTTCTTAAGTAAGGTCTAGATCTTCACAATCTCCATCTTCCCCTTCTTCAATTGCTCGACCTACAAAAGACGATAAATAAAGTCATTATCCTTCAAGGGTTGGTTTATTATCAAGAGAAGAAGAGATTAGTACTGATTCAGGTTCACTTTCAAGTAGAGCTCCAGCCCATTTGGAACCAGAATCTCCTATCAGTACAAAAGCATCCTCAAAATAAAATTAATTTATGATAACACAACAACAACAACAACAACAACAACAACAACAACAACAACAACAACAACAACAGTTTCATCAACATATGTCAAGTGATAAAAATCCAAGAACTGGAAATTTACAAACTAAACTAGTTTCCCAAGACTTCCAAGTTTCACCAGCAAGATCAGTCTCAAAATAATCACCACCCAAAACAAGCTGCTAACAACTACCCTTGCATTTAACATCCTAACACCCTATTAGAGCAAACATAACGTAAATAACTTATAATCTTCAAGAAGCTATATAACTGAACATAAATCAGGAAAGCAGGATGCCAAAATAAAGCAACACACACTATAGTCATATACCAAACTCTAATTTTGCGAAGAGTAGGTCTAAGAGGAGTATTATACATGCTCAATTCATAACTTCACATCAATGTATATATAAAACTACAACTAATTGGTTACTTGAAACAAGAGGTTCCAAAAATACTAAGGAATCAAATAGTAGATATGTCATAGGGTACATATGGTACATTAGACAATTTATTTGGTTTACCTGCTACAGTTGAGTGGAAAAGTTGACCATTTACTAGTAAGAATAAGTTTTAACCTAAGATAGAATCCTGAATTACTAGTAAGAATTATGAAATGATTGGGTCTGCAGTATTTTTACAAAGAACACTTCACTTTATCCATAGTCGGATAGTCTTGCTACCATTATATCTAACTTGAACGGAAAATATAGGATTGAAATCTGAGTTTAGCACTATGATAGGGAAGGAAACCTTCAGAACTCCAAGCAATACAACCCTTCAAAAAATCACCTCATCTACTCTCAATGCTTTTGATCAGACAAAAATTATCTACTTGAAGTTCTAAAATAGTACAAAGTGTCAACCTACTTGATGTTCTAAAATAGTACAAAGCCTCGTACTTCTGATGTAGATATTAAAGACACATGCAAGCAACACATGAATATACATTTGTTTTCCCTTCAGCAATATGAAAGGATTAGTACAGATCTTTACGCTATTTAACCATGACTAAATATAATTATTAGAGAGCAAACACATACAAAAAGACAATAAGAACTTAATCAAGAGAAAAAAACTAAATGCAAAATAAATAGAAATAATGGTATCAGTCAATATTTCAAATTGTTAAAGTCACCAGTGGTATAGACACAGTTTCCTCGCACAAACTAGTAGAAGTAATTCTACTACATTAACAACACATATTTACACCAGTAAACAAGAGAGTAATATTAACATTTATGATTATTCTCAGAGAACCATCTGAAGTCAGATTTCAATCATCTTTCCAAAATGAGATAATCACAAAATAATCAACTCTGAATCATCCATTTATTATATACGCACAGCAGAATTATTCTTTCCAAAATGAGATAATCAAATATATAAGGGGGGCCGAAGGTGGCAGAAAACCAGACACTTTCTTGATTAACATATATAAGTTAGATGAAGACATAACCTTAAAGAGAGAAGAATAAGTTCAAGTGTAACCTTAGAAAAGAAGCAGAAGGAGGAGAAGAAGAAAGAAAGAAACAAAGAAAAGAAGGGGTGTAACATTTGGAGTACGTACTGACCTTGATTATTACTCCTAGTAGATAGACGATTGATTAGTTGCACAACAACTTGTTGTGCAGAAGAAGCTTCTCCAGGTGAACGAGCATTAAAATCTAGCATGGTGGGATCAACCCGTAAATCTAGATTCAGATGCTTACGTTGTGAAATGATGTTAACTACAACTTGTAGTTCCATGGCATCTTTTTGTGCGTTAAACTTTTCTTGCATCCTATGCTCCATCCTTTATTTCCTTTTCTTCCAATTTTTGTTGCATCATCTCATCAGTCGAACTTAAAGGGGGTCCAAAATCTCCCACTTTTCTCTTTAAGGAAGCCTTGGTAACCCTACGTCCATACAATCTTAGGCGACCTGGATGCTCAGGTCCCATGACTGATGCAAATGCATCAACTGATTGACTGACTTTCTTGTGATGATTGAAATCTTTCCATTTCAGCCTACAAGACCAAACTGATTCATTATCAAATCAGAAAGTATATGACACTAAGTCAATAACTAAGAACAGACAAATGATAAAAACAAACTTTAAATTAATAACTCGTACAATTTTATTAAGAGTATCCGCATACGAGGCCTTGTATACTCGATCGGGTTTTCTTTTTCTCGTAGCCACAAAGATATCCTTGCTTGATAGAGGTTCAAAAGTTTCTTTCTTTTTTTCCTAATTATATAAAAAGTGACATAAAAATATTTCAGATTAAAGTTAGTAAGTTCGTATTTAAAAGAATAATAATAATAAGAAAAAATATCAAACCTCGCATATTCGAGCGAAACTTCTTTTGCCAGCAGTGTGTGGATATTTCAACTTTTTGCGATTCTCGGTATTGGTTTTGGACATTTTCTGCAAATCAGTCAATGAATACAGAGTTGTCTAGTTCAGTTTTCCTAACAGATTCAAATCAAGCTTAAATTATGCACTTAAGTTATGTAACTTAAGTGAATTTGATCTATAAAGACAGTTCAGTGATTTCTAGTTAAACATAAACCAGACATTCTCAGCAAATCATGGGACAGTACTTAGTTTTACCTTGTAGGCATCAGAGTTTCAATAATTAAGATCCCTAAATTAAGATTCAGGAACATCAACCGACCTTTTCTCGATTCGAAGCTCATCATTATCATAAGCTTGAAAATGGTATTTCATTAATTGATTCTTATACTTTCTCCAAGCATTAGCGATTGAATCAAAAACCACCTTTTGTAGCATCAAGAATGTCATATTTTCCCTACAAATTTGGTATAGTCAGGTTAGTGTAAAAATATGAAATATCTACACAGAATATTGCGAACTTCAAACCTTGATATATTTCCACATATCTTCTTTTGTTTAAAGTTTCCTCCAATTAAACACATTAAGAGGACAAAAGGTCGCATTCCTTGCCAATGTGTCGAGGAAGCTACCCAACTCTACTACAACATCATCAGTAGGACCTATGGGTTGATTGTTCTCGTTTAGCACAATTAGTTTGTACTCTTTCCTACCATGAACACTTGGCATCAAAGTTTTGCCTCTTTTTCCTTTTTCGGCATAAGGACCTGCATTAATATTAAGTAAGAATAATCACCAAAAGTCAATATTGTTTGTTAATTTAACTAAATGAAATTTATATGTTCTTGTCTTGTTCCTCAGATTGTTCGTTTGTTTCATGATTGGAAAAATCCTCAAATTGTTCCGGTACCATTTGTGAAGTACGAGTGGTTGAATTCAGTGGTAGTTGCTACATTTGTTCAGGTACTACTTGTGATGTAGGCGAGGTAGAGTTCAGTGACTTTTGTTGCACTTGCTGCAATTGTTCACGTACTGCTTGTGATGCAAGAGAGGTAGAGTTCAATGACTTTTGCTGCACTTGCACATGTACAGTTTGGACTGGAGGAAAAACAGAAGGTAGAGGCAGTTGCGACAATTGTTCTTGCACTTGAGCTCTTAATTGTGGAAGTTATTTTTCAATTAAATTCAGTTGATGCTTGTCATTTTCCCTTGTAGCATGAAAAATTCTTTTTATTTTCAACGATGAAACGTTTTGGTTCAGCAAAGATGCAAGTGATCCAACTGCAATGCAATTTTTAACTTTTTTTTTGTTTTTACTTGAGTTGTCTTCCTGATTCACGACTATTCAAATTCCTGTCAAATTCAAAAAATTAAATATGAAATAAGTTACCACTATCAAGAAGATGAACTCACACATGAAAAATGAAAATAAAGCATGGCTCTAATGTTTACTCATTGATAGGAAAATAAGATACAAGATTCATTTGTGGAGAAAAAATAGTATAAAATAGAGAGAACATAAATTCATCTATGAGAAAAGTCTTATTTGTAAAACCTTACACATTGTATCAGCACTTTGCTGTTGATTTTGTAGATCCTATATTATCTCTCTAATGGACTTGTTACCAGCAAAAATAGAAATTATTCTGGGTAAAAGTAACTTCAAACGGTGTTCTGTATCAGGGTTGCTACTGTATTTTGCCAATAATTCTTTTATCTACTCATCTGGATCCTCAGATTTATTTTAAGGAGACAGAATAACCTATTTTAAAGTTGCAACATGTAACTGAAATAATTTGTACCAGTAGCACAATACACATTTATCAGAAGGCATAAGAAACAATGATCTGAAGCATCTGAGAAAAAATGCTCTATAGCAGATGTGCCTCATGAAATGATGATTAGGGTCCATCAATAGAAGAACTAAAAAAGCTTCAACAAAGCCTTGACAAGAAGACCAACTAAACATACATATCTTTGAACAAAGCAGGAATATCTACAAACAAACAGGTTTTATTGGATCCATCTATTCTTTAATAACATATTTCTCCATAGTATTTGACTGTAACATATTCAATTTGAAATCACCATACTTAAAACAGTCCTACACAATAGCTACATCTTGACAGATCCAAAGAGAATAAAATTTATCGAAAACACTAAGGCTAAGAAAAAGTTCATGGAATGGTATGTACAACAGATTTCAGAGACAAAAAGAGAGATCAAGTCAAGAAAAATTAGGCAGAAGTTAAATCAAAATAAGTACGTAAGATATCTAACATGTGAAGTCACATATGTAACTACTTCTTATATTTAACAGTAAGAAGATATATTTCTTAGTAAGGTCACATATGTTATATTTGCTAACAAGTTTTCTAATTTGAGCATGTACATTGTTATACAAAATAAAAAGACATAATGTACTAATAGAAAGTAAAAGAAGGAAACACATTTAACATGATAAGTATTATAAAACTTATTCTATAGTTTTACTAGTTAAGAGAAAGCATTATCAATGAGAAGAAAGGAAAGAAGGCAGAAGGAAACCGAAAACAAACTGATACATTATACCATATATGAGATCCATTAAGCTAAAATCAAATTTTGTGTTCCACTAGCCGAGGCACATTCACACAGGTAAAAGACAACAAAAGGAAGCTGCAACATTTTGAGGAAGTTATTGTAATATTCCACTGTTATGGGAGACCTCTCTTATAGAGTTTGATCACAAAACCAGAAGGCTTAGAATTACAACAGATGTTACAGGAATTGTGCATTGCGTGTTATTGAGGATAGTTTTTATCAAAACAAGGAGACGACATTCTACAATCAAAATTGCATGGGAGGTACCTCTTGACATAGCTCATGCAATTCAGAGTCGATAACCCAAACTACCCAGCTTAATAGCTCATACAACAGAAAATTCAATGTAACTTTCCGGAGAAATTTAGTTCATACAAGAATTCACAATATTTACTGAAATAAATTTTGACCCACGTTAGCCATACCCAAATAAAAATTAAACCCAAACAATTTGGGTTCTAAACATCAAAAGAAAGCAAGAAATCATATACACTGCTCACGCCATAATGCTTAAAGAAAAAAAAAGAACGATTATATAGAAGATAATTCCCAAATTAGAAAAAAATACCTGAAAATGATTACTCACATATTGCCTTTTGGATCGAAAATTTATCGCGATTGGAATATTTTCTTCACCTGTAATCGCTGCCTTTAATTATTCCTATGTTCTTCATCTCCTTCGAGTGAAATAAATGGATTTTAGGACTTTAGGAATTTTGGGATTTGGGGATTTGGGAGTTTAGGGTTAGCAGTCGAGATTAGGGGATTTTGGGTTCACGAATGGACCTTGGGAATTTAGGGTTAGCCACTTGACAAAGATGACTGATTTCAATGGTGAATTGAGTTGTGGATGGATGAACTTTGGATGTGTCGACAGTGATAGTTTTGTGGAGAATGGACGATCGAGTACTCTTTAATTTCATTAATAAAATATATAAAAAATTAAAGGAAAAAGGAGTTATTGGCGGGTTTAGCAAAATTGAGGGGAAACGAGGAGGGAACAAATACCCGTTCAAATAAAAAAAAATCAAACACCGTTCCTATAAATAGGTATATTGGGATGGTTTATAAAACCGTTCCTATAAGAAATGCCTATGGTAATGGTTATGTATCAACTGGAATGGTTTAGTTTCTAAATTTTGTTGGTTTCATCCAAATGCTATTGTAACGGTTGTAACCATTACAATATCCAATCTATTTTCATGGTTTTAGAACTGTTCCAGGAAAATTGTTCCAATAGGCCTATTTTCTAGTAGTGTATCTCATCTTCTTCTTCCTAGTCACTATTCTTATGGTGCGTTATCTCATTACATGTCACAGTCATTGGTTCATCAAGGTAAGAAATAGTAATATTGTAGAAGAAAATATGAAAAATAACGATAATAAAACATAAAATTATTTGATAAATGCTGAAATGTTAAACAAAATATCGTCTAGATGACTTCAAAACAAGGTTTTCCAAAACAAAATACTGAAAGAAAGATGTTTTAAAACAAAATGCTCAAAAGACTTGTTTTTCAAATAATATTAGTAGCCATGCGATCGCGGGACTCGTCTGGCCCTGGATGGTGTGGCGGTCCAGTTCCCGAGAAGTACTCCCCTCTCCACCATCTGAATGGTAAGGCCTTCTTCCCCCTCCTCCTCAACTATCACGTTGCAATCCATATCTTCGTCTTCTAAGAACAGATTCCTTAGCCTAGTCAAAGCTTCTTCTTCTTCGGATTCCTATATTGTATTAGCCTGGTGGAAGGTCTGACTTAAATGCGATACTGGTTGTTCAAGAGGATAGGGACCGCGCCACAGTGGCAACCAATCATCATATTCGTGCCATGTATACAAATATACAAGCCCAAAAGTTGTAGCATGACGCTTCCGCTGTATTGGTTTGGTAATGCCCTGGAGTTTCTTCCCTAGCCCTTTGTCGGGTTCATACCCTGACCATGCCAGTATGCTTTCTTTGTTGCTGCTCTACCATTTATTTGGCTCAATTGCATTGACACGCTCGATGCTGTGATAAGTCTCTCCACCCAACTTCCTTCCATTCTCCACGACCAGAACAGTTTGGTTGGTATAAATGGGATTGCTTCCATCTCGGTGAATGATTACTTCCTGATGATTCCATTAAAATTTCAAAGCTTGGTGCAAAGTGGATGCGACAGCCCCAGCGGCATGTATCCAAGTCCATCCCAACAATAGATTATAGGAGGCGGATATGTCTAGCACCTGAAATTCGTCATCAAACCAAGTAGTACCCATTTGCAAACATAAATTGGTTTCGCCAATTGTGGCTCTTTGCGGCCTATCGAACGCCATCACATTCATAGTTCCTGCTTGCATTTCATGCAAACCCTTGCCCAACATTTTCAGAGTTGTCAGCGGAGATATGTTGAGGCTGGACCCTTCATATATCAAAACCCTAGCAATGAACTTATCCTCGCATTGCACTGTGATGTGCAGTGCCCTATTGTGGATCAATCCCTCAGGCATCAACTCGTTTTCGTGAAAAGTGATCTTGTGTCTTTCCAGCACTTGCTCCACCATATTGGCCATTTCTATGCTATTGATATTGTTGGGCACGTATGCTTTATTCAACACTTTCATCAGAGCATTCCTATACGTCTCATAATTTTATAGCAGCGATAGGATGGATATCTGGGCGGGAGTTTTGTTCAAATGATCAACAACAGAGTATTCTCTTGCCTGTACTTTCCTCCAGAGATCATCTGGACCAGTTTCAATGATGGGTTGTTTTGCAGCAGCTTCCTTGCTTTTTCCTCCCAATTTTTTAGGTAGATAGATTCTTCTAGTTCTGGTCAACCCTTGTGCAACACCAGACTCTTCCATTTTTGCTTTCCCTTTTCTCCGAACTTCGACAACATAATCCCAAGGTACGGTGTTGGAATTGAAAGGTGGTGTGGATTCCAGCATCACAGTGAAGGGTATGGCTATTTCTACTTCAAATAGAGTAGGTGTAGTTGCAGGTGCTATAACTACGATTTAAAATGGAGCTGATGCGGTTACCTCAACTTTGACCGGTGGTTGTATCTGTACCATATTAGGAGTGAGTGTGACTGCAAGTTTCTTAGGGTTGTCACCTTCCCAAATAATCCCAATTGATCCTTCAGGATCCCACTCTTCATTAGTTTTTATCACATGTACTCCTTCATCACTATGGTTTGAGAGAGGGTTGTTGCGAACATGGGTGCGGCTTCCTTTGATTGTATGACCTTGGTATCAATCACTGTCTAAATCGTGTCTCTCAAAGTGCGGCATTCATCAATAGTGTGCCCATGTGCCCCTTCATGCTGGAATGGTATGCACATGTTTTGTTTGGGTTGACCCACTGAGAGGAGTTTTCCTTGGTGACAACAGGAATATGGGTAACATATCCGGCAGCCTTTAGTCTTTCATATAGTTGGTCGATGAGTTCATCAATAGGGGTGAATTGTCTGGGTGGTCTGCGATCCAAATTGGGTTTGGGATTTTGATAGTTCGGGCGGGTTAGAGGTGAATGATAATAGGCTGGCTGGGTGTTATAAATGTGGTAGGCGGTGGCAGGTTGGGAATATCTGGGAGGTGAGGGTTGGTATGTAGGTAGAGGTGTTTGGTATGTGAGTGGAGATTTTGGACCTTGGGCTGCCATCAGTGCCCCTACCTCTTTCTTCTTTGATATACCCCCTGACTGTAATGCTTTGTTCGTAGCCTACAATGCCTCAAAATTGGTTAACATCCCGCTTTTGATCCCTTCTTCAATCCTTTTCTCGAGTTTGATAAATTTGGAGAATTTGTCATTTTCAATGACCATTAACCTTTCATAGTATTGTGGATCCTAGGCCCTAACGAAGAATTTGTTCATATGCTCTTCTTACAATGTCGTCCTAACCTTCGCAGCTTCTGACCTCCATCAGGTAGCATATTCGTGGAAAGTCTCTGTCGATTTCTTCTTCAAGTTCTGTATGTAGAATACATCAGGTGCATTATCTATGTTAAATTTGAATCGGTCCATGAAGTCTGATGCCATGCTTACCCAATCAACCCATTTCTTGGGATTTTTGACTTATGTACCAAAATAGGGCGTCTCCAGTGAGACTCCTCATGAATAGCTTCATGCGAATCCTTTCATTTTTCCCAACTCCCACGAGCTTATCACAGTATGTTCTCAAGTGTACCTTCGGGTCACCCGTTCCATCAAACATCTCGAACTTAGGAGGTTTGTAACCCTCCGGCAATTCCACATTTGGCTAAATACATAGATCCTCATAATTCAGACCTTCAATTCCTTTGCCTCCTTCAACACCCTGGACTCGGTTTGTGAGTTTCTTGAGCTCCTCCACCATATTCCTAATGACCAGGTCATTCTCGGTGGATTTTGGTGTGTATGATATTGGTTGAGTGGAATGGGGTAAGGTTTCTACGTATATGGGATAGGTTTTGGTGGGTTCCTGGGGGCTTGAGTGTAGTGGTGATCATTAGTTGAATTTTGCGGATTAGGGATAGGTTGCAGGGTATTTTGAGGAGTATGGTAAGTGCTTTGTGGGTATTGAGTTAGGAGATGCTGGTGTTGAGGGGGTGCTGGTACTGGTGGAGGATTAGGATTTTAGGGAGGTGTTGCGTATTGGTGGAGTGCAGGAGGGTTTTGCAGACGCTGGTTTGTTGTGTTTTGAGGAGGTACTAGGTTTTGAGCATTTTGTTAGTTAATTTCTGGGACATTTAGGGTGAGGTAAAGGTTTGCAGGTTGCAGACCTACTCAAGCTCCCCTTGCAATTCTAGTACCTTCTGTTCCAACAGTAGGACCAAATCATTTTGTGCCAGAGTACTCCGACCATCTGAATTTTCAACATTCTCTACATGTGCAGTATTTTTTTTCCGGATACCACTCATATCATCCATCTTAGCCTTTCCCTTGCTTTTTGGATTACTTGGAGAAGGAGGAGGTGGAAGGCCTCTTGATCTGGTGTGATATGCTGACGATGCCAGTATGTGTGAACCAACCTTAGGGGATGAGAATAATCAAAATAAAGAAAAAAAACAAAGAGGTAAACAAGTCAGCAAGGATTCTGAAAAGTTTTTTCAGTATTTAAACACGTATTGCAGGAATGTAAATTCACGTCCTAATTTGGGAACCTCGTTGTGCCCGAGGTAGGCCTAGCGACAAGTAGATTTGGAGAAATTTAATGCCGATAAATTCGTCATTTCATTAATGTAATAAATAAGACGAACCTAAGAACAACAATAAATAAATGAGTTATTAGTGGCATCTGCCTTATTACATTCGAATTCCAAAACGATTCAAAAAACAGATAAACCTAATCCACTTGGTCCTAGAGGGACCTTCTCCATACTTGACCCTCTTGGCTTCGTTGATAAGATTCCCCAGGTCGTGCATGTCCATCAGTAGGTACGCCCTTGCTAGGTGTCCTCCTTCATTGCCCTCAACATTATGACAATCTGCGACCCTTTTCCTCATCTTCCCTTCTAGTTCCATTAGACCATGCTCCAAATATTCCAACCTGTCTATCGACTTTGTAGCCATTTCCCTCCACTCGTTAATTGACTCCATGTCTATTTTGTGTTGTTCCAAATGCCTGGCTTCGGACTCAAGGACTCTTTTGCGTATCCTCTCATACTTCACCTGTGCTTTAGGAGCCTCATCTATGACCCTATTTCCTTGACCAATCCCTGGCTCGACGATTCCTACTATGTTATCTTCCAACCATGATGGGTAGAAGTACACATGACATATGGCTTGATGGTATCCTTTTCCACGATAATCTTCAAATGCCACATGTGTTGGGCCTCACATTTGTATGGAAGGGTGTCATCCTGAAAATCAGCTTTGTAATGACTCATTTTGGAGACTTGCGGTATGATTTGTTTTCTACCAGCTTGTCTCATGACCTCGATAGGAACATAGGGATATATGCCTCTTAACCCAATCAACACCAGATGTTGAACATCCCTGGGCCTGATGATGAATTCGCTAGTAGGGAACCACTTGAACATCCAATGAACCTTGTCCTTTGTCAAATTGCTGAAAACTGTACCCATTCTATAGCATTCTCTGGCTTTACAAACCTGTCTGGGATAGAAGTCATTATTTTTGGATGGTGCAAAGCTATGTGATCATTCGATGATCTCTATGGAAACTCTTGGCGGTATTGGCCTCTCTGAAGATGTTCTAACAACCAAATCTGCAACAGCAAGTTACAACCCTCAAAATATTTGAACCCTTTCTTGCAACAATCCAAAACCCGATATATTTCTGCTACAATTATCGGAACAATAGTATATATTTGTCCCTGGATTCCCTCCATTAAATATTTGGTTACCATGGCCAACGTGATGTGAATCCTTTCCCCTTGGCTTGGAAACACCATCATACCCAGAAAGCAGACGATGAATGCGAAAACCCTACGATGAGTCCAACCCAGGGAAGTGATGAAGAACTCATCATGAAATATACGATAAGATATGTTGTGTCTGTATCTCTCATAGAGGAAGTCGATGGGTATGTAGGACTTCTTCAGGCATGCCAAGTCGTCATTCTTTCTCTGACCCATCATTTTCAGAAACCCCCTGGGAGTACGATTTTCTAGTACTAGTAAACCGGGACTATCCCAAGGTAATCCAATGAATCCACTTATTTCCTCCAAAAAAGGAGTCATTTCTATATTTCCAAAATGGAATACAACTCTTTCCCCGTCCCAGAACATAGTAACAACCTCGATCAGCATGTTGTTTGGCTTCATGTCTAATAAGGAGGGTAAGTTTCGAATAACTTTTCACGTGATTTTTGTCGCTTGTTGAAAGGTTTTCCCACCAATCCAGTAGTAACGTTGGTATATTCCATCATTTTCAAAAAACCCCTGGGAGCACGATTTTCTGGTACTAGTAAACTGGGACTATCCCAGGGTAATCTAGCGAATCCTCCTATTTCCTCTAAAAGAGGAGTCATTTCTATATTTCCAAAATGGAATACAGCCTTTTCTCCGTCCCAGAACATAGTAGCAACCTAGATCAACATGTTGTTTGGCTGGATGTCTAATAAGGAGGGTAAGTTTCCAAGAACACTTTTCATGTGATTTTTGTCGTTTGGCGAAAGGTTTTCCCACCAATCCAGCAGTAACAATGGTATATTTCAGACCATGCTGAACCTGGGGACTTCGTACCTTATTTCTTGCAAAATAATTAAAGTTAGACCCTTTCCCCCTCCGGATTTGACTACTTATACATTAATGATTATCATGTCGTCATTTATTTCTCTAAATAATGCACATATCATGGTTGCACCCGTTGGATTATGGAAACCCTGGTGGACTTTGGACAAGGTTTTTCTTAGAGGGTTATTATGTGGACAACATATTAACCCAAGCTAGGTTTGATCATGATGCATGTACAGTTATTATCAAAGTAAGGTTTCTATAGAAGTCTAGACTGGTACCCCCAAACAATGACTTGATGGGGAAAGGCACGGAACCATCGATTGCACCACTGATCGACTACTTTTATCGCAAATAAGCCTTTCCAAATTCAACAAGGTGACACAGGAAGAGCACAGACACTCATCAAGTGTTTCTATGGTATTAATTACACACGAGTTGAATATGATATTGAGCATGTGTATATGCAAAAAGAAAATAACACGTCATCAAGTATTTGCTCGATGAGAATGATAAAATGTGTATTTAATAATTGTAAAGGCATTTAAGAAATAAAACAAGGAGAAGAGTTAGTTTCCATAGTAAAAAGTAATGAAACAAAAAGGAAGAAATTTAGTGAGCATAATTGAATGAAAGAAGGCAAATAAGTTCATATAGAGTGGAAAGGGAAAGGGGTGTGCACGTATTAACAGAATAATAAAGACATGCTTATTGAAAAAGACTAATTCACAAAATGAGTTTGTTATGGTAAGAGACTAAGGATATCCCCAGCAGAGTCGACATGCTATCGCGCCCCCTTTTTCTCGCGAAATCGGGTTTCGACATTTTGACAACTCCTTTTTGAGAGATAGGGAAAGTAATTGGTTATTAGAGTCGCCACCTAATAGATTAAGGTGCGTTAGTGCACCTATAGCAAATAACTGAGATTATACCAGTTTGCATCACCTGAGATCGGGTAAGGGCTCAAATTACCTTGAAGGCAAGGTGTTAGGCACCCCTTGAGGTCCATAACGGTGGGTCCCGGCCGAACTTAAATTATGCGAATTAGTGTAAGGAGGCGAATAAACTATTTAATAAGGATGGGGGGTCCTAAATGTTTTAACCTATAGGATCACCCCATGCAACATAAATAATACTTCGTAACTCCCCAAGACGGGGTGTTACTCATATTATTTAGTAGGCATAGACTATCATCTCATGCTACCTCATTACTATCTTTGAGTTTTTACCTAAAGCGCTCTAGTTAATTCTAGCTCGTATCCTATGCATACATTACTCGTCTCTTTCCTAATGTCCTGGAGGCATTGGGACCTCTATTTGGGAAAGTTCTAGACTAGGCCTAAGGTTCTTAAAATTGCAAAATACTAGGCGACAAGCAAAACAATTAGGACTTCGCAAATAAAGACAAGTATGGGCTCATGTTGACCTCCGCATGTAAACAACAAATGCA